>NW_020884924.1:2293995-2464368 GCF_003945725.1 Corapipo altera
ACAAGCAGGGTTTCCCGGGCCCCCCCTGAGTCCAAAGTAAAGGGGGGAGCGGAAAAAAAAACCTGCTGGTGGGAGAGCTATTGCAGTCCAGTTGAGGATGGTGGTCTCAGTCTGGTTGAGAGCGGTGAGCTGCAGTCAGGTTGAGAGTGGTGAGCTGCAGTCTTCCTCTGGATCCCACGAGTGGAGAGAGTGCAAGGTTCTGAAACTCCAGGTTTATATATTCTCCAGCTCAGGCAGCAATGCTTAACCCCTCCCCCAGAGTGGGGAATTCCATAAAAGGATGTTCAGTCCTTCCCTCAGAGCGGGGAATTCCATAAAAGGGTGTGAGGGTGCTCAGTCAGGAAATTCCACAAAAGGGCATGAGGACAGGAGCATGGGGGGGGGGGGGAGGGGCACCTCGCAGGCCTCTACTGACAACAGTTTCTGGGAAATGGCATGGAGGGCTATAGAATACACAGTTTTGGGCTACACCCATCCAATGATGAATCGGTCCCAGCTGTTCTAACTAGGACAGGATCTGAGCTCCAGAACTCTACACTGAAATATCCAGGAAGACTTCCAACTGTAAAGAAGTTTAGAGCACTCTTCCTCTCCCTGGTACAAAGATCATTATTTTGTTATTGCTACAGTTACTGTTCCTGAATTAATGTGAATGTTTTCTGCAACTGAGGACAAACAAAAATAATTCCTTTACGGTTAAATGTCCTTTTATCATAATTCTGATAGTGCTTTTATTGAATTCATGCCTAGAAAAAAATTAACTTCTTGTTCTTGGAGAGCTGATGTCAAAATCTCAGTAAAACTTTTAAGTATTTTTGCCATCTAATGTAAAAAACTTGATCAGTGTATAAGTTCAAAGGCATTCAAAACCATAAACATTGTAAATTATATAATCTTCAAGTCCACTTGTGGATTCTGGTCATCCACACTCCTTTTACATCATTATTTGGAATTTGTTACTTATATTCACCTTCCTTTTTTAAGCTTTAAGGTTGATTAAATGAAATACAATACATATATATACATGGAACATATTTGTACCTAGGAATCAAAAACCTCACTGCAAAGACTTCTTTCCTGGGTATAGAGTGATATGCTTCTGCTTTTAGTTCTGAAAATTTGAACTTAAAAAGTAGATAGAGCTTTACTAATTTCAGTTTAAAAAGCTTTGGGAAGTGCACAAAAATAATATTGACTCTCTAACCCTCCAACTAATATGGTCTTGTGATCCCTACTAAATCTTTAGACCTCATTTATGTTTCCAGCATTCAGAGGATCAGCTTCACATCAATAAGAGGAAGAATGACCATCATACCTTCTTAGTAATTTGATACTGTCCAACTAATGTTTAATTGTTGCTTGCTTAAGGTCCTATTACACAGGAGATATTACACAGTGTAAAGGGATGCTAACTTATAAGTGAACTTTTTGTATAGAACATATAAAAAAAATTGTCCCCTAAATTTTCCATTTTGTGAGTAGATTTTCTCTTCTTCTAACACCTGCCAACAGCAGTGTTCCCTTCCAAAATAGAAAACCAGTCACATCCTGAGCTTTTTAACAAGGTCTTGTGTGCAGTAAGTCCAGAAAAAGATCCTTTTCCTCTTTTGGGCAGTTGAGAGATCAAATATAGAGTGATGTGGCTCCTCCATACAAAAAAAAGAAATAAAATAGACAGTGAGTACAGCAGAGGCCCACTGGAATGACTAGGGGCTTGAGCACAGGATGTATGTGGAATGGTTGAGAGAATCTTCTGCTCAATAGAGGAAGAGAAGGTGAATGGAAAACTTACTGTTATCTGTAACTACCTGATGAGAGGATATGGAAAGGATGGAGTCAAGTGCAGAGTGAATGGACAGGAGACAACAGGTAAAAGCTTGAATGTAGGAAATCCAGATTAGATAGAAACATTATAGCATTGTTTGTTCCATGATGGGGAACAGGTACTGAGGAAAGTGGTGTGATTTCTGTCCTTGTAGGTGTTCAAGACATCTGAATGTGTTTCTGAGTCTTCTGATCAGATTATTCTTTTTATGACTTTGCAGAAGGGAATTGAACTGGATAATCTCTGGATGTCCTCTCCAACATGAGTTGTTCTGTGTTTCTGTCATTCTGTGAAGTTTCTGACAACTCATTTTTGGTATGGAAGAACAGCATTGTACCTACATCTCTATAGTTAGAGTATTTTTTTTTTTGTACCATTTGCTGTCACACTACTGTTTGCATATCTAGATTTTTTTTCTTTTTATAATTTTGTAGTGGATGGGATCTGAGTTAAATGAATTAAGATATTACAGACATCATTCTACACTACTGTCTTGGCAAATTTATAATTAAATGAGATTATAAAAGCTTCTGTCTTCTTCCTTAGGCTTTTCAAGACAATAATAATACTCTTCTTCAAAGACTTTCAAAGGCAGTTTCCAAGTCGTTCTTCATATATTGTTTACTTCTCTTTGAAAGCTTTTCAACTGAATTATTTTCTATTCAAATTTCACTACGTAGAATTTTAAAAAACAGAGAACACTCTTTCCTGTTGTTCATCATCGAGCAAGATAAATGCCAAACATGCTGCCTCAATACTAATGTATTCTGCAAGACTTGGAGAGTTGTTTCACAGAGCAGGCAAAAAGACATTAAACTAGAAATGCCATTATCCCATATGTCTGTATGTCAAACAACTAAAGCACTGGCAATGGTTGATAACTAGCAACTGCTAATAGTTTCTGCTGGAAGTAAATACAGGCCAAGAAGAACTATTTCATGGTGTATAAGATGTCAGTGTGGGCTGAAAACTGTACCCAGATTTTCTTTGACTGTGGAAGTCAGGAACATGGCTAGACATCTAAGCACTATTATTAATTTTCAAATGTTAATCGTGTTATAACTATCCCTTTGTTTTGATCTGTGCTTATATATGTTATATATTCTAACCTACAGTCTGCGTAAGTAACTTCACGAAGTCACAAAATCACACAGAATCATAGAATGATCTGGGTTGGAAGGGACCATAAAGATCATCTAGTTCCAATCCCTTGCCGTGAATAGGGACACCTTTCTCTAGACCAGGTTGCTCAGAGCTCCATTCAACCTGACCTTGTACAATTGCAGCAATGGCATATCCAACGTCTCTAGGCAACCTGTTCCAGTGCCTCACCACTGTTACAGTAAAGATTTTTTTCCTAATGTCTGATCTAAACCTACTCTCCTTCATTTTGAAGCCACTCCCCTTTGTCCTGTCACTACATGCTCTCTTAAAAAGTCCCTCTCCATCTTTCTTGTAGGCTCCCTTCACGTTCTGGAAAGCCTCAATTAGGTCATCCCAAAGCCTTCTCTTTGTTCCAGGCTGAACAAACACAATTCTCTCAGCCTTTTTTGGTAGGAGAGGTGCTCCATCTCTCTAATCATCTTGGTGGTCCTCCTCTGGACTTGCTCAAACAGGTCAATGTCCTTCCTGTGCTGGGAACACCACAGAGCTGGATGCAGCTCTCCGGGTGCGGTCTCACCTGAGCAGAGTAGATGGGCAGAATCACTTTCCTTGACCTGTTGGTGATGCTGCTTTTCATGAAGTCAAGGATATAGCTGGCTTTCTGGGCTTCTCGAGCTTGACCAGGTCCCTCTGGATGGTATCCTGTCCTTCAGGAGGGGTAATGTAGTTCTAAACAGTGTATCACATGCTAAACTATTTGCCACAAGCCAAAATTTCTCATTCATATTAGAGAACTCCAACAGAAACAGAAATACATAGGACTTAGCTTTCGTTGTGTTAACTACTATAGTTTTAACAATATCTAACATGGTTGGTATTTTCCCCCAGCAATACAGATATTAAATGAAACTCCAGAACTTTTGACAGTGTTTGAAATTAAGTCTTCAGTAATCCTTTTATACAAGCAACTTAGTATTTTCTTTTTCTTTTTCTTTTTTTTTTTAACCAATTAATTCTCATAATTTAGTGTGTTGGGGATGGTGTTTTGAGGTTTTTGTTTATTTGTACTATTTTTTTAAAAATATTATAATGTCTGTTGTGAAACAAATTTTTGCTTATAGCAAAAAGGAAATCCATAATGTTTTCTTATTTGAAACTCACTGCATTTAGTTGAATTTTGAGGCACAAGCTGAAACACTTCTGCAAATTCCAAAAAGATGATTACTTACTAAGTCTTTTTCTATATCTTTAATTCTTAGCACTCTTCTTCTGAGCATTTCATCAAGTTAAATTGTAAATCAAAAACTGTGAATATATTTTCAGTTGCTCAAAGGCTACCCATTAGCAATAGAACCAGTATAAAAGGTTATATTTCTTACTACATAAAAGAAGTAAACTATCAAGTAATTTTTTTAACTAGCAGTGATATTCAGAGAGGCAACTCTTTAAGGCATATGCTTTAAGAACGTGAAATTCAGGTCTCTAGGACTGTTTTTTTGCAGTTTCTTCCACTGTTATCATTAATTTTTCTTGCCTTTGATACTGAGGAATCACTGAAGCTGACATCAAAGCCATTGCTCCTGTCCCCTCAGGAGACTATACCAAAATTAGTGTATCATACTGGAAGGCAAAAAGCGTTGGATCAGTGATATACTCCCTGAGACAGTGGAAATGTTCTAAATAAATATATGTCTAAAGGGACATATAGGCAATTAAATGAGTGAATTATGCATTTGAATATGAACTTTTCTTCACTAAAATAAATACGCCGTTAATAATTTTCAGATGCAATTAAGATTTTATATCTATACTATTTAAGACCACCTATTCATACACATTTCTGATGAAAATATTCTTCCATAGTACTCAACACTGCATTTCTATTAGCAGTTCTTCATTCTTTGCTGTTATTTTTCCTTTTAATTTGTCATATAAAGTTAGAGTGGAAGAACCATTTAGCAGGAGGTTTGACATTTGATGTTTACATTTAATTTATTTTGGAATGCACCTGGAAAACTTCAGAATTTTCCAGAAAATAAAACTGAACTGAAAAGTAGCTCGGATGGCTATTTTTTCTTTTTAAGATAGCATTTATTATATTTTATAATAAATATCAATTAAAAGTGAAAATGCAGAGTCATTTTAAGACCTAATATCAACTCATTTCATTAAAAAAATCCCAAAAATATTTTTTATGAAATATTTGAGTGAAATCAGTACAGCTTTAGTACTTATTTATTTTATCACTATATTTACC
Source organism: Corapipo altera (assembly GCF_003945725.1). Lineage (NCBI taxonomy): Eukaryota > Metazoa > Chordata > Aves > Passeriformes > Pipridae > Corapipo > Corapipo altera. The sequence continues at coordinate 2,299,182 of NW_020884924.1, forward strand.
ATTTTTCTTTCTAATAGGTGCACAGATGTAAGTATACCGGGGCTTAGACTATACCATGCATATATGGACCAGGAAAGTCAGGCAAAAACACCAGGAGACCTTTCGGATGACCAAAGATCTCCTGGACAAACTCAAACACAAAAAGGAAGCCTACAGAGTGTGGAAGTAAGGACAGGTAGCCTGGGAGGAATACAGACAGATTACCCGAGCAGCCAGGGATCAAATTAGGAAAGGTAAAGTCTGGATAGAATTAAACCTGAACAGATACATTAAGGATGAGAAGAAAAGCTTCCGTGGGTATGTTGGTGATGAAAGGAAGATTAGGAAAAATGTGGGCCCTCTCTGTAAGGAAACAGCAGACTTGTTACCTGGGACAAGGAGAATGCTAAGGTACTCAAGTTTTTTTGCCTCAGTCTTCAGTGGCGAGTCCTCCAGCCACACTGGCCAAATCACAGAAGGCAACAGCGGGAACTAGGAGAATGAAGAATCAATCACCTTCTATAGGAGAAGATTGTGTTGGAGACCATCTCAGGAACATGAAGGTTCACAAGTCCATGAAATCTGATGAGATATATCCAAGGGTTCTCAGGTAGTTGGCAGAGGAAGTGCATAAGCCACTATTCATCATATTTGACAAGACATGGCAGTCTGGGGAGGTTCCTACTGACTGGAAAAGGGGAAATATAACCCCCGTTTTTAAAAAGCCAGATAAGGAAGACACAGGGAACTACAGGCCAGTCAGTCTCGCCTCAGTGCCCAGCAAGATCATGGAACAGATCCTTGTGGAAATCATACTTGGGTACATGGAAAACAAGGAGGCAATTGGTGACAGCCAATATGGTTTCACTGAGGGCAAATTCTGCATAAGAAAACTTGTGACTGCCTAGGATGTGGTGGAATTACATCAGTGCTGTAATTCCCAAGCTGAGGGAAGAACAACTGACATCATCTATCTGGACTTGTGCAAAGCGTTTGAGGCTGCCCCGCATAACATCCTTGTTTCTAACCTCAAAGAGACATGGATTTGATGGATGCACTCAGTGGATAAAGAATTGGCTGGACGGTTGCGCTCAACCAATTGCAGTCAATGTCTCATTGTCCAAGTGGTGACCAGTATTGAGGGTGTCAGTATTGGTTGGTGCTGTTTGGTATATTCATCAGCAGCATGGTCAGTGGGTGAGATGACAGGGGAGCACTGCAAACATGATGAAGATCAGCAGAAAGGTGATAAATAAAGGCACTTTTGCATTTTACAGCTGCTAAATAAGGGCCAGGGATAGACTCAAACAATAACAAAAGTATTTGCATTATTTTTAAGACGTGGAAAGCACCATTTTTCTTTGTTTTATTTTATCAGTGATTTCTCTGGCATAAAAAGAAATATTTAAAAAAAAAAAAATCACTAAAAACACCAGAAGAAGTTACTTCTCTCTCCTCCTTCAGATGAATTCTTGGAGTTTACATAATTTGATGTGTCCTAAGGGAGTGATTGGAATGACCTCTATGAATGACATGCAAATAAATGTAACCAACATTTGATTGCTCTTCCTCCTATATATTTAGCCTTTATTTAATTAGGCAATTCCTGGATATCTTTTTAATATGATTTTGTATATGTTGGAGAAAAAAGAATTCTTTCAATACTTTTCCTGTGTTGATGGATTTCAGAACGCACTTCCGAATAGCAAATTTTTTGTTTATGGTACTTGATGATTCTTCAATGTCCTTGACATACCTATGTAGTGTCAGAATAGCAGAAACATATTTATTCAGTTCAAAGAATATAACACATTCCTATAAGAGCTCCCTAAATGATACAGAGGCTTTTACTGCTTGCTAGCATGTTTAAGGTTCATCAATGCCATATTATCCCTTTGGGAATGAATAACATTGCCTTTAGCTTGTTTTTAAACCAGATTGTGTTTTCTCTTTCTCGTATCTCGTTATAGTTTCAAGGATTAGGGCTATGTTAAATTATTTAGATGCAGTACTCATCAAAGAGATAGCCGAAATTTTTTACATAGTTATTCAGACAACTACCTGACAAAGACAATTTGTTGACAGCATTCAGTTTTAATTCAGTGTCAGCTCAATGTTACCTTTTAAAGTCAAATGTTAACATAAGAAGTCAGGGGGAAAAAAAAAAGAAAAAATATGGTTCTAAATGAATGAAATATTGAAAAAAAAACAAGCAAAAAATAGACATATTGACATAGATTTCTGTTCTTCACTACATGTTTAACTTTATTATTCATTCAACTTATTCATGAGAATCAAAAATTATATTAAAATTACCACGTCCTTACCTCTTCTCTTATTTGTTACTAATAATTCTAACTCATTGAGTATGGAAACACATATGCTAGTAGAATTTGGTGCAACTATTAGTTATAATATTGGGAAGCTTTGAAAATATATTGAGATCTATAGGCCTTCATTTATGTGCAAAACTCTTCTTGTTTACAGAATACAAATTTTTTGAAAACATGGTTATATTACCAGTTCAAATGAAGATGCTTTGCGTGCTTTTAAATTCTGTGTGTGAAAGTATTTCAAGTGTTGCAACTGGATTGTACTCACTTGAAAGTCACTTTCTCCTGCAGAAAATGTCTCTAGAGTTACTATAACATATTGTGTCAACAAAGTTAATAAGCATAATGTAATTAAATTTATAGGGAGATGTTTAGATCAATTAAATACAGTGCATCATAAATACACACTAAGCTTATGAGCAGGTTTTTTTTCCACAAAAGCTTTCTTACAGGTTTACAAATGTCCGCTTTCTCTTTTCTTGAGATCCTAGTTATGAACAGACATCTTAGGAAGCTTAAGATTTGGAATCACCAAAATTTTAACACTTTTCAGAGACTGAAGTTATAGACTAAAGAAAAATTGTTTATTCAGAAAGGCTTATGTTGGAAAATACAGTATTATCATCTGGAGAGACCTGAAGGCAGGGTGTGAAAGCACTTTATTTCTAGTAGGAATCTTGATGAACAGACTGCTCTTTCCTGCCTCACTGCAAAGTAGAATGTAAAGAGCGAATTTTCTATCCCTTCCTTTTATTTTCAGTTCACTACTTCCTCACAGAATTCTAAAGTAATGCTAAGTTGTGGTAGGATAGACCCACCCTGATAAGACACAAAATCCAACCAAGCTATCATGCAAGATAACTGCTGGAGCCAGGGTGTTGTCTTGATGTTAATTATGTAAAAGCCACCATGGTTCACCAGACTTCCAACACACACCCTGCTTTTTGAAATCTTATTTGACAGATAAGCTGATAGCTGGCTTGTAAATGTGTGACTAGCAGTCAATCACTTTGTACTATAAAAGTCCAGTCATCTCTCATGCAGTCAGGTTCTTCTAACATAACCCTTCTTGGGGTGTATGTGTGGAGATTCCTCCCTAGGTTGGGAACGCTCACCAAGGTTACTCCTTGAGGTTGAGAGAAAGAGTTCTCCCCATAAACATTGGTATGGGTGAGTTACATCAAATCTCTACTTAATAATTATTTATTTTTGCTAGCTTTAATATAACTGCTTCAATAATTACTTTGTTACAGTGCACTATACTACTTTATACTGTATTAATATTCTACTAGTAGATTTTTAGTGTTTATATTGTGTAGTAAAAATTCTGATTCAAATATTTTGTCTGAACATTTGTATAAAATAAATTATTCATTTTATATAAATATTCTCATTTTGCCAATCATTAAAACCTGTAGGACAAAAGTTGTTCAATCCCACCTCTATAATTCCTTTAAATTTAAATCTTTAACACAATCCGAGGCTAAAATTGGATTCAGCAGCACCTAGACTTCTCTCAGAGAAGGGGTTTAGAAAGCAAGGAAGTCCTTTCTGTACCTCAAGACTCACTGGCAAGGCTTTGCTTTTTAACAAATTTGTATCACTCCCACCCATGACACAAGGGAATAGAAATCAGACAAGGTGCCTTAGTCCTGCAGTGAATTTAGAACCCTTTAAAGTTCACAAAGGAGTATATATACTTTCTGCTTTATTTTTATTTTGGTGTCATTAAATTCTTGCCTATACACTGACCTATTCCAGCCAAGGATATCCAAAGTAGTCTCACTTCCCTAGGCAGTGTGGTTTTAGGATTCCTTCCATCACAATTCAAATGGAAGCTACAACTCCCCTGTCCTTGATAAATACTCCGCTTGCTAGATCCTTATTGAAAAGGTGGAGTCATGGACTCCCAAAGCACTTTTCAAATAAAATCACGATTTTCAAATAAAATCCCTTCTCATCAGCAAATATTACAAAATTGTTAGTGTAGGTAGAGAAGGCAAATCCTTAGTCCCAGATTGTGTGAGGAAGTAAAGGGCGAGTTGGTACATGGAAAAAGCAGGCAGCCCACAGAGATCAGGTGTACATTATCCCCATGGGCAGTTCAGGGATCCTGTGCACAATGTCATCCAACTTGTGACTACCAAATGGTCTTACATGGGGGCACTTAAAAGTGAAGGAAGATGGTCTTCAGGCTACATCAAGCAGAAAGAAGATGAAGTTTTGGGGATTTGGTTTGGTGGGGGTTTTTTTGTTTGTTTTGTTTGTTTGTTTGTTTGTTTTTTGGTTTTGGGGTTTTTTTGGTAGACAATTCCTGGTATTGCTTTCATTCCCTTTCTTCAAGAAAGATGATTAATTTCTCTAATACAACTGAAAAAATATAAGAAATGTTGCTGGTCTTTTAAAGAAGAAAAATAAATAAAATTAATTCTAGTGGAGGGAGAAATAAAAACATTATAATGGACTGTATTAAATGCATTCCACAGGTAAATATAATGAAAAATATGTATATTCCTTTATTTTTCATTTACATTGTCATGTAAAGAAATTTTACTTTAATCATGTTTCAGAAGGAAGAAAGAACTACACTTTATTATAAAAAAACCCTACCATCTGGACCTAATATAAACCGATAATTTAATTGTCAAGAAATTGCAGTTTAAAAATGCAACAGAAAAAAAATGTCACATTTCAGAGACTGTTCTAGATTCTACAAAAAGTGAATAGATATATAAAATAAATTCATACTAGAATAGTTTTCTGTTTAGTTCATCTTCCTTCTGGACTATCACTGAAGTGCATTAAAAATCATCTGAGAATATAAGCTTTTGCAATGCACTTAATTATCTATGTTGATGTTAAGGGGTTTTCTATAAGGCCTTTAAAGCCTTCAGTGTTTTGTTTAGGGAGAACAAACAGCTTTCAGCTGTAAGGAAAATAAGTTCTACTTAGTTATGGTCTGCCGGCTAGAGTTCTTTAATTTTGCTGTCCTCTAGAGACTTTACAGTAAAAAAAAAAAAATGTATTTCACCATAATAAAAACTAGTATCAATTTTTAGGTGAATAAGTAATTACACTGATGTAATATTAATAATATTTATCCATGTTTCCTATTTTGTCTCCTTGATACATTGTTAGGTTAAAAAAAAGGAGGGAAAAATTATAAAAAGATATATATGGAACTGACTTATGTGAGTTTTACAATTGCAATGGTTTACAAACAGGTTTGTTTTATTCCAGAAACACACAATAAATTACCTTTTATGAATAGTTTATGAATTTTGTTGTTCTTTGGACTGAAAAGTGGGCCTAATAATACCCTTTCACCTGGACTTAATCTGAAGGGAGAAAGACTTTCTAGTATCTGTGCTCATTCACCTAAAGGAAACAAGTTACAGACAGAGCAGAATTTAACGTTTGGCCTTGACCTTTATTCTGGAGGAAGGAGTTGTATTTCTGTACAGATTTAGACCAGTAGTTCTCTATCTTTATATCACTGTACCCTGACCCATATTTTATTTAAAGTAAGACAATATAATTAATCTAATTCTGCCAATTATTGGAAATAGTACTTTAATTCTTCATAACCACTTGCTTCTGTGATGAGGCAATCCATATAATTTTGATTGTATGATAAAATGTTTAACCATTTTCAAATCCAAGCATGTTTGTCCTAGGCCAGGTTTTATCTTGATTATGCTTCTACAATAACAGAAGTTGTTTCACAGGAGCTTGTAATTTATAATGCCATAACTGAGACAGTGTCCTTTGTCACATGTGTTTATCAACATACTTGTTAATGGCAATTGCATTTTCATTGTTCCCTGTCTCATTCTCCTTTTTCTGATCATCTAGTATTAACTCCTGATCCCTTGGCTCAGATCCCACCTCTATTAAGCCTTGTCCACTTGAGTTCAACATACTTATACCACTTTCTGGCAGACATACAAATGCCTCATTAGTTTTCTGGAGATGTATTCTGCTCCTACTAAAAGAGTTTTATATCTTATAGTCATGGCATTTTGTTATCTGGGTATAGCTTCCTTCTCATCTGTACTTTTTAGTTTAGTTCCTAGATGACTGCTTGCATCTAGAAATGTTATTTTATCTTGTTACTAAGTTATTCTATGAAACTGCATTTTTATAATATGAGGATCCTTTGATGGTCTGCTTTTTATTGGGATAATGATTTTGAATTTGAAAAACAGCTTTGTAAAGGTACAAGAGTTGACTCAAACTGACCAAAGAGATATTCCATATCATTCAACTTAGTGCTGAGCAATAAAAGCTCAAGGAAAGGATGAGGAAGGGGGGACATTTGTGGTCATGGTATTTGTCTTCCCAACAAATGCTTGATTACACATGTTGAGGCCCTGCTTCCCAGTAAATGTCTGGACATCTTTAGTGAATGCTTTTTGCTTTACTTGCATGCCCAGCTTTTGCTTTCACTGCTAAACTGTCTTTATCTCAATCCACAAGCCTTCTCTTCTTCCTCCTGTTTTCTCTCCATTTGACAGAAGAGGGAACTAGAATGACTCAGGGTGAGTTTTAGCTACGGGCCAGGGTTAACCTACTACAATTATTTATCCTAACCTACTTGCTCTTAAAATCAGCATAGAAATATGAAGAGATATTTCCAAGACTTTTCATAGAAAGTTAAAAATATTTTTCATCCCTATATTTTATCTCTGGTGCTAGAAGTGAGCTAGTCCTAATAAAGATGCAATTCAACTTGTGTCTTGCTGGTTAAATTATTGGTTTGCATTAGGTTGGAATGGGGGGTGAGGTAAGAGAGGGATGGTGTAGTACTCTTTCTGTACCTCAGTAAGAAAGACCTGACAACAAATGGCTTAATGGTGTAAGGGGATAAAAACACTCGGGAGGTGCTTTCTTATAGGTATGAGGGTTAGTGGATTGTAGGATGTGGCAGGGGTACACATGAAGTCAAAGCATGTAGATCTCGTACAGAAATATGTAGTCAGATCCTGCACTCACGGATGAGGGGGTAAACTGGTAACTCATCTGTCCATTTGAGGAACCATGCCCATAACTCTCTCTGTGAATGAGGAGAGGGATTAGGCTGTTGGTTGTTTCTTGAACTTTGTAGATGTCTAGTATCATGGTTTATCTGTTGTATTACTGACATAGATCCTGATGTATAATTCACTCACTGCTGGTTAATACATCAATAATAAATAAATGAACCACCTTGTAATTTGGTTTAAACTACATGGGCAGTTTTTTACCATGGCTGTTCACTACAGAAAGCTCTCAGATGTGGGTACAAAATCTTCATGAGTGCCATTTCTTTGTTTTGTTCTACTTTTTGCATATTGGATTTTGGTTAGTTCTTTTCTTTAGCATTTTTTACTGTTCTGTATTGCATACTTTAATATCCTGGACCAAAGAATCTAAACAAATATTATTCAAGTATAAAATTTATATATTAGTGAGTAAACATAAAATACTCAAAGCCTCATGTATCTGTCATCTTTTTCCAAGAAGTCAAGTGTGTGAGACTTCCTGTCAGCTACCTCCTGCTAAACCTATAGGATTTGTATTACTGATGCTGGTGCTTAATAACAATGACAAGTACTTCTCTTTCTTCCACAGTGCACAAGATGATAATACTACGATACTTTTCACCTCCAATGTCCCGGATAAGACACAGTTTTCCTGTTTAATTCTGTCATAATCAAGATGCTAAAATTGCTATCTATGTTATAAAAAAAAAAAAAAAAGGCATCAGATGTGGTGAGTTGACTAAGTATAAGGAGAGGAGTGGGTGGGTTAAGCAGTTAGTATAACGGTTGCTGAAAAAATCTCACTCAATTTAGTGGACATATGCATGGAAGAATTTTGTGCACACTTTGGGAACTACTTATCAAACTAAAGAATTTCTTTAAAAAAAGAAGATATAATAAAGGAGATGCATTAAAGAGGGAATGAAAAAGAAACCTGAAAAAAAGGCAGTAAAACACAAGTATCACATCCATGTAGAATCCACATGGTAACAAAACCAGCTGTGTTCCCATCTATGGCTGCATCTGTTCAGTACAGTCATGAACCAGATCAGTGTTGTCAGATAAGATCTGATGTTGCAGGAAATACTGAGAGTAGTAATCAGAGTGGTACAGTTTTCCTTGCCACTTCAGTTATCCCCAGTGTTTTACTTTTCCTTTGAAGGAACCAAAAGAGATTAAGGAGGTGCCTCTTGTCATTATTTTATCCCTCATTTAGGCTTCCTTCTCTATGGATTTGTTTTGGTCCATTGATTTCCAATTCTTTTCTCCATCACTAGTAAAAGATGATCATAATGCAATCATTTGTGATGCCAGTGCATTTTTTTGTGTAAAAGAATGCAGAATTTTGTCCTTCATTTCAGAAATGAGTTTATAAAAAAGGATGAAATTTGCCAAAAATCTTAAAAGTACAGGCCATGATTCAAATGGTTCCTAAGCAACTTAGTCATATTTCAAAATGTTACTCACAGTAATTAAATTAGAAGGGATCTGGCATATACGAGCATATTTCAGAGAATTACAGAATATTCTGAGTAGGAAGGAACCTTTGTCTGACATTATTTTAATTACTTAAGATTAATGTACACAATCCTGTAGTAAAAAGGGGAAGAATATTGCTACCTAGCACTGAATGGTCCAATGACTTTTTTTGTGTGTATTTGCAAAAATTTTGGTTATGTGATTTTCTTTTCCTCTTTTGTGACTGAATCATACTGGAAAAAGAAGTAGCCATTAATATGTTTCACAACCTATCTCCTCTGTCTGACTTAGGTGATGTATGAGTACATTTGTTGAAGTAAATTATTACTGTGAGGCTTTTCTTTAATGTTCCAAACATCTTGTGATTCGGATAATGCCAATTGACAGTAAGGCCAAGATCTATAAAGTTAAATCTTCTGTCTACTAGCTTGGCATTTTGTAAAATGTGATATAATTTTTGCTACTTTTCTCACTTAGTCATCTAGTATGATATTTGCAAATTCTTAAATGATTCAAAAGTAATTAAAATGTAAATTAAGAGAAGTACTGTCTTATGGGGAAAACCAGAGGACTACTGGGTGGTTGTTTTTTTTTTTTGTCTTTAGGGCTGCAATTTTTAAGAACTTTTATCAGTCAGCTGTTCTGGACAGAATAAGTTTTGCAATCAGCATGGATGGCACCAAACACACCAAGGGGATAGAAGTCTCCTGGGTAAATAAATTCAATAAGTTCATTTAGTTATAATCCAGATCCATCAACTTCTGCATTAAAATTATAATTTACATAATTTGCAGTTTGGTAATTGCATGGTTTAGGTGATTCAAATTTCAATTAATCTGAAGTCAGTCTACAAAATGGTAAAAAAATTTGTGCCAAGTTGAAAATTGATTACAGAATAACTATAGTTCATTGTATATCTCTTTAAAAATTAACAGGACACATACAAATTAATATTAAAATAACTATCAAGATGCCTGCTTGCAACTCTAAATGCCCTAAAATGCTTAGAAGATTTCAGACCGCGCCTGTATGAGAAAGTATAGTTGCACAAAGGAGTGGATGTGTTGGGCTGGAATTTAAGGAACTGGTGCTTGTGAGGACTTGTGAGGATTTCCTATGGACAAGATACAGTATGGTCTAATGAGACTCCTCTAGCCAGCAAGTTGAGTGCAGGACTCATGATCCTAAGTTGCATCTTCTGACAAAGAAGTGATCGGGAGATTGCTTCACTGTAAAACCACAATGAGAGCTGAGCTAGAGCTCTCCTGTAGCAACATCCTTGGGGACTCAATAACCCCACGAACACTTTATCAGCCAGTTACACAGGTTTCTATGGCCTAGGGAGCCATTGCTCAGGTTTTCCCGAGCAGATATTTCTTGAGCTATACCAGGAAACTCACAAGTACTACCAGAGAACAGAAAAATGATGGATGTCCCAGAAAGCCTCACAGACCCTGTCAGATACTACTCGAAAATATGAAAGATCTTATCCAGCATACAAGACTGGTGTCCTTGTATGTTTTTGTAAAATCTACTTGATTTTATAGCTATCATTGGGAGTTTGGGAAGTGATGGCATTGAAAAGACTGCCAAGTTTTTAATTGTGTTCATTCCAATGTTCTGTCTTAAGCTATGCAAAACTCCCAGGAGTCAGCCATATTTTAGAAAATCTTGGCTGGCATATGCTTGCTATTAAGTACAAGTGGATGATAGTAAAATTACCTATATATCTGTTAGACATGAGTTTAAGGACCTTTCTAACTTTGAAATTTGGGGTGTTTAGAATATTTTTTATGGAAATAGAATATAGTGACACTTGCCTAGTTTTATCAGTATTTACAAGAGCTTTTCTGAATTAGTGCTTTCAAATATGCCTTAACTGTGCTAATACTGAACTTTCCATGGGATTAATATGACATTTTTAACAAACAAATAATCAGTTTGTTTGCGATCAGACTATAATTTAGGTATTTACATGTACCTTTTCTTGTCTGAGAATAACAGAATTTATGCTTGGATAGCTCATCTATACAGTTCAACTTATTGACTATTAAAAAATTGGTGAGAATGACTGCAACATTGTGTGGGTTTTTTTTTTTTTCTCATCAAAGTAATACGTGAATTAATTATTTTTATATTACCTGAGATGTTAAAGTCACTTTGTATCTGATTATTCTTATGATAGTTTAAGACAAATCAATGGACATTAGCAATGATTATCAGTCTAATAAAATATGTGTGTATGTGCTTTTCCATCCTGGAAATAAAAATAAATGTTCAAAATACAGCTATTGCCAACAGTTATTATCCAGTAGCCTAAAGTATGAAATTCTCAAAAAATTATGCATGTATTCAGCTCTTCATTGTTTTTCTTAAACCAGCTCATGACAGAATTTTAAATAACTAAAGGCAATTTTCTGAAATCACTGACTGGGAGGTGAGGTGAGAGTAAGGGCAGTGCACATATAACAAGTTAGCAGATATTTTCAGGTTTTCTTTCACAACATAATAATAGTAATTTATACCAGGCAGAATGAGTTTTAATTGAACATCTTTCAAGTTGCAGTACAGCGAGTAGCTTGGATTAATGTTAGCAAATGTAGAGAGCTTAATGTTCAGTTTCAGAGCGTGCAGTAACTTTCTGTTTTATCAACATGCCAGACTGGAGCTTAAAGCATATTTGGCATATTTACATATTCATAATGCACTGTTACTTTGCAGATTCTACAGTGTCACATTGGCACTACATGGTGAGAAAATGCAAAAGCAAGTTAACATTATGGCTGTTTATAATCTCCAATATTTTTCCAATTGTCTTTATTTACAGATGGCTTCTTAGGCCAACAGTTTGCACAATAACTAATCAAACTAATTTGTTGCTGGCTCAGAATGTAATGCTTTGATTAGAAAATTTAGTTTCAGATCTATACTTCCCATATATAAACTAATTGTGGTACAATTTGTAATTACTTGTTTCTCCATGCAGTTCAAGTTGGCAGAATTATGGATGAATACTCTAGAGAGAAAAGGCTTAGGCTCAGTGCTTAGAGTTTTGGAGTTATTCACTTCAGTAGACATACTGAAACCACAGATATCTGAATGGAAAGACGTTTATTCCATAGATATAACCTATATCTAAGCCAAACGTATTCATTCTATTTCACTTATAAAAGCAGCAACCTCTCTGTATTGTCATTGGATCCCCATTTTTTTGTTCAAGGAAATTGGCTGTTTCAAAGATCCAAGTTGTACTTGGATATTTTGCTCACTGACTAAGGAATACTGTGATTTATTTAAATAATGTGTCAGTGCAATCCTTTGATTTGTTTTCAGTGAGGAGATAGTGAAATGTACTGCTGTATTTACACTTATTTAAAAGCACAGAGAAAAAACACACACGTGTGTGGTTTCTTTACAGTTGTGTATATATATATATGCACATGTTTCAAGAAAAAAAAAAGGCATAGGATCAGTATCATATCTCACCTTCAAACAAATATGTTAATTTGAATTGAAATAGGCAAGATTCCTTGTTCTTGAGAAGTGCAGTGCATGTGAAAACAATATACTCTCTTGTCCTATTAGTTAAAGCCCAACATATTCTATTCAGAGGAAACAATGGCTCTGGACTGTGATTTGTCTCCCTTTCACTCTGTTAGATAGCTTCCTGCTTCCTTCTTTGTGTAAAGCATGAAAGAAGAATATGTCCCACAAATACCTTCTTCGTACTGAATGAAGTTTAAAGGTAGGTAAAAACGTGATCAGTATTGATAAATCTGCATTTAAATCGACAAACATAATTCTCAGGTTCTCTCAGTAATCACATCATTTTTATAGCATTAAACCTACCATTATATATCCTTGCTTCACTGTGTGATTCAATGTGAACACTTCTTGGAACAATTAATATGTCATTATCTTTTAAAAGTATTAATTGTAGAAGAACCAAATGCATTCCTTTAAAGTATAGAATATTAAGAGCAGAAAATTTTACTGTTAGTCCTCTTCTGATTTCAAAATTTATGTGACAGTGAATGCAATTAGTCCATTTTCTCATTAATTTTCCTGAGAAAATATGCACAGGCATGAACAAGAAGCAGACTTGACTTAATAAAAAAATATTTTAAACTAAGTTTATAAATGCTTAAAGTAATGTTTCAAAATTTTAAAAAATCTGTCAAGTGGCTTAAATTTTCGTATTTCTGTAGCTTTGCTCTTAATATAGCATAAAAGCAGTTCTGTCAGATTAAAAAAGGCAAATATAAATGTCTGATTAATTCATGTTTATTTTGATCACATCATGTTACATCAGACCAGAACAACATAACACAAGCTGACAGAAATGTAACTTAAACTACACTATTCACTTACAGTCAGAAGTATGAACTTTTGGAATGAAAATCAAATTGATTGAAAGTTCATCATCCCCTTCCCTTCATCTTCCTTCTCTTCTGTTTTCAGAGATAAATACAAGTATGGTGGTATCGGCAGAGAGGTTCGGACAGAATTGCACACAAATCAATATGATTGGCAAAAATGTCCCCTTTATTAGAGGAAAGGCAGCTTATATACTGCCCGTGGCACAGAGACATGTGATTCTTCCCCAGGTTACATTGGATACATAAGGAAAACATACTGTGGTGTACAGTACTAATTGGATAACAGTAGGTGTCCATAAAACTTGTTTTCCTGACAGAACAACTCCTCCTTCACCTTGGCACAAGGCCTGCAGCCATACCAGTGGCGCAGTGTCTTTTACTGTCTGCACCAAACCATGCCAAGGTGAAGGTCTCAGAAACGCAATAGAAATTGTTCACACAATTTCTGTCCTCCGACATGGTGGTGTTATTTGGGAAAAATTTTCTGGGAGAACCAAGTGAAAAGAGGCTGGACAGAAGAAGAACAAGGGAAAATATAGGACACTACATTACCATTTGTCAAAAAACACTTTATATTCTGCAAAAGGAGTTCTAAAGATTATTATATTAAGAGTAGCTAAGCTTTGCTTTTGGCTTTATACTTCTAGTAATTTTTAAAATGTGGAGTTTGATAGGAATGACCATCTGTGGCATTCAAAGCCCATTAATTTTATTGCAGATATAAGTATGTACCAGTGACTTACGGAAGATGACTGTAGTCCAACTTAGGAAGACTGGCTTTTCAATTACTCTCAGATGTCTAAAAACATACCCTGATTAATTCTACCTTGCCAAGGCAAGTAAGTTTCCAATAGTCAGATAATTGGATCTTTCAAAATGGAAATAAATAGCAGCACCTAGTTACTGAGCTGTCCCAAGTCATGACTTGGATGTGGTTCTTTTCATAACAGGAAGTAGTAGACCCCAGAGCAGCAAGACTCATCTCCTGGAGAGCTCAGATAAATGTCTGGAGTTAAGTAAATATATCTAGAACTGTCTCATCCTTTAGCAATAAAACACCACTGAACCTCTCTCAGGACTGGTTTCAGTTGTCCAGCCAGCAAAAGGCTGACATGTACATGCCGACACCAGGATCCTCTCATTCTTCCAGGATGATTTGTAACCACTTTGCTAAATTTTCCTTCTTGTCTATTCCTACCTTAAAGTATAAGTCTGAGGTATAAAAAGAAGTTAATGTAGGTATGTGTATTCTTTCCTATCCTCAACTTGCAGCAGTCAATAATGTTGACACTAAAACAGGCTACAGAGAATTGCTTTGTTTTGTGTTGAGAAAGATCAGAAACCTGAAAACAATGGATACCTTATCACAAGACACAGAGTAAAGCTATATACCGTGACTATTCTGTGGTATATGAAGTAGTGCATAAACTATATTGCTATTCTGGAGGTCATTTCTCAATGGCAACACTCATTACTGTCTAAGGCAAACATTTCATCCTGTGAACCACAGCCTGGACCTATAACTGAAGCAGGTATAATGTTTGCTCTCTCAACTGTATTTTGTAATAGATGAAAATACACAATATGTGTCACACAGATAAAGTTATTGGTTTAATAACAATCTGTTCTTAATTACGATGTATAGCACTGACAAAAGAAGCACAATAGCTTCTAGGTAATTTTTTGTGAAATACTGGGTTCCAGGTCAGCAGCAGTTTCTTTGGACTGTAATGGGAGTTAGAAAGCTATATTTCTGTGTATTGCCTTGAAAATTTAGGGGCAGATGTCATGCAACAGGCAGCAAACAAAGCTGTCACTGGCCTAAGCAGATTTCGTCAATGCTGTGGTGTTGGTGACAAATTTAAATATCTGAAGAAATAGCACAGTCCTTTATTTCTGACACCAATTTGGCAAATTTGACTGTTTCACCTTTGCTCATCTACACCCTTCCCTAATAAGAATTTCATCCACAGATATTGCTGATAAGTGTTCTTTTCCCTCCCTCGTAATATTTACATCAGGAGATAGCACAGAAATAAATATTTTCTCATAGATTTTTAGTGACATTACCTGTTAGGAATCATGTAGGCAGACTACTTTACTCTTTTTCATTCATAAATATGAATTACTGTAGACTGTCAAGCACTATTCTCTATTTATTCTAGGAGCCATGATTTCTGGGGGCAATCTAGATGTTTATTAGATTTCATTAACATTCTTTGTGACTTTTTAAGTAATAATGACCAAAGTTCAGACCACTATTCAAGGATTAATGATTAACTGGAAGTTACGAAAGCGTGAGGCATAACAGAAGACCATTAGCTCCAGGTTCTTTTACAAAAGAAAAAAATTCCCTTTCCTCCAAAAAAATACTCAAAAGCCCCAAAGCATAGCAGAACCTTGAGAGACAGAGATAGTAAGTTTGAAACATTGTTTGAAATAAAGCTGTTAAAACTGAAAAATTATAAAGAACTTGCACATGGTATACAAGTTTGATTAACATTCCATTCGTCTTCATGCGTCTCTCTAATATTAGCTGTTAATTCCTCTGCAATAGGTGTACATTAAATATACACTTCGTTCATAAACAGCATCTAGAAATGACTGGGTAGAAATAAAGTAAAAAGAAGATGCTATAAAAGGAACATAATAGAAGAAACAAACATTTTTGTTTATGATTTGCATTTCCTTTTTATTTTTTTTTTTGGCAGCACATACTAGGAAGCATCAGAACATTGAAAACCAGCTGTTATTACATTCTAATGGGAAAAATCCAAATCATTTGAAAGGTAAGTTTTCCCCTACTCTTCCATGATAAATTCAAGTCACTTTATTTCCATAAAACATCTTTCGTGTAAAGTACCTGAAAATTATCCATACTGAAACATAAAATAATGAAATGGCATTCATAGGAAGGGTTTCAATGGGTTTTATAAAGATAACAGGCCAAAATAAATGAAATTGGACCAACTTACTCACAACATGTACATGAATTTTCCAATAACCCTGAAGATAAGTTCCGATTTACACTGTGAATCCTGTTCCTTCAGCCCTCACAGGATAAATTTAAGTTTCAATCTATTTAAATTTATTTGACGTTGTTCTTTCCTGTTTTGTTTTGTTTCCTTTGCATGTATATGCTGTTATTATCATTTATCTTTTTGTTTTACTTACAATAACACTAGTAAACAATCAAGATGAAACAAAGAAAAATGTAAAGAAAAAACACTAACTGCAACACCGATTAAATCAGTTCTGATCTTCATATTTATAGCAGACCATTCAACTATTCTACTTCACCATATTACGAAAAAGTAATTTGACTATACATAAGTGGTTAAAGGGGGAAAAAATCATACAATGCAACTATTGTTTACGTTCTACTATATCTAATAAACAATTTGAATTATTAGCAATGGCATATTTCTCAACTACTTACTGTTTCCGTAAAGAGTTTCAGAAAAAAAAAAGAAAAAATTATTTTTTTCTTCAGATCTTTATTTTATGAAAAGAAGGGATTGATTAGAACATGTAAGCAGACAGATATCTTTTGCTATCTGTAAATCTGATCCCAGTAGAACATAGAAAGAATTCATGTGACTTGGTGACCAGATGCACTTTGACTGACCTTCCCTGTGCAAATGTCGTGTCTGATATTTCTTTATCATTTGTGCTCCTCTTTAACAGTTAAACAAGACAGATAAGCAATGCTGACATCTGCATGTTTAGGAGTGTCATGGTTTGAGATAGCTCCAAAATCTAATTCTATAGTTCCATCCCCCCTCCCACATCTCAACCTAATGTGAGATGGGTTTTTCCAGACAAAACACAACCAGACTCAGAATGGGGGAAAGGGAATATATTACAATGACTGTACAAATAAATACTATAACACATTATACACAAAATCACAACTATCTCTACCATGACATATTGTATTTACAATGGATCAGATCTCTTCTCCCCTCCAAATAAAAGTCCAGGAGGGAAAGAAGGACAGATCCCTTCCAGTCTCTCAGGGCAGCAGCTTCTTCTAAGGCAGCAGGTCTTCTCATCTCATGCATGCAACAGTAACTGGATTGTTGTAGCTGGATCTCTGTTCAATACACACAAGGGGGTCTCCAAACCCCTCAGCTCTCCTTCGGTCCAAGCGAAAGCCTCACCTGTGGACTGTGAGCAGGGACCAGACTCACGTCACCACAGGTATATCATGAAATGCAGGGGCATCTTCGTGAAAGTCCCTTCCTCAGGGGATTCAAATTCCCCTTTGCAGAGCTCCGTGCTCTGTCTCAAGGCTGCTAGCTTAGCAGCAGCAGCGAGGGGGGTCAAGGTCAACCACCCCCCCCCCGCATTCCTTCTCCGTCCTGGTCCAGCTTCAGGACGCCTTTGAGCTTCTCAGTTCCTCTCTGCAGTGCATGCTGCACTTCAAGGCTCTTTCAAGTAAGAGTCCATCATCTTCCTCCTTTCCAGGAGGTCTCAAAGGAGTTTTAGGGGTTTGGTACAGTTCCTACCCCCAGAACTCCGAAGCTCTGCTGCAGACTCTCTTCTCCTCAACTCTCCTTCCAGGTGTCTTCTCTGCGGTGCTGCATGTCTCTGTTGCTCCATCTTATCTCTTCTGGCTCTCTGCCACCGCTTCTCTGGTCAGTGCCAGCTTGGCTGCTGCTTTTCTCCGGCCGTTGCCCAGTTTGGAGAAAACATCTCCCAGCTCACAACTACATAAAGCTTTATGCTGTTCCAGGTCCCTGTAGCCCTCAACTGGGGCTGGGGGGCCCCAGAGGCCCCGAGGGGCTCCGGACCCCTTTCCTCGTGGCTCCTACAACAATGGTTACTTCTCTAACAACCCAACTACAACTCTTCCGGTGCTTGTGATATGTTTACATTTCTGCAGGAGCGCTCATTGGGCAGAACTTCAAAACTTCCAGGGGTTTGCACCCCTGGGGGTTACCACTTTTGAGCCTCTGGGGGAAAACAAGGTTCAAACCACTACAAGGAGGCATGAGTGAGACCCAAAAAATGTTGTGTATCCTCATTACATATTTCTAACTTAAACTTAATTTCTAATAGGTTTTGAGTTATATAGACAAAAATTCAATTGTAAAATATGTAAGAATTTTCCCTGAAGTGCTGAGAGTTAAACATCTCTGAAAGTAAAAAGAAAGAAGATCCACTCCCCTTCATTTGGTCATAAGAGGAACATCCTCTAAAATATCCTTCAGACTGATTAGATGCATTTCCCAGGATTCACTGAAATGTTCTTTTTAGACATGATTTTCAATCCCAAATGATTAGATATTTCCATAATTGTCCAGTTTGTGAATGATCTATAGCATACTCTGCAATCATCTAGGTCATTGGTCATGTATTTTTTATAAAAAAGAATTATAATTTCTTGTCAAATTACACAAGCTACCACTATTACAGCTTTCCTAATGGTGATGCTTGTTTCTATCTTACATGTTAGGTTATTTAATGTTAATGTACTTATAAAAGCAACAAACTTTACTTTAATGCTAAGATTTATTTAGTGGGGGTTTTTTGGTTTATTTTTTGGGGGGAGTTTTTAATGAAAAAAGTCATCAGAATTGGAGAGGTGATGCTTGCAGATGACTAAATGATATGTTAGACATTTATATAAAGACTCTGAGAACTGGTGAAATTAGATATCAATATTTACCTTATTATTATCTAGTAACTGAGCAGAAGATGTGGTAGTGTACATATTTACCAATACAATGCACCAGGTCATTTTATGTTGAGGATAGACCCAATAGTCTGATGGAGTATGAGGTAAAGAGTAAAGTTGTAAACAGTGAGTTATCAAATCAAGGTAACTACATGCTCAGATTACTCAGTCATGGAAGATCTGTGAGACGGATGAAGCTGAACATCTATGACTACTTTAACTATCACTTATTTTCTTCCTTTTGCAGTATAGACAACATTAAGTTTAATTTTGAAAATAATAAATTCTTAAAACAAAATCCATTGCAATATATGTTTGCATATAGTGCCAAAATATGATTAATAGTGTCTGTTGTTGATTAGCCTGTGCTATTTGCTGCCAGTAGTCTGGAACTGGGTGAGATGACTGCCTTGACCTTGTACCTTGATTCCTATCACGAACATGTTATTCCATCTTAGAAAGCATAGTCAGCTGAACAAGGCTCCTGCTGGATAAGTGCCATGGGGAGACTAAAAAAGTAAGTAACCCAAACAAGCAGTAAAAATTCCTATGATCTCTCTGGGGAGAAGCAAGAAGTAGAAATGTAGGCAAGACTCAAGGGTGTCAGTGAGAAAGTTTCTTGTCATAGGCACCAAGAACTAGGCTGGAGGAGAGACAGTCCTTTAAGGACAGAAGGGACTGGGAGGTTTCTTTTTTACTTATGTTTTTATCGTGTACCTTAGCAGGTATGTTCTACTTATCTTTAGTTTTGATTCTGTCTTTTATTAACTTAATAGTATGCAAGATTTCATGTGGCTTCTGTTATATTTGCTTCAAGCAATGTTAGACTTACTAAGACATTCTGACTGGCTCAAGGTCTCATCACAGGTTCATTTAACATGTTTTTTTAATTCAGAAATAGACTAAAAAAAACCACTTGGACATGCTTTCCTCATTTACATGGTATGGTTTTATAGACATAGGCCTGCCTCACCAAGTTGAAATGAACTGCCCTAGTTTAAATAAAGAATCAAATTCTGTTGGAAGTATTTTGAATAGTTATTTATGAAAAAAACACAACTGCTACTTTGACATTGTGTCAAACTTCCCTGAAAAGAAGAAAATTTGAAAATCAAAATATTTAACTCCAAATAAAATACTTTTTTATTCACTTCAAAGAAAGAGTCAAGACTATATTTACACATTAAGAAATGAAGCAAAACTGATCTTTTGTCTCAAACTGATATGCTGCTTGGTGCCACATGCTGTGAGTTTTTGGGATTGGAATGCTGAGCTTGCAAGTCAGTTTCTCAGCTGTAAGAAATAGAAATTCATGTTTTTATATCACGATAGAGCTACTTGGAAATAACCCTTATTTAATTTTATCAGAAGTTAGGTTTCTCTTAAACATAGATCAGAAACAACAGCCTCTGGAATGTCTGGTTAAAAAACAGGTTTTTGTAGTTTTCCAGATTGTCAGAATCAAAAGAATTTCTGAAACAATCATTTTTGCTCTCATTTTTTGTGCCCTAGTCACAAGGAAAAGAGTTAAAGAAGATTGTGCTGGAATCCTGATTCCATGCACACTGCTAACATTATTTTCTTCTTACAAATTTCAGAAGTAGTTTATTTATTTTATTTCAGATAGTTTTTTACATGAGAACATTTTTTTGTATACATGTAAATCCAATTTTTGAAAGCAGTTCACTTGCTTCAAGGTTTTCTTCACTGGTAATCATTAGCTTAATATTCTACCACAATGAAGTCCTTAAGAAAATTTACTCTTAGGATTACAACTTCCTTTGTCTTCCTTTAAAAAACAAAAACTTTTTAAAGTTTTCTCTGTTCCCATCTGGTAATGTGTCCCTCTTTTTTTCTTCTCTTTAAGTCAATGTCCTCTCTAAGAGTACTATGGGAGACTCAAAATTACATAGCATAATTCAGTAAAGTTTATGCTATATATTGTGAGCTATTTGACCAACAGTTTATCATCCATCTGCCTGTAAAACACAGAACTCACTGTACTTCCATGAACAAATATATACTAGCTACCCAAGAATCTTACTCATAAAATATCTTAATGACTTCAGTTTTTTACAAGTAAGTTATCAATTGACAATTGTAATGATAGTGCTCAGCCCTGCAACAATTTAGGAAATTAATGTACTCTATCAATGAAACACAAATTAATTAATTAATTAATTATGTGTTCTGGTTTGCTAGAGAAGGTGTGAATAACTGTATTGATGCCAAACCTATTGCTCTGTATTTACAAAGTATGCCTGAAGACTGCTTTCCACAGTAGAAACATGCAAAATTAAAGGGGTTGGGGATGGCTTCAATGACAGTAGAATAGTTCTAGCTACCAGATAATAATTTTAATGTGTGACTTGATATGAAAAGCAACACTCAAATTTCCAACTCACTGCAAATCAAGTGACATACTGCATAAAATAAATATGCAACAGAGATAAAAAGTATATTTAACTTTATGTGGGCATGTATGGCTCATTGAATACTTTCACACTTTTCATGAGATTTCTTTGAAAAAGCTATGAAATAGAGTGCACCAGGGAAAACCTTTTTATAATAAAGTGTAAAAGAATAACTGATGGATAGTAACTGACAACCAGATACTAAAATGAAACTTTAAAATTCATTTCATCATAAAAATAACAAAAAAAAAAGGATTTATATCTTTACTTTAGAAAAAAGGTTAGACTCCCTAGTGTTACTATAAATCATAAATAAAATAACTTTATTAATCTTAAATAACAAAGATACGAACAAAAGGTTTTCTCCCTAATGTTTCAGCACTATCAAGGCAACTTTATCCAGGAAACTTTAGCAGTATATTTTATCTACAACTAACAAATGGACACAGAATCTTGAACACTTCATATACCAAAACTAACTCTGCATATTATTTCTCTTACTTAAATGAACATAAATCATATCTTTACTCTTAAACCACTTTTTATGTAATACTCTTTAACACTTCCCCTGAAAATTGCTTTCAGGTTGCAGTCACAGCACAGCTGCACTTGTAGTTTGTTTTGAGTGTGATATTTTCTGCTGCTAGCATGGTAAGGTACCTTTTCAGTCTCATGAACACTAGGTATAAAGACAATTTAGGATGTGGGAAATTTGGAAAATTTCAAACATTTCAAACATTTTTGATTTGTTTACTCCTAACATCAAACCAATACCTTCTAAAATCTGAATCTGATTCACTACAGCATAACCAATGCTTCTTACATTAGAAGGTGCTCCCACTATTCTAGTACCAACCCTTTTTTTTGTTTCTTAGTATAAATCAGACTCATCAATGCTTCCACTGCTTGTTTTATCTTGAAAATTCTTGTATTTTTGTTTACACAGGCCAGAAGAGAAGTCTTTTTGGTATTTTTGAAGCATTTTTTCATGCTATTCCTGAACAAATAACACATCATTTTAAGAAAGCATTCAGTGTCTGGTGCATGCAAGAGAACAAACTTTGACTTTGTGATTCCAAATATTTTATTGCATGATCTCATAAAACATATTTAAATTCTCATTTTCTTTTATGACAAATGCATTAATCTTTGGTATTTCAAAGAAAACCTTGCATAAGTACCAGTGTAACATATCAAAGGAGATGTCTTTCTTACTGAACAGGTTGTGTCTTCTGAATTACAAATTTGTTAGTATTTGACTGATTTATTACATAAATTCAAATTGTTTGCCAGTTGTGCCTGCGATTCAGGTTTAATTTCAAACTTTGAAAAATGTCTAGGGAAGAAGGTATGAAGCATATGTTGCTGAAGTTTCTTAGAAAAGATTTGATGTCTGCACATCCTGTAGCAAAGTGTTCATCTTTAAGATCTGAAAACCAAAGTCCTTAGTCTAGTAGTATGTTATTATGAACTGTATTTTCTTTTAAGACTTATATTACGAATATTTAAATGAGTATGCATAAATTTATAGATCAACATATCCATTTTTATTTAATATCTCTTTTTCGTATTAATAAGTCTTCAATTAGACTGTTAATATTTCAATTACACTAATAAATTACTGGCTTTACACATCAGGTATTTCCTTTAAATCCATAAAGACATTTTGGATGTAATAGAAATTGCTCAAATATCTTGACATTAGGTGTCTAGATGTATTTAATTCGCTTCAGTGGCTTGTTAATGGTATATAAGTCATCAAGTACTTTGAAGTAGAAATACCAGGGTTTTTTTAGCTCATTTAAGGCGGAAACTAGATACCAAAACGTGTCACAGAAAGGCAGGGTCATGGAATCATAGAATGTTTTGGGTTGGAAGGGACCTTAAAGAACATCTAGTTCCAACCCTGACAGGGACACCTTTGAGTAGAACAGGTTGCTTGATGACTGATTCAACCTGGCCTTGAACACTTCCAGGGATGGGCTACCCACAACTTCTATGGGGTACCTGTTCCAGTGTCTCACCACTCTCCTGGTGAAAAATTTCTTACTAATATCTAATCTAAATCTACCCTCTTTCAGTTTAAAACCATAATCCCTTATTCTATCATTATAAACTCTTGTAAAAAGCCTGTCTTCAGCTTTCCTTGTAGACCCCCTTTAGGTACTGGAAGTCTGCTATGCATCTCTTTGAATGGACTGTAAAAGTCAGTAACAGAGATACTTTTTTTTCTATAACAGACACCAAACTGAACACAGAGTTGAGCTAAATGTTAATGTCCACAGTTTTAGATGACCTCGGTTTAGACTTCAGGTCAGTCTCTGCGATTTGTCTGTATAATATCTGCAAACGGGCCTTTCTTAAAACAACATAGTATTAAGAAGATTGAATTTCAGCTGAAATGAATGAATGGAAGAATACATAGAGGGAGACAATATATTTCTGATTCTTTTCTATGCATACTTTTTCATTTTCTTAGATTATTTTTGTTTCAGATTTTCTCTGAATCAGAAAAAGATGTATAACAAAAAAATTATTCTGGAAATTGCCTGAAAGCTGTCTGAAAATCTCTCATGGCAACTAGTTAGTTTGGAAACCTTTATTATTTGAAATTTAAATATAGATACTTTTAAGTCCAGCGTAACACTCATTGATTAGCTGCATAGATACATATTATTGTGTGTTTAGATCAGATTAGAAAGAGTGATGTTTGTTACATAAAAATTTACATGAGAATTTTTGACCTGTGTACTCATATGAATTTACAGTGAAGTTTAATATTTTTCTTGTGTTGTATCGTAAAAAAAATTCCCTTCGAGCATCAGATTGGAGTTTCTTTTCTTCTAGAATCACAGTTTAAATATATACTGCTTGCAAAATACCTAAGAAAAAAGGGAAATTCCATTAAAAATAACTATAATAATGATTCTCACCGCAATTTCTTTTTTTTTTTTTATACCCATATTCATTTCCTGAACTTGGTAGGCTCTGAAAGTAAAAATGCCTATATTTGTGACCTGGAGATTAGTAAATCTAGGCCGTTTTATATGAGCTTTGTGACATCAGATATAAATGTAATCAAAACTTGCTTAGTGTTCCACTGTTTTACTAAGGCTATCTGAGATACTTAATTTTCCTGAATCAAGACAAGCTCTGGGAATAGCTTCCTAGATATAAATAATAGCTGAGAACTTGGCTAAAACTGGGAAGAATTAAAAGAAATTCCACAATTAATTCTCCATCGAGAATTTGTTAGTCTACGTAGATACGAGGTCACTGCATTTACTCAATACCAGGAATAATTGAACAAGCCAAATTTCTGCAGTAGTTGTATTTTCATGATCTGAACATGGTATCACTGAGACCAAGAGCTAAGAAATTAATTTGACATTTATGTGACAATGAGATCTTTTCACTGTACTAGAAAACATTGTTTTTTTAAAAAAATGATAGTAAAAGGCATCACCTTTATACCTCACGGCACAGGCTCGCCCTCAGTTGATCATGAGGAGGTGAGTCAGTTAAAATGCAAGGTCAGCTATAGAGACAGTTCCTGCTGCTTCCACTGAAGTGAGTAGGCCTAATTTCTGGTGGGAATAAAATACTGAACTACAGAGATCTGCAGTCTGATTTTTCATGGTAGCACATGTATTTCATAAAAACCCTTTTTCCATTTAGCTCTAAGACACAATTTTAAAGGGTCATTTGTTAACTCTGTCTGCAAACATGTAAGGGCACTTGAACCTGTTGAGCTCCAATTCCATCCAGAAGCAGTAAACCTTACTAGAGGTTTTTAAAATAATTAATAGTCTGAATAAGTCCATTATCATTTAAGATCTATTTTAGCTACACATATTAATATTCTGTTTTTGTAGCAAAGCTATTTAGATACTGCCATTCATTGATAATAAGTCATTTATTCCTCATTAACTGTTAGGATGGATGTAGATACTCATTACAGCAAGACAACAGACTCATTTAACTGCACACAGTACTTGATTATACACATGAACATTGACTGGAATACAAATTTCATTCTACATAAGTCTCAACTTGGTTGTTATTCTCACCATGAAATAAAGTATCTTATCTGCTGTAATTCTTTTTTCTTTTTTAGTGTCTTTTTTAAAAGGCAAGAAAGAACATAATAATGATTGTCAATAATCTCATTTTAGGTAAATACTGACACAAGAAATAAAGGTTCCTCATGTAAACTGCTGTTGGGTTTTAAAAATGTGCCTTTGCTTGATAGTTCTCCTAAAATTAGTACAGTCTTAAAATAAATGAGACTCAGATTTTAGAAATGTGAGACCTTAACAAATACTCATTACGCTGGTCATGGACACAAGCTTTTACTTTCTCATGAAATACAGATATTCTATGTCCCAGCTACAGAAATCAAAGGCCAATCTCTCCCTGCCAAGTGGAATTAAAAGTATATTCTCTGTCATCTTTTGCTCTATAATTGTGACTTATTTTTTCCTATGTTTGTAATTTCTTTCTTTTCGTTTTTCAATTTTAGCTGTTTACATTTATTGAAAATCATTGTGTGTATATGTAGAAGAATTACAATCACCCTTCAGTTATTATTAAATACTATGCCACTTCTATGCCCAGAGCATTGTACAAGGGTTTTAGTAATGTAAGAAAATTACAGCTTAGAGATAAACTGAGGCTTTGTGTGATAGGTAGGTCAAGTCTACTGCTCTATCTCATGAAAGGAACTATGACTCAGTAACACAACTGCATTTACTGTTGGAAATATAAGATAATTTTGTGGTGTTTTTCCATGGCCCTACTCAAGGCTTCCCCATTGCAAATATATATGCATGTATTCTGCAAAGATATGAGTTCATTCCCAGGGGGTGTACATAGGAACTTTGCTGCATAGTCAGTGATGTTTACCCTTTCTGCAGGCAAATTACTCCTTCATAAATGCAAAACCAGCAGCCCCACCTACTCCTTATTGAAATACACAGAATAGGTAACAGAACTGTCCAAAGCAGCTTAAAAAACGGGAGGAGAACAGAACTCAGATTTAAAGAAGAATAGCTTCATGAAGTCAGTTGTCTCAGATCTGCTGTTCATCTGGTGGAGAGCTTCACAGAGAAATTCCCAGCTGCCTAGAGCAATAGTTCTTCTTTCCCACTCTGAGTGAAGAAGATTGGATTAGCTTTTGGCAACAATTAACACTTCACATGAAGAAATTCAGGGTTTTAGTGTGAGTAAAGTCCTTTTATATTTCTTTCTGTATACTAAGGGGAGCACGTTGAATCTGGCATCCCGCTGCATGCACATCCAGACAATGCGATGTCTACATGTGGTGTAGCATATATATGTAATGTCACATACATATGCAGTTACATATGATGTAACTATACATGAAAACTGAAAAAAAAAAAACAAAAAACCAAACCCAGAGTTATTAAGCAATAATATTTTACCTTTTCTTTGGCATTTGAGATTTATTAAGATTGGACTACCTAGTTTTTAAGACAAAAACTCCCAAAGAAATATTCTGAAAAGCAGATTTTTTTCTTAAGAAGAAATCTGTGTGGTCAAAATATAATTTTACACTGAAGAATACCTCTGCTGGAAAATGTTCAACTAGCTTTATTTGAAAATTTTTCATATGGAGGAGACAAGACATACAGTATCTTGCAGGACTAAACTGTTCAAAGATCTACAAAAAAAACCCAGTACAGGATATGCTATATATAGGCAGTAATACTGAAGGCTCCAAGGGTTCCTAATTTCTTCCAGCTGAAACCAGTATTCCTGAAAACTATTCTCAGAAGTAAATCTTAATAAAGACTCTTTCCATCCATGTTTGAACCTTCTGTTCTCTTCCATTTCCTCTCAAGTCCTTAAAAGTTTTTGTTTTCTAATGGCAATATATATTTTGAAATTCTGTTAGTGAGGAAAAAATGTCAAATTATCATGTCTGTGAATGTAATAATACACTGAATACTTTAGAATCAAGAATTAGAGTGCAAGAAGTAGACAACATCATAATTTGTCATAGATTCCATGACCTGAACATTTTTTTTATACTATGTCATGCTTCCAGAATTATGCAAATGTATGTTTTATTAATTTAATTCACTTGATAATTTAGATATTAAAAAATCCTCTAAAAATATCTATTTTTTTAAAAAAAAATGCTACTACATAGAAGTAAACTACTACAAAAGTAATTTATTAATTGGACCACAAAACTGAAATTCTTGTTATTACATTACTCTCCCAAAAAATATAGGAAATTCTATGTTTCATTATCCTAGTGAGCCATACTGAACTTTGTAACAAAGCAAGTACTATTTATAATTTTCTTTAAAGTGCACAGTTTAATTGGCAAAATGTCAAGGCTGATTCAATCAGATTGGTGGCATGATCGTTGACAACATTCTCCAAGAATTCTGATTCATATTAGAAATTGAAGACATATGTTGCGGGAGAAGATGCCTTAACAATGAAAATATTGTTGGTTCAGACAGATGGTAACTTTTTTAGTAAGGAAGATGATAGCAAGAATGTGACAGTTGAATAAAAGTTAAAACCTATTAAAACTGACAAGGTCAAAGATAGGATGGGGCAACAAGGAGGTGGATTTCAAAATAACTGTTAAAAATAATACTTTATAAAAGAAAAGTTTTCTCTCCATGATGATCTTCATCACCAAAAATGTTTGCTTTTTTTTTTTTTTTTTTTTTTCCCCTGGATGCATAACTGGTACAAAACTGCCACTGTTTGGAAAAAAAAAAAGAGTCCCTAAAGTTCATTCAAAGTTTAATTCTTTTTATCTTGCAAATCAATACTGCTTTATGTTACTGGATTCTTTATTCAGAAGTAGTCTTTCAAGGCCAGACTGTGTAGCCTGTATTCACAAGAGTGAACATGTAAGTTCTTCTGCTATAGCCAATAAATTTAATTGCTTATTTATAGATTGGTAACACATTATGGGTTTCTCTGTTCCTTTCCATTTCCAGACAGTGACTTTAAATCTTCATTTTACTTTGCTTTTTTATTTTTTCTTAACTGGTAAGTTTTCTTATTTTATCTCATAGTTAAGTTTTTTTTATGTCTATGCATGATTAGGTAGAGTTAAACTTGCTATTTGACATCAATAGCACTTTTCAAATAATTCAATTTTGAAAGCTTAGAAGGCAAATAAGAGCTTGAAATATGAAACATTAAAATTACAACCATTTAATAAAGCCCACCTCTAAATACCAGATTCCAACCAGAATTTATAAATTAAACTGCTTTGTCAGTGTTATATAATCTCATGTAAAAGAAAAAAAAAGGTACAGAACTACAGTAATACTTTGACTTGTGATAAAACAATATTATTTGTACAAAGACTAGTTTAAACATATCAGTCATTTTATTTACTTTTCATCATGATAATTTTTCTGCTGACAAGAAAAATATTCTATCAAACATCAAAAAACATTTTATTTGTGCCCTTATAGGCTTGAAATTATTTATCTTAAAATCACATCGAACCATCAGAAAACCAACAAAAATTAAATTAAATTTAGGAGAAGCTGATTCCCCAACATTCAGGAATCAAAATTCTACTATTCCAGAATAAGACAATGTTTTCTCAGAGCTGTAATGCTGACCCACCCTTCGAAATAGGTTCTTCTCATTAAGTCATTGAAGTTTATATGAGACTTTTAGTTTCTACAGTGAATACTTTCTGGGATTTTTATTCTACTGAATAGCTACCAATACTTGATGTTATCTTTATTAGGTGTCATTAAAGGGACAGAGAAAGTTGTAAGATATTTATTGTAAGGAATTGTATTTTCTGCCTAGCACTAAGCAAAATTTCATTAAAGTTTTCTGCTGGATGACGTTGCTACATTACTGTTTACTGACCAAAAGCCTCTTTTAATAACTCTTATAACAGAAATAAAACACATGTACCCAGTTGTGGCATACTCATGTGAATTTAGGACAAAGCCATACAACAGTGCTGGCTACCATCTCAATTCTTATTTACAGTTTTACCATACTTTGAAATTCTTAAATTTGAAACAGAGAATTATTCTTATGTGGTATTTTGTAAAACAATGTCATAACCCAATCCTTGTTAATAATGCCTCTTACCTTTCACAGGAAGGGATGAATATGCAGGTGGATTATCCAGGCTTACATGGATACAAGTATCAGAGCAGCATAGAACTGAGAAAATCTTGAAGTCTTCTTTGGTATTCAGCACTATTTCATGACAGACTCTCATTTCAAATGGTGTGTTAAGGACAACTGATCTAGCACGTAGGGGTAACCTAAATACTAAGTCATCTAAAAATATTATTTCCACTTTTATTGGTGATTATAAAAGATCAGAATATGCACTATCTCTCAGTCAACCATACGTTCATTAGAATTCAGAATGAAAAATAAGATCTGTATTCTCTGAAAGAAAAATGAAAATTATGCAAGGAAATCACTAAGAAACAAAGAAACTTCTGAGAAATATCTCGTTGGTCTTTGGAAGTATTTATGTGAGAGAAAATGACTGGCATCCATTGATACCACTTTCATGATACTTTGGGTCTTATGGATTCTGTAGTATGTAACAGCTCCGTTCCAGAATCCTTCTGTAACAGATTCTTATTACAAAAGGGAAGATGTTCTTTTTTCACTGAAGGTATCAAATGATTGCTGAGTGCAATATAGACAGGATTTCAGAATACATGATTGGACTTTTTCTTCTCCTTTGTTTCTAGGATAACATCAAACCCCCATCCCTCAGGACTGATATTTTTCTTACTGAAAGCATAATTCCTTCTGATCCAATTGTGAGTTCCAACTGTATTAAGACTGAAGGCTGGAAGTCTGCCACATCCATCTAGAATTTTAATTAGATAAAAGTATGTGCTTAGACTTAAGCACAGACTTAAACTCTTGTTTGAGTGGGATCTATGTCAGTATCTTGGCAGGAGCTCAGTAAATACAGCCCAAAGCAATTAAAAAAATAAGGGTTTTTTTAAGGTAATGACTTTACCTATGACTTCACTGAATGTACAGTCAAGCCCAATAATTGATGAATAAGCTTAACTTAAACATAGAATCAAATTTATATGATCTCTTAGACAGCAATGTTAGATGAAGTTTTGTCAATTCAAAAGACTCCTAGACACTTTGTCCTATTAAAACAACTAATTCCTCTTTAAAATTTTAGAAATAACTGGGGTTTATATAACTCTAAATACATCAAAAGAGAAAATCGATGACATCTGAAGTGCAAATTTTAAAATTTTCTGCTATCTAGAAACAAGTAAAAAATTCCTTAGGAAAGTTAATTTATTTTTTCTTCCACCCTCCAAATGTGCTTTACAAAATAATTTCCTAATATCCAAATTAGGTCAATTAAATTTTCAGTATTTAAAAATTGTTATAGGTTTTCTATTTCTTTATCAGAAGTAAAATTAGTTATGTGTTGGATTAAGTAAATAGATTTACTTCCCTAGGAAAGCAAAATAAAGTCCACACATTCACTTATTGGAATGAAACACCATGGCGAGTGTTTAAAATGCATGAGAAAGAATTCACACCTAAAAACAGATGTCTAACAAGATGCATTAAAAAAATCCAGCAACACAGTTTTCTTTATCTGTTTTAGAGTTTTTTTTTTCCTATCTCTTCTTTTAATAATAAATCTTTCTTGTGTTTCCATTATATTTGTTTAAAGCCCTATCTTTTATCTACCTCTCTCTGTTGCCTGTCCCGAACTTCTCAGTGTATTCTCCAGTGCATTTCTAGCTCCTCTAAGACTTTTTTTTGATAACTTTAAAACATTCTGATTTTGAAGGTCTTCTTTAAGTTAGGGTAGCTGCAGTATGTCACAACCAGTGTTCATATTTTAGCATGAACTTTCATTTCAGTTCTTCATACAATCTTTTACTTGCAAATTCAGGATTTAAGAAAATAATTAGATTTCTTTTTCAAATGAAGCTTAGCTCACCCTGCATTCTAAATAGTCATAGAATCTTCCAGATTAATTAGAAGTCCTATAACTTACAGAATAAATTAACAGTTGAACCAAACAGAAAAAGCAGTGATTAGAACATAAATTGTTTTATAATTTTCAGACTGGAGAAAAAGAGTTTGATGCAAAGAGATTCTCACCATATGATTGTTGCTTAAAGAAAAATCAAATTATCTGGGAAAATTAAGATCTATTAATTAGAATATTTAGTTTTGAAACCATGTTGTTAGCTGGGGATGCTGGGAGACTTGGAAATAAAGTTATCAATTTTATCTGTTAATTATAAATTATTAGAAAAAGAGGAGAGATATCTGATTTCCCCAAAAATATCCTTTGATCTAAAATTGGGCTCTTAGCAGCCAAGGAAGTTAATGAAAAATTGTGTAGAAGCTATGCCCAGCAGGAATAATAATTTCCTTCTTCTTTAAAAGTTCTGTCATACCTACATAAATAGATCAGAAGTTATTTCACAATTTCATATAAAACCTGAAATGCAAATATGCCACATAAACACATAGGTGTGTTTCGGAATTGTAATCCTACCCAGTACATTTTTCAGTCACTTGAATGTATGGAGCCCTGATATCGCATAAGCAACTGAATTCACAGTGGATGAGACACCAGGAACGTTTGTGAGAATTATGGTGCCTCTATTAACCTTCAGGGTTCTACATCAAACAGGTAGACTATACTTGTAGAATCTCTTCTGAGATGTTTCTGCTTTATTGTGATTTACAACAAGGTGCCAGCTCATGAGATCTGGGAAGAAATGAATACCCAAATTAAACACTAAAACACTTTTTTTTTTTTTTTTTGGAGGAACAAAAAAACAACTAAATACTACCCACAAATTTACAGCCTTTGCCTTCTAAAAATATCACAAACTAAACATGTATTAGATGGACTAAGAGAGAAAATATTTACCTATAATGGGAAAATCAATTTTTAAGTATGTTTCCACTCTTACAGAAGTGTAAAGTTCAAAATAAGTATCATGCCTTTGTGCCTCCTGGTTCTTCTGAAATGGAGAAGAACAGAGTAGTCAAATCTCTCAGAACTTTTGTTTTAAATGTTATCCAGTTATATTTCTGAGTCAAAGGAGGGGTCTGCCTCTAAGACCATGGGT
This sequence comes from Corapipo altera, assembly GCF_003945725.1. Taxonomy (NCBI): domain Eukaryota; kingdom Metazoa; phylum Chordata; class Aves; order Passeriformes; family Pipridae; genus Corapipo; species Corapipo altera. The sequence continues at coordinate 2,331,602 of NW_020884924.1, forward strand.
CTGCAGATCAGCATTATAAGCTGCGAGATCTGTAACTCCTCTTTCCATCAGTCCTCTGTATGCTCTTATAAAAAAGGCTTCTGTCCTTTATGTAGCATTCAGTAACAGGGTTTGGTAACCATTTAACTCAGAAATTTCGTTTAAAATGAAAGGCAGTTTTTTGTTAGATTTTGCAGTGTAATCACTTTATTACTTTCCAGAACATAGGGGTAGTGAACAACTTAAAAAGATTCTTAATTTATTTTATTTATTTATTTTTTTTTCAATCCTCCTCCATTGGAAGAAAGGATAACATTTTCCTTAAACCATAGGCAAAACTAAATAATGCAGTTAATCCCCAACAAGACATTAAAATAAATATAACAGGAGTATTTAGGTGACACATTGAAGACTGACATACATTTATCAATAAAACTGCCAGCATTTAATTATCTAAAGGAAAAAAATAAAACTTGTATACATGCTTGTCTATATCTCTAAAAATTTTGGGAATATGTAAGAAAAAAAAAATATGAGATTTCATTTAAGACGATTTCTATCCCATAATATATATTAATATGGCAGAGGAAATTATCTTAAAAAATATTGATGAAAAGAAACATAGGCCTTTTTTACATTACTTATCTTACTCTAGTTGTACTGTTTCTATGCAAATAAAGTGCGTGTTTACTTCAAGTTGAGTACCTAAAACTCAGTCTACATAAACTTGCTGAGCACTTCTAAAACATAAGTAGCATAATTTATTTGGCATCATTCTAATTAATTTGTGTTTTACCACTTTAAAAGTGGAGTTGAAATATATTTTATTTTTAATAAGCCTTATGTTACTGAGCTACAGCTCTGCCCTCACAGTTTTATATGACAAGCAGGATCACTGAGTAAAGGAGATAAATTTACTGTCCTAAACAATGAAGTGGATTCTCTGCTTCCCTTGGCTCTGTTTTGCAGTTACTTGATCGTGCTTTTCAACTGCACTATTTAAATAAAAAATTCTTAAATAAGAATGGCTTTAATGCTGTACATCACTTCTATGATAATTACAGTAATATTGTTGGCACTCAGAAGTCTGTAAATATTTTTTACCATCTACTAAAGTGTTTTAATGTGGTAGTTATTAAATCAAGGAAAACTGAAAGAGAAAATAAGATGCACTACCATGAACTGAAAGATAATGAAGACAATACAGTGGCACTGATTCATAATATTTGTATACTTGTTCTACACTGAACTATGACTAGCATTTAATCATATTACCAAAAACTTTTATTCCTCTGCTCTTTGCCCTCCTTTCTTTACCACAGAGAATTAGAGGTGAGGTAGTTACAAACTCATCGATCTCTTTGAAATTAGGCACAAGTAAATGCTTTTTTCTGGTATTCAGAGTCTTCTTCGTCCTTGCACCAGGTTTCTGATAGAGCAGGAGGCAAGCATGTGAGTCAAATGTTCAGCCCATAAGAAGGAAAATATTTCATCAACAATATATTATTACAGGTTGTAGATTTAGCACAACTTTCAGAGGGGCTGGAAATTTTCAGAGATAATGGTCTAGTCTATTTTGGTTAATTAACCACTGTAACTTTTGGCTTGGGATGTGTTATTTCAACACATTAACTGCTGAAATAGATTTCTATATTTACATTATATAAGATCAGTAGTTTTCCTTTTTTTTTTTTTAAATTCTTTCCAACAATAATGGTCTATAGGATTGTTTTTTTACTTGGTTTTATATGTGAATATTTCTGGCAGGAGAGAAAACTAAAATGTACATAAGCATTTTTGGATTTTTATGGTAACAACAAAGATCATTGTAATGTCATCTGAATTCACCACCAGAATGAGAAACAAGTATGTCCTTTTTTAGCAACCAAAATATTGTTTGTATTTTTTCTGTATTTACTTCTGTTTCATCAATTATTATAGACCTCTACTGCTCCTACTTTCATATGCAGATCTGTGTAAAACTCTTCTAAAATAGTGATGTCATATGATCAAGGGAAACTTACCAAAGAAAGTTTTACATTTTCTAAAAAGCTAGAACATATGAATATACATCATAAGATAATACATACTATTTACTTCCTTATAGTTTTCATTTAGCCTTACTGACTCTGAGGTCAAATCCAACAATAAATCTGCAGCAATTTCCTTAGGTTCAGTGTTTTGACATGGAGAGGTTCTGAATGAGGGTCAAGATCAAAATCTGTAATCAAAATTGTATAAGTATTTTTAAGTTTTTTGAAAGGCACATCTTATATTACAGGCAAAGAACAGGTAAATAGTTAATGAAAATACATTTTGAAAATAAATTTGATACATTTTAGACTGACAACTTAGCAATATGAATCGATCAAGTTGAATGACAACATAAATGCCGTGCCAAGAATCCTATAATTAAGGTGATCTTTCATAATGGTCTTGGAATTAAAGTAAAATCCAACAGCTTCTCTGTGGAGAAAATGGAAATGGACAATCTGACTAGACTTTAATTGTGGAGGGATGCAATACTCTATTTTCTTAGTTACTAATATATTTTTTTGACAAAAATAAAAGAAACTGTATAAACAGCCAGTGTAATTAGGTTGAGTAAGGTGGATATAAAGCAAAATTCAGTTCAGATTCTTTCCCATTGATTAGCTCAGACTAATAGTGTAGCATATTCCCACAAACTACATTATCAATACTCACGCAAAGAGAAAAAATCAGAAAAAATCAGAAAAAATCAGAAAAAAAAAAGAAAAAATCAGCAACTCTAAACTTGAAGAAGCAAAAAAACCAGTAAAATATCAGAAAACTGAGGGATTTAACTTGTATTGCCCTACTGAGTGAATTACAATTTCAGCGTAGTCAGTTGTAATAATGTTTACTGCTTGCATACAGACACTTGAAAATTACTGTTACAGAAATATGTTGAATGTAAGGCATTAAACATTGCCACAGGAATGAAGTCTTTCAGATGTTGTAAAAGTTATCTTACCTTCTATTTGGTTGAACTACATTGCAATATACTTTCTTAACTGACAAATAAGTTGATTCTTGCTGTTACTTGTATTACCATAATTCTTAGAAGTCTATTAGAGGCCAGGATCTCTCTACCAAACGTGAGCCAAGAAGACAATCCCTATCCAAAGAATTTTCAAACTAAGTAGAAGACGAGACAACAGATGGAGTGAGACAGATGGTTGGAGGCTAGGAGTGGTAAAATAAAGCCCAGAGATCATATTAGGCAGTGGTTTTAGAATCTATGAATTTACCAGTTGTGAGGTGCTTTGAAGATAGCATGAAAAAACAGAATTTTAATTGGCTTTCTGAGGAATTACAATGAAGACCTGAAGATATCTATAAAGGCTTCTTGTGTGGGGAAATTAACATTTTTAATATCTACCTATCTATCTATACGTACATTTATATGTTTATGCGTACATAGATACCTGTCTGAAAATCTTGTAAGCAATGATAATTTAACTTGTATTTGTGCATAAGATTCCCCTCACTAAGGTGAGTCAAAAGAAAAGGATAGGTGGAAAGTAATTTAGATGACAACCTGAAAAATATGATTTAGGAAACAGCTAATTAACCAGTACAAAGATATCTTTATTTTATTGCATTTGCATGGCCAGGTTTTGGTAGTGGAGGGGCTACAGGAGTGGCTTCTGTGAGAAGCTGCCAGAAGCTTCCCCCATGTCTGGTAGAGCCATTGCCAACCGGTTCCAGGATGGACCTGCCACTGATCAAGGCTGAGCCAATCAGAGAAGGTAGTAATATCTTTGTGTTAACATATATAAGAAGGAAAAAAAGTTATTGTATAGATGCAGCACGTTGACCCTGGGTGGTCACCAGGAACCCACTAAAGCTATTCTCTCACTTCCCTCTGCAACTGGACAGAGGAGAGAAAATATAACGAAGAGTTCATGCGTTGAGATAAGGACCGGGAGATCGCTCACTGATCACTGTCATAGGCAAAACAGATTCAAAGTGGGGATATTAATTAAATTTATTACTAACAGAATCAGAGAAGGAGAATGAGAAGTAAAATAAATCTTAAAAACATCTTTCCCCATCCCTCCTTCCTTCCCAAGTTCTACTTTCTCCTCCACCAGCAGTTCAGGGAGACGGGGAATGGGAGTTACACTCAGTTCATCACAGGTTGTTGCTGCTGCTGCTCAGAGAAAGGAGTCTTTCCCCTTCTCCCTGTGGAGACAGTCCCCCACAAACTTCTCCAGTGTGAGTCCATCCCCTGGGCAACAGTTCTTCACAAACTACTGCAATGTGGGTCACTTTTCCATGGGATGCAGTCCTTCAGGCACAGGCTGCTCCAGGATGGGCTCCTCTCTCCACAGGTCAGCAGGTCCCTGCCAGGAACCTCCTCCAGCATGGGCCTCCTGCAGGGTCACAGCCGCCTTCGGGCATCCACCTGCTCTGGTGTGGGTGTCCTCCATGGGCTGCAGGTGGAACTCTGCATCCCTGTTGACCTCCATGGGCTGCAGAGTCACAGCTGCTTCATTTTGGTCTTCACCGCAGGCTGCAGGGGAACCTCAACTCTGATGCCTGGATTACCTCCTCCTCCTCCTTCTTCACTGACCTTGGTGTCTCCAGAGTTGTTCACATGTTCTCACTCTGTTCTTCTCTGGCTGCAGTTTTCATCTGCCCAACAACTTTTTCGTCCTTAAATATGTTATTATGGAGGCGTTACTATCATTCCTACCTGCCTTGGCCTTGGCCACTGGCAGGTCTGTCTTATAACCAGCTGATGTTGGCTCTACAGGACATGGTGAAAGCTTCTGGCAGCTTCTCACAGAAGCCACCCCTGTAGCCCTTCTGCTATCAAAACCTGGCCACAAAAACCTGTACAACAGGTAAGGGAATGGTCTGAAGCTGTGTTAGGGGAGGTTTAGGTTAGACATTAGAAAAAGGTTCTTCATCCAGAGGATGGCTGGGCTCTGGAACAGGCTCCCCCGGGGAACACCAAGCCTGACAGAGTTCAAGAAGTGTTTTGGATGATACTCTTAGGCACATTGTGTGACTCTTGGGGCTGGTCCTTTGCAGGGCTAAGAGTTAGACTTGATGATTCTTGTGGGTCGCTTCCAATTCAGCATATTCTGTGTGATCTGTAACTGTGCTCAGAGAAGAGTGGAGTGAGAACAAGCTGTGACCCCTTGGGAAGCCCATGCTGGCTCCTGGTAGGATCCCATGGACCCGTGGAGAGAAAAACCCACACTAGAGCAGGTTTCCTGGTAGGACTTGTGATCCTATGGGGGACCCACACTGGAACAGGCTGTTTTTGAAGGACTGCACCCTCTGGAAAGGTACCCATGTTGCAGCAGTTTGTGAAGAGCTATAGCACATGGGAAGGACTTGCAACTGTCTCCTGTGGAAGGGACCCCATGCTGGAATAGGGGGAGGACTCTGCTCCCTGACCAGCGGCAGTAATACCCTGTGATGAATTGACTGTAACCCCCATTCCCCATCTCCATGTGTATCCGGGGAGAAAGAGGTAGAGCCTGAAAAAGAGGGAAGGGTGGGGAAAAAGTGTTTTTAAGGATTGTTTTACTTCTGATTATCCTACTCTGATTTTGTTTGGTAAGAAATTCAATTAAATTCCTCAAGTCAAGCCTGTTTTGTCTGTTACGGTAATCAAGAGTGATCTCTCTTTGTCCTTACCTAAACTCACGACCTTTTGTTAATTTTTTTCTCCCCTGTTCACTTACAGAGGCAAATGATAGAACGGCTTTGGTGGGCACCTGGCATCTTGCCAGGTTCAACCCACCACTAATCTAAGTCTACCTTTTCATTCTGAAGATGTATTCCCTCAAGTCAGATGGTATTTTTAATCCAAATAATATTCGTGTGAATAACTTTACTATGTGTATACTTTTGAACAGTAACCCACAAGAATCAGCTCTGTGATGGATCTCACACTCTTCTGAATGAACATAGATTATTGAAAAAACTTAAACTTCACATACCTCTGAGAGAAGTTTCAGGCTTTTCAGATATGAGGAACAAACAAAATTCCTGCTGCCAGTAATGTACTTTAACCTCTGGTGGAATACTCTTGGCTCACAGATGGAAATTCTACATTGATAGTGTGTCTTGACATGACCTACTATCCAGAGTGACAAGCATTCATGGGGATAATGTTTCCCTGATTCCCACACCGACTGACAAGCATAATTAATCTTCTCCTGCTGAAGAAGAAACAAGTATTGATTCAGATACTAAGCAAGGAGATCAAGTAATGTCAAAAAGCTTAATTTTACCATGCTGTTATTGAGAAAAGGAGGAAATGCATGTTTTCTACATTTTCTCTTCTAAACTGCTACCATAGGCTTGAGTTGCTTCATTTGGAACCAGTATCAAGAACTGAAGTCCAACAACTTTCAGAAATTCTGTGGCAATATAAGTGGCAAACGTTTCTGGGAATGGTCAGTCATCAGCAGGGAAAAACAAGTGAGATCGTGTGGTAGGTTGACCTTAGCTGGAAATAAGGTGCCCATCAGGCTGTTCTTTCACTCCCCTCCTCAACACGACAGGGAGGGGAGAAAATAAGATGGAAAAGAACTCATGGTTCAAGACAAAGTCATTTTAACAAGGCAAAGGCACAAGCTTTGTGCAAGAAAGCTGTGAATTTTCCTTTGCTGTGAAGTCAAGAAAAACAAAAGATTAATCTCTGTGTTCCATCAGCAGGCCATGTCAAGCCACTTCCTGGGAAGTAGGACTTCAGTATGTACTGTGGTGGCTTCAGAAGACAACTGTTATAACAAAAAATGTCCCCCCAATCCTTCTTTCTTTCAGCTTTTAGAGCTGAGCAAGCACGATATGGTATGGAATATGGTCAGTTTGGGACAGCTGTCCTGGTTAGGTGCCCCTCTAAGACCTTGTCTATCTCCAGCCTTCTAGTAAGGGATGAATATTGGAGAGACAGTTCTGATGCTGTACCAAGAACTGCTCAGCAGTAGCCAAAACACTGATGCATTTTCAACACCTTTCTAGCTACCAATACAAGGCAGAGCACTATGAGGGCTGCTTTGGGAAAAATTAATCTCAACCAGAACCAATACAGATAGAAAACAGTTCTGGAGAAAATTTTTCATCATCAGGACAGGGAAGCAGGCTATCCAGAGTGCAGTTGTGCAACTTGACCCTGTTTTGAGCAGAAAATTAGACTAGAGATGTCATGAGGTCCCTTCCAACCTGAATTACTCTGTGAAACAATGTAACCTAATTTAGAACTGGGAACCTACTGCTGAAGGAAGACACAACACACCATGAACTGTAGAGAATAGTAGATCTGTCAGAATGCTTTACTGCCTTATAATTTTGACCTCATAATTCAGGAGAAATGCTTTTGGAAAGTGTTTCTAGTATGGACCTTCACAAAGACAATGGAAGTGTCTAACATGGAAGCACTATGGTTGCAATATTGCCATTGCAAACAGAACAAGAACAAGTACTAACTTTGAAAGAGATCACCAGTGGGAAATGTGGTATCTGAATGATAGCAAACCAAGACTATTGACACTGAAAGTGTCCGTATTCACAATTGAAAAGACAGGTCCAACACATTAAAAGACAGATCTGGTGTGCCCAGAACTTTAAAGGAAAAGGAGAGATAATTATTTGGAAGACTAGAGAGTTTAATATGAAGTTTCTGAAATAATTTCTGCTGCATGGGAAAGACTACATCAAGATACAGGGGGAATTGCACAAAGAGAATAAGAGGTAAAATCCTAGAGAAAATAGAGTGTACTTGCACTCTGAGTTTGCATCATGTTTCCATCTGCAGAATTTCTGTTCCTTTCAATACACAGTAATTGCTTGTAATTATTAGAAAGATAAATTCTGACCAGTAATGAGAGATCTTCAGAACTAAAGGCTGTATACTTGAGTAAAAAATGAGCTGCCCTCCACAAAAAAATCAAAACACAAGTTACAGGTTTCACATTTCATAATATTATGGAAAAAAACCCCCACAAAACCCAAACCAAATCAAAACACCTACAAAGCAGAGTTAACATCATAAATGTAATTTTCAGTTTGTTATTTTTTGTTGTATTCTAAATTTTTTCTAGTGTCTTCATTTTTTTTCTTTTTTTTTTTTCCTTCTGGCAACGCAAAAAATTGTTTTAACTAGTTTGCATTAGATTTTTAGCTTTCTTCCCCTCCACTTTCTATCCAGTTCCATTCTGAGGAAAAGGGTAAAAGTAAAGAAAATCCATGTAAAAGTGAGGACTCAGGTCCTCCCCTTGTTCACTATATGTGTGTGAGTATCAAAGCACAAACACAAAATTATACACACCTTTGAGGTTAAAAAACATTCCTATGCAAAATTGAAATAATTTTAAAATGTTGATTTTTAATTTTTTTTTTTAATTTTAAGATGGAAAGAAAATGTCTTCAGCGATATTCCTAAATTCCAAATATTTCAATCAGTGGTACATAAAAATAATTGTTAATACTTTCTGTATGATATAATTCTTTCTATATGAATTCCTCTTATTTTTGCCTAAATTATACTATGTTCTTGAGGAAACTAAAGATATCTATACTTGATAAAAAGAGTTAAAGTACTGTAAAAGGATATAAATACCCTAGTCACATAATTAATATTAAAAAATGGTCTGCTTTATTTGTACACTTTTGTGCTTAGTGACTGGATGTTGCATTCTGGATGAAGTGAATAATATTTGCACAGCATCTTTAAAAAAAGAAACAAAAGAATAATAGTTTATTTTTCCTTTGACATTAATGGTATCATATCAATACCTTAGGGGAGTCTTAGAGGATAATACATCTCTTTTCTTCTCAATGTTTATATGTAGATTTGGAATTACCAGTATGGTTCGTGACAGCTTTCTGAAGAAACCTTTTTGCAAGTTTTGTGAAGAAACCTTCATAGGAAGCAGGCCACATATGAAGACCAGTGTTTTCTTGAGTGGGAGGAATGTGTGCATGTGTGTAGGTATTTTAGGATTTTTTCCTGTTTTTTTTTTCACTATCTAGTACTTGAAAGGATTCAGAGTAACTGATTTTTTAATAGCTTGACCAACTCTTAAAAAAAAGCTACTAACCTAAATGTTTCATTTTTCAAAGTCTGGATTTAAGACTTTGAAATTAGGAAGATTTTTTTCTATTTCTATTTATTCTGTTAAATTATATTCTCAGTGACAAGTATATAGCAAAGGTAATATTTTTCTCTGATGTAAAAGAACAGTATCTATACATGTCTTAATATGTTTTGAGACAAACTATAGGAGAACAAATTGATTTTTCAGTGCATTTGTTATTCTCAAGACTCCTGAAATGATATCAAGTGAGGAAAGCTAATAGTCCTGTTTATTAAGTCAGTCTTTATTCATCAGATTTTCTCAGGTAATTAGTGCATTTTTACAACTAAAATGAGGGAAATAGTTTCCACAAAGAATCCAAAGGGTATACTTCCTGCTAATGTAAAATAGCTCGAGTGAACCTACTACTATGTAGACTCATTATTTTTTTTTAATCTAATTTGATATCTGATTTTTTGTTCACTTCTCTTATGCTGATTTAGGTCATTTTCCTGAGAAACTATGTTTCAGTCAATTTAACTACGAATTGATTTGTAAATACATGGTAAAATAGTTTACAATTAGGTTTTTCATTTAAACTTTTAAAAAAAGTACTGTTACTTTTCACTTTTTCTTCCTGTTGGGAAGTATGGTATCTTTCAGATGTATTTACTACAGCCTAATTGTGCTAGGCTTTGGAACTATGATACTTCCTGTTCATATTTTTTTTTTCTCACATGAGCACTCTTACGAACCTGCATTTTTTCTTTATGCAGTACACTGTCATCATCTTAGAAATAAATGTGTATACATTTGCAGTTTAAATAAGAAATTAATAGAAGTAGTAAAGGAAAACAAATTACAATGCTCTCAATAATTCTGGTTTCTCAAATCCCGATGAAGATTGGAGGAATCCACTCTCTTCCTGTATATTAAAAAAAAATATATATACTTTTTAATAAGAGAAAGTGTCTGAAACCTATGCAGCTCCTTATAAAGATTATTACAGACCACTACAAATATTTTGTTATTTTTTTTCCTATAAGGAAAAAAAATGATAGGAAGGTCATGAACTATATTGAAAATGCTAGGTTGGGTGAAACAGTAGCAAGAAGAAATACAGTAGAAAAAAAGAAAAATATTTCAAACTGTCCACTCAAAGCCTATATGAAATTTGAACTTCCTACAAACGCAGGCAACAATTCTTTTCTAAATTTAAATAAAGATTAGACCCTTTTTTAAAAATTTCTTTAATCAGAAGGTAGTTGTTTAATTTTAATGAAGATTTATTTGATATACGTTGCTCTGAGGAAGTAGGAGAGAATTTATTTTAATAATTTTTGAAGACATGGGATAAGAAATTGCAAAAGAAGATTGGTATTCATTGAGCTGTAATTTATGAAGAAATAAAAAAAAAGGAATGAGAACAGAGAATCTAGTTGATGATTCTTGGTTTTTCCCATGGGATTAAGCAGCCTTATCTCACAGTGCCTTCAGAGGGTGTTAAGAATATTCTGAATTTCTTTTATGTACCCCGTTCATTCACTTGAAAGCATGAAAATATTCTTCCTCTATCTTTTTTCCTACTCAATTTTTAAAAATCAAACTCAATCAGTTCTGTATTGTTATTAAAATGTATTTTCACTAGTGCATAAATTCCTGGCAGATAAGAAATTATATAATACCACATCCATTTCAAACATTCAAGCATTTTTAAAAGACTTATTAAAGAATATGGAACACAGCTTTTTGAACCACAATGATATTTTATCAGCCATGGAAACAAGTGGAAAAAAATTAATGTTGGTACACTTTCAAGCTTCACAGAACAAACTCTCCAGATAACACAAGATAATCAGTAACGAAGTCTAAACTGCCTTTCCATCTTCTTGTCTAAAAATGGAACTTTTCCTAGTTACAGTTTTCAACCTAATTGAAGTGTTATTGAAGATTTCTTTTTACAAAGACAACTGTTATCCCTATGAAATTAAAACATTTATGAGGAACAGCTTGATGACTGAATAGTTTTTTCCTTTGTAATGTTAATTATTCTTATAAAAAAGACACAAACAAAAAATGGTCTGTATCAAGTTTCAGGCACAAAACGTGAAAGAAGACATTTTTTCATCAAATATGCTAAGACTGCATATTTGCTTTACAGATCATTACCTATCTGAGGTCAGACTCCCAAAGGTACTAAAAGATGTTAAAAAGTAGCCATTTTGGAACATAACTTTACCTATATAGATTTGTACAGTTCAACCACGTGGCTACCCAAATACGTGCATAGTTTTGATACATTTTAACTGAGTGTTTCATTGTTAATAAATATCTTGAAACAGAGGACTTTCAGAGGTTAGTTTAGATGGAAAAAACACGCCAAATCTACTGTACATGTGTGTGTTTCTCTCTGTTTGAGTAGTTCTCACTATAGTTGCACCATTGCACAGAGAACTTCTTTAAGCACACACTTAGTTGTATGATGATTTAAGCACGATTTTAGCCAAAAGTCCTGAAGTCTAGCACATGCTTAAATGCTTTAATTTCAAGATTATTTTTTATTTACAACACTACTGCTGACATAAATCCAAAAAATGAGGAATAAGATTGGAACTAATCTTATCTTCTTGTACATTTTTATAAAATCTGTACAGTCTTCACGGTTTTTATAAAATCAATATTTCTTTTTCAGTAATGTAAGAAGCAAAACTCCTAGCATCTAGATCTACAAGCTTTTCTTGTAGTCTCATGCTATCTATCTGATTCTAGAGATTAATAATAATAATAGTTATTAATTTCATAGAACCATAAAATGGATCTGATTGGAAGGGGCATCATTTACATCATCATTTACACATCATTTAGATCCAGCCTCTCTGCCATAGACAGGGACACCTTTCACTAGATCAGGTTTCTAAGAGCCCCATCCAACATGACCTTATGTCATCAACCACAAAGAGAATGGGAAAAGTAAGAGAACAATCTGTCTATGCTACCTTTATCAAAATATGAGCTAAAAAGAACCCAAACAAAAGCCTAACAAAACCCAAATCAACTGAAAAATAAAGCAGTTTGCAGATGATGGTCACATGATCTTATACAGGTGTTAAAAAAGTGTTCTGCTTTTCCATTGTACTGCTGTAAATCAACTGCCATCACTCAGAGAAGTCAGGGAAACTTCCATGTCCTAGATTAAAACAATATTTAATTTTTTTTTATTTCTTGTATTTCTGAAGTTTTGGTAAACAAGAATTTCATAGATCTCTTGGAAATACCTGGAACAGATCTAACTTCCACTATTGGCCCATCACAGACCAGCGTGACACCCTCTTCATTAATAACTGCTTCTTACATGACTCTTGAAGTTTTCCATAGTTTCTTACAGTTTTCCATAGTTGCTCCTATGGGAATAAATGAATCAACATTGCATTTATAAAAACAAAACCAGAGTATGATAAAATAGAGCTGTTGTAATGGAACGCATTACAACATTACACGGATTAGTTTGCATGCTTAAAATATTAACCTGCTATAGAAAATATTGAGGGAAGAGAGGAGAGGGGAGGTAAATCTGGTAATTTTTCAAAATATTTTTCTCAATAATAATAATGAAAAATACTGTAGGTAACTTAAGGAGTTGCCCAATTTAGTATGTAAGTATAAAAAAATGACACAAAATAGACATGTTTTTCTATGTCCAAAGGAAATTGTTGACTGACTAACAATTTCTGTAGCTGTAGTTAGTTTTAAGTACAGTTAAAGCAAAAAACCGGCAACCTACATCTTGAGTGCTTAATACTACTTTTCAAAAAAAACAAGAAAAAATTTTTATCCTGCCATTTTGTTAGATCAAGTACAACTGAGAAAATAGATTTTGTTATTAAAAAAAGGTCCTTTAATTATATTTGATTGATACAATTATTATCAAAGTTTTGATAGGATTTGGATTTTTGTTCCTATACTTGATAGGAATTTATAAATCATGAATTTTATGTAAAATAAAATAATTACAAATTAGACTGAATTCTTGCCCATATATTTAACACATTTGCTTGTATTTAGAAATATTTAAATTCAAGGGACTAAAGTTTTTGTCAGATGACTAATACTTAGAGGATTCTACAGCTCACAATTTAACAGAAATGTTAACATTAGAAAGTAATTCCACTTAAGCTCATTTTAAAAACACAGACCTGGGTTTCCATTTTGACCTCCTTTACTCATGTAATCTTCAGTATATCACTACTGGAGACATGTGACCTACTGAATTTCACATTTTTTAGAAGATTATAAAGACTCTAAAGTATAATGTATAAAAGTACTAATTTTACAAATCAGTGACTACAGTGTATTTGTTTACAATAGATAGTACATTAAAAGTACATAGTACTTGATCTTCATGCCAAGAAGTGTTCAATAGCCATATATTCTATATTATTTCCATCGGTAGGAGGCCCTGATTTGTCCACTGAACTGTAAAAGGACACATTTCAGATTGTTTAGCTTCTCATGTCTTCCTTCTCCTCTTTGAAAGAGAATTTCCAAAGACCAGACAAGATCAAGTTGTTATTAATTCATCTAACTTTCTTGAAGTTATTTGCCTGTGATTTTATTTTTGTTCAATACTAAGACTGAATTATTCTTCCTTTTGACTTCAAATACATATATATATATTCAATATATATTTGTAAAATTGCCTTCCATCAGCTCACGTGTCTTCTGTTTCTTAGTGAAAGAAACAGCAAGAGTTAACTGAGATATCTGGGCCTGGTGAGAAGGTGAGAAAGTCCTCCCTAACATCTACTCTGGTTGTGCTGCTAAGACTCGTTCTGTTGTGTTCACTGGATCAAAAAAGTAGAAGAATACTAGAAGCAGTATACAATAAGCCTAGGGGTAATAAATTAAGATAAAGTACGATAAGGTAGGATAAGGTAGACATTTGAATAGGAGAAACAGGCCTAGGCTGAAAGTGAAGGTTTTCTCCAAGCTTCAGTAATCGGGGCAAGAACAATAGAAAGGTAGAGAGGTCAGAGCAAGAAAGATGAGAAAAAGATCCTCAACTTGAAGGAAAAGGCCCGATGTACCCACGAAACTGAGTGTCAAAAGAAGCACCGCCCTAAGCCCCGCCTAGACTCCGCCTATCATCAATATGTATAGATGCTGCAATCATATGAATATGTAAAAAAATCATGTATGAAAACTATATAAAAACCCTGATTTTATGTGATACCTTCGAGCAAGTTTGTCCAGCACGAGTTAGCTTGTTCCCAACATTGAATAAACAAATACCTTACTACTTAAAGATACAAAAGTTTCTGAGTAGTTAATCATTCCGAGGTTTTTTGGCATCACTAGTTCTGACGTAATCCCTAAATAGCAACCAAAGTCATCAGAAAACCAGAAGATAGAATTCTCTGAATTACTGAAAACGTACTCCTCTTGTAATTATTTACCTCTAGGGTACTGGAAGTAAGATATCATCCTTCCACTTTTTGATCCCTAATGTAGGACTTTGTGGAGTCTTTGAATGCTTTGAATGATTCACATCTGAAACAAACTTGTTGCTGTAATTCTAGAATAAAATTTGGTAAAATTAACTGAGTATTTGTATGATTCATCTAATTATTTTTAGCACATGCATTTTTTTTCTCCACTTCATGGTTATATTATTGTTTTGCATTCCTTTATATTTTTTTATGAGGTTTGGTAAGGGTATATAGTAACTATGAGCATAAGTGAATGATTTTTTTCTTGACTTTTAAACTATATAAGTTTCTTCACACTACTGGAAAATATTACACAACAGTCTTTGCTTATCACTGTTTCTGCTACATAATTTTCTCTTATGCTTTTGTGGATCATTTTAAAAGGTCTACAGAATCTTTACCTTTTGGACAACTGTAAATGAAAGTTTATCTACAATGCAATACAACTGTATCTGCAAATGTACAGACAAAAATAATATAAAAGTAACTCCTTTGCCAGCACTTCACTATCTCTAATTCAATTAATTTTTGCCCTCTGTGCTAGGTATTAAACAAGCAAATAAACAAAACTCCAGACCTGTCAGATAATGTTGAAAAATCATCTAGCACAAACTACAGATAAAATTGAATACCTTTCAATCATTCCTGAAAGAAAGATGTTTAATCTGCCTTTCCAAACCCCCAGGAGAGGGGATTCCATAAATTCTATTGCAAAATATTCCAAAGTTCCATTACATACATCAAAAGAAAGATATTTCTAACCACAATTTATCCAATTTGACAGAATTTTCTGAACTATGGTTCAGCATGAGGACTGGTTCCGACAACTTCTTCAAAGCTATTTTTCCTAAATGTGAAAAGAATAATTTCATAATATAAAAGAAATATGAAAGAAGGAAAGAAGGGGAGAAATAAGGTAGATTAGAATAATCTTACCGACATAGTCAGGGTTCTTGTTACTTGGTACCTCCTGAAAAGGAACCTTTGCCTCATCTCTGTTTAAAAAATATGCCTTCACTTTTATTCCATAAGAGTACCTTCTTTCTCTTACAAGATCGAATACACTACATAAAAATTTCACAATCATCATAGCATCTATCATTATATTATCCTGGAACCATATCCTTATTCTTCCCTTCATATTCCCAAGGTAAAGAATATTGGCAGACCAAGAGGGAGGATGTGGTACCTAGAAATTGGCCATGGATCTTCTATTTCCCATCTGAAAGCTTTGCTCACAAGCTTGCTCTCAGTCCCCCTCAACTTCTTTCATCTTGAGAATCCTCATTAGTAGTAATAACATGCACATAATTAAAGCCCAATGAAGTATCAACTACATCCTTAAGTTTTTCTTTATACTTTGACTCAAAAGCTTCTTCCTAGCAAGCATTGCACTTGGAAATTGTGCTCTTCAAGCATGACAATGTTGTCATTGCAAAGATAGTTACTGATTTTCTTTCATGTTACATACATCTAAGAGGTTGCAGACCAACCTTCTGTTTTCATAGTATCATTCCCTCTTCCCTTTCAAAAATGTAGTTTCAGTTACCTGTTTAAAAACACCTTTGTTTATTCTATTTCTTTTGGAGTTCTTCCTTCAATCTGGATTTTTTTGTGTTGATTTGTTGGGGTTTTTTTCCCCTTCTTGATTATGTTTTTGTTTTGTTTTGTTTTTTAAATTTCAGGTTTCAGTCTTTTCTCTTCTCTACTCAACCAAATGTCTTCAATATTTCTGAATAGTCTAAGCCATGCCTCACTGAATTCACTGAAATCTTTTATGCATATTTATATTCTGTCTCTCTTACTCTGTGTTTTACATTGTAAAGTTGTTTCCTTGAGAATGACTGTTTCCTGGATGTGAAACTCCCATCTACTTTGTCTGGTAGCTCTTGACTTGAAGAATGTATTTGCAAACAAAGGATATGCTGAATTGACAAATGCAAAGAGATTTGTGTCTTGGTCACAGGTTTTTCTCTGCAAGCAAAGGGATTTTCTCATTTCCTCTGTATCCCATCCAGAGACCAGAATGTGCGTCATTCAAAACATGTCTCATCCTCTATACTATTAATTCTTCTTTACAAGACTTTACCACTTATTTTGCAGTAACTTTTACAGAAGCTTTTGTCAAACTTCTCTAACACTTATTATCCATTTTGTTATCCATTGACACAGAGATAGCAGAGACAGTTTTTTAAAATCATATGTGTTCTATTTCTTTTCAGATTTTTCCCAAGTACAGTAAAAGTAGCTTTTACTGGAAAAGGTTTCCAGTAAAGAAATAAAGTAGGAAAGTTGCTAGTTTTTCTAGTTTAGCAGGATTTTTTGTATTGTTTTTTTTTTCTCTTCCCAGTGTATTCTTTCCTTTTGTTTTCTGTTGTCTAAAAACCTGATAAATAAGAAGCGTTTTGGAACATTCCTAGTCCATACAGAAAGCAAGCAAGTAAGCGTTTATGTGAAATGAATGGTAAATTACTTTGGATATAAAGAACTGGGTAAATAATGCATATTACTGTATCATCATCCCCAGCTGTTATAATTAATAATTATAAAAACTATTGCTACATAAATTTAATATAATTAAATACTTACAGCTATAGTAATTTAATATAACCAACATGTTTAATGAAATATGATTAATATATTATAATAATATGTTGCTCACAAAAAAGTAAATCAGTTTACATAGACCTTTAAACAGCAATCAACAGTGAAAAGTTAAGATTGTCGATTCAAGACTAATCAGAATAATTTTCATTGCATATGACCTTAATAATTTTTGAGAACATTTTATTTCTTTCATGAATTTCCCTTAGATTTTATTATACACAGATAACACATAGATTACATACAGATAACAGCTGGTTTTTGCAGACATATGGTAAGGCCAGGATGAAGATGAAGGAGAAAATTACTTCATCATCAAAAAATTTTTAAAGCTAAAAATTGCTAATAACACTGATACATTAACTATGGACAAAAATTGGCCTCTTTGAGATCCACTTTGATCTGAGGGGGCTGTGTAATGTTCTCACAGTATGAAATTTATTTATGATTTTAAGAATGTGGAAAGAAGTTCTCATTAAAGACCTTAGTTCACTAATTTTTACTTTAGATGTAATTTTTTACAAGAAAAAATTACATGAATAAATGCAACTGCTAAAGTAGTTACCAAAATATTCTATGTTGTGATTGTTCTGTTATTTTATTATTTTAAATTACCTTTTTATATGTAAGGTAAAAACAAAGAGATTTTATAACATGAAAAATGTCTTCAATTTTCCAAATAAATTTCTGGATAACTACTGAATATTACACAGTTCTGTTAAACAGAAATGAAAAAACATCTCTAATCTTCCAAGTTGCTCTCAAGATCTTGTTAAACCTTTTAAGTCCTTTGACATTTTATTTCACAGTGACAACTCCTCCTAAATCCCATGCACTTATGGCTAAAAATGGTCACCCACTGTTTAACATACCATAATCCAGAATCCAACTTTAAATCCTTAGTCTCTTTAGCCTACAGATTCAATAAGGTATTAAAATGCTTTCTTACCTTAAAACAAATAAGCTGATTATGGACTTTCCTTTAAGACTCTGCCCTGTAAGAAAGTGCTATTTCATGTAAACACTTTTTTTTTTTTTTTTAACTTAGTAGTAATTAATATAAGAAGATTGAGAATAATATAGGTTTCCAGACTTTCTAACTCTTGAGAGTATTCCTACTGATACCTAGGATTTAGTGGCTCCAGGCTTCCAAGCTGTTTGCAAAGAATGGAAAAATTGTAAGTATTCTGTACTAAGAAAGAGCTTTCAGGACACCAAGGTTCCCTTGTTTTAAAAGAGGATATATTCTTGCCTAAGAAAGAACATATACACCTACCTTTAACTACTGATGGGCTTCTGAAGAATGTAACAATCAGTTGTTACATTTGACTTACCAAAATTTAAAAAATCAAACCAAACCAAACCAAAAAAACCTGGAAAGATTGCACAAATATGTTCTCAATTGTTCTGTGTTATATAGCAGTCTATAACTTCCTCTTGAGAGGAAGAGGAGGGGCAGACACTGATCTCTTCTCTGTGGTGACCAGTCACAGAACCCAATGGAATGGTCTGAAGGTTTGTCAGGGGAGGTTTAGGTTAAATATTAGTAAAAGGTTCTTCACTCAGAGAGTGGTTGGGCACTGGAACAGGCTCCCCAGGGAAGTGGTCACAGCACCAAGCCTGACAGAGTTCAAGAAGTGTTTGGACAATGTTCTCAGGTACATGGTGTGATTCTTGGGGCTCTCCTGTGCAGGACCAGGAGCTGGACTTCAATGATCCTTGTGGGACCCTTTCAACTCAGGACATTCTATGATTCTATGCCTGATAAGTAACTTTCCTTTAAATTTTCTAGCTTTTGATAGGAATCAAAGTGAAAAGTTTCCTGAAACCTCAAACAAAGGAAATATCAGGCTGCTCAGAATAATTCTGCTGAAGTTCACCATTATGAATTTACATGTTTTAATTATGTTTGGCTGACAGAAAGTCCTATTTTCAGTTTATATAAGAATCATATATGCATCTTTGCATGACACAAAAATACAAACTTTTTTTTGCTGATACTTTTACAGTGCTATATACTTTTACTGTACAAATAAATAGATGAGTAGATTATCTTTCTCATTGCCAGGCAAATCTAATTTTTGGTGACTACTGTAAACCACATTAACGATATTGATTGATAACTATTTATGAAAACAAACTCCAGAATAACATGTACTGTAGGCATCTAAAATGACTAAGTAAACTGATTAACTAAACATGAGTGATTTTATTGCTTGATCCTTACACTGCAGGAACTATTTAATCAGTAACTTATTCGTCAGTGACTTTAAAGTATAAGTGTTATTAGAATATGCCTCTGAGATAAATAGCAGAAGGTTTATTTTTATATTTGTTAAGCAACTAACTCTATAATGGCATGTTTGCAAGTTCTTGGTAATTAAAATTAATTTTTTCTTCTAAAAGGAAAGAGTTGTATGGCATTGATCCAAATTGTTTCAGAGTAAATGGAAAAATACTTTTAATTTCAGCAGGTTGAATCAGGTCCTTGTAGAACAAAGACAAAAAGAAAGG
This sequence comes from Corapipo altera, assembly GCF_003945725.1. Lineage (NCBI taxonomy): Eukaryota > Metazoa > Chordata > Aves > Passeriformes > Pipridae > Corapipo > Corapipo altera. The sequence goes on from NW_020884924.1 coordinate 2,351,250, forward strand.
AAACAGGATAACATATTTGAGACTATTATTTGAGTACCAGTAAAAGCATGTACAGCAGGAATACATTTTCATATACATATGAATGCATTAGCAGTATAATAACTGAAACCATGCACCGACCAGCAACACCATTGTGCAAGGCTTTGCAGTAGGAAATGTAGTTAACATTTCTGAGACAATATGTTTGAATATTTCCTTTCACAAAATGATCCTAAAAATAATTAGTCTGTTTTTTAAATTACATGTATAATCTGTACAAATTTTTATTCCATTACTTATTATGTAGATTGCAGTATTACCAAATTGCTGGTCTTTGTTTTCTTCCTTTTACTTTACTTTGAAAAATCTTATTTAATTTCTTTTTCATTTGAGTAGGTTTCATGTTGTATAACTTGGCATTTGGTGGAGTTGTTAGCTTCCTCTGAGGCCAATAAAGAGATGGGTTTCCACAGGAGACTATAAACCCATGATAGAATGCAATGAGTCATTATTCTTTCTCCATTGATTTGAGTGAGAATATGAAAAACTGGATTAGAGAAGAGTATTTAGATACTTGAAGTCAGAGAACATGAGATGACTGTAGATATCTTGGTGAATAGATATTGTCTTATGTAACTTAGTAATATAACCATCCCTGTTAATTACTGTCACAACTCCATTACAGGTGCATATATCAAACAACTACTGCTTAGCAATGTCTTTAAAATTTCATATAATTTTGCATTCCTCCACATCCACATTCTTATTTCCCCTGTACACAAAAACCTATCAGTTGTTACCTCATCTTTCTGATTTATCATTTTTCTTTATTTCTAAACATAGGAAAAATTTTTTAACTCTGTAATATTATGATGATTTCATCCATTTTAAACTATGTATAAGAAGACATATATCCTTGAAATTATATTGTATCAGCCAAATTTGACTGTATATGACTCTGGAATTTAAAAGTGCAAAATCTTAAAGATATTCTTAATGCTTTAAGCTCTTTTAATGTTCATTCTTTAGCAATGATCACTTTTAATTTGTAGGGTTTTGAGACTCAGTAAAGACAATACGTACAATTCCACTTTGAAAAATCATTTAAGGCATTAGAATCGTAAAGATTTTGTGATGAATTTTAGAACTGAATTTTAGAACTGACTGTTATAATGAGATACTGGCTGACATAAATCATGAGAGCAGAATAGACTATAATTTCTTACAATAGTATATTTATTTTATTGCATAACACTATGATCAGAAGGTTATTTAAACGGAAACTAACAGCAAACTTACATGCCAAGAAACCTACTTCCCACTTTTAAAAGGAAACAAATTAAAGTTATACTTCCAGACAGATTATAGTTTCACAATAAACAGAGTAAAATAACTGAGAACCATACTGTCTAGGGAGGCACAATCTCTTTGTGTGCTGAGACTAAGGCAAAATGAAAATCCAGTTAGTCTATTATACCTCCTGCATTACAATGAGGCAAAGTCAATGCTAGCATTCACACAGATAGTAATGAGTTAGCCAGTGTTTTCCCGATCCCAGTAGCTAACCACCAGCACGTTGGAGGGGGTGGGTAGAACATGACACTACATGACACTACTCTGCAAATATTTCAGAAGGTTTTGTTTACTTCAACATGATTCACTTTGAATTTGGTACTAGTGATGGTTATGAGCCTAAGTGCCATTTTCTGTCTCCATTCCATCACAGACTCTTGCTTGCTTTAGTTTGATATCTCTGAATGAATCAGGCAAGGCAGAGAGATTGCCTCAAAATAACTTTGTTGATATGATGAAAAAGCACAGTGTAATCAATCATGATAAAGAAATACGTACAGGCTATGTAACAAAGCACTAAAACTTAATGAATGGCAGCAGTCTTTGCTGTGTTTTGCCAAAGTGAACAATTTGATGAATTCTATTTCCATTAGCTAGCACTTTTTTAATTGTAGATAGTTTGGCTCAGTACAGTACAATTACCAGCTTTCCTTTCTTTTTGATGTAACCATGAATTCTCAATTCTTGTATGCTAGTTAGTTGTTCAGAGCCAAGGGAAAGCATTTTCTCTTGATTAAACTGGTTTAAAAAGAATTTTGACTTGCTTAATTAGCTTCTCTAGAACTGGTAATAACCACACATCCTCCACTGTGAACCATGTAATTATTGTGACATTCATTCTCTCCCTGGGATACTTTATTCCTGTTGTGATCATTTCTCTTTTTTCAATTGCTGGCTGGTGGTTTAACTTCTGCTTATTAATAAGCACCATAAGACATGTTTGACTATTACTCAGGATCTTCAGTGTCCTTCCATATGATGCAAAGACTGTATCCATAAATAGAAACAGCATGCTGGTTACTAGTGATAAAGCATTAAAATAAAACAGAAAAAAAATTCAACAAAGCTTTTGAAATTATTGTAACATTTTGTAACTGCTTTCAAACACCCCTGTATCAGTTTGTCACTCTACCAAATCCTTACCTCAAGTTTGCAAAGGGAGGACAGAGTGATGGAAAAAAATATTATTTCCTGAACTTTAAAAGCCAGAAATCATATAGATTTCTTAAAGAACACGCCACCGTTATAATCCCCTCTACTTTTAACTGTGCTATACCTCTAAGGAGAACAATGTACTTTAGTTCTTCTGGTGCAAGTTAGAATGGCTACAAGCCTCAATACAAACCTGGGTATTATATAGACCACTCTCCTTTCTTTTAGTCAGAAACACTACTGTTACACTGGGACCGTGGTTGTTGAAAGAAACACTACAATGCTTGCACATTGCTAACTATTCTATAAAGATGTTTGCAATGATGAGAGAGAACTTATTTTTAGACCTACAGTATTTAATGTCATGGTTTAACACCAGCCAGCAGCCAAGCCCCATGCACCCACTTACTCACTTCCCCACCAGCAGGGTCAGGGAGAGAATCTGAAGGGTAAAAGGTAGAAAACTCCTGGGTTGAGATAAAGACAGTTTAATATTGAAAGCTGTGCACACCAGCAAAGGAAAACAAAACATTAATCACTGCTTCCCATGGACAGGCACGTGTTCAACCATCCCCAGGAGAGCAGAGTCCCATCACACATAACGCTGACTTGGGAAGACAAACATCATCACTCCAAATCCCCCTTCCTCCTTCTTCCCCCCAGCTTTATATACTGAAAATGATGTCATATGGTATGGAATATCCCTCTGGCCACTTTGGGTCACCTGTCCCATCTGTGTCTCCTCCTAACCTCCCATGTACCCTCAACTTCCTTACCAGCGTGGCAGTACAAAAAGCAGAAAAGGCTTTGGTTTTTTGTAAGCCCTGCTCAGCAATAATAAAAACATCTCTATATTATCAACCCTGTGTTCAGCACAAATCCAAAACACAACCCCATATCAGACACTGTGAAGAAAATTAAATCTATGCCAGCTGCAATAAACACACTGAAAAATGGACACTAATAGATTGAAAAGATTGAATCAGTTTGTATACATAGAAGGGTTTTGGAGAAGATCAATTTGAAAATTCCCTAAATGTAACTGTAAAACATAACGAACAGTAAAATCAGTAGGAACACTGGCATTTCTGCCCTTGACCATTTTGTTCTTTCTAGGTTTGAGGAATAGCTTCTTTCTGGCTGTTGGAAAGAAAACCCGTTTCCTAATCTTTTACATTTCCTAAACAGTCAATCTACTAATGTGCCATACTGACTTATCTATCTGCATGACGCTTCATGATCCTGGGCATGAGTTTTTTTTTCTTCTGAGTTGTTCTGGGTATTGTGGCTTGCTTGATTTACTTCTTAGTCCCTTTTATATTTTAGCAGACAGTCTAAGAGACAAGTTTCAAGAAAACTAGAATGGGTAAGATAGTTCTGGGGAGTATAATCACCGCTGATCATCTCCCTTAATTAATTTATTTATTTACCAATTATTTCAGTTCATAAGTAATGATTCCTTAAATATTATTGTCATTAACTGTTTTACATATGAAAACTGTTACATATTGTCAGGGCTCTAGGGCACTACCAGATCTTGCTGGTCCTTCCCAGCCTCCCCTGGGAACTACTTTCACTCCCACATATGGATCCAGGAGCCAAACTTCAGCTGATGCAGAGACTCTCAGTTCCTTGCCCCATAGAAGTGCTGGTCTTCAACCCTATCTCCAAAATGGACCTCAGGCTCTTTCTCCAGCCCGATCTCTGTTACCTTCTCCTGTTACCAGATGGATTCTGACACCAGCTTGTCACTTGCCTTCTCAGGACTGTTGATACAGCCAGCTACAACGCTTGGTTCTGCTCACCATAGTCAGATCCTAAGGGATGGTGCCTGTCAGTGAGAGCTCTGCCAGACCTAGGGTCACCCTTGGCTCACAGCTCCCAGTCCCTTAGGGAACAGCTGGCCCTTGCTGCACACTGACAGATATCTGAACGTGTACTCTGAGTGACATCCAGTATGAGTGGCTCCAGGGTACATATTTTATTCGTAAATGGTTTTTGAAAATGCACCATACTCTTCTCAGTGTGACAGACAACTCTTTTCTTTACTGAAGACTTCATGTAAGACTTTGTGGTTCTAAATCTCCAGAGAGCATTATTTCAATAATCATTATTACTCATATATTATTTAATAATCTCAAATTTGTAGATACAGTACAAGTCATGCAACAGTGTTTTTCCGTGAATTACCTCAACAAATCTGAGTTTACTTCAGTATTAACTGTCACTACTTCTATACTACAAATTATCAGATTTTTTTCTTTTTTTTTTTTCTTAATATTGCTAAGGCTTGTTATACAAATTTATATTGCCCAAATCTGGCTTGTTAAAATCTAATTTACAGTTTCTGCCTCAAGAGGATAAGAAGCGGTGTCCGTGTGCTCCATTGTATATCCCTGAGAAACAATTCACTTTTGAACTCTGCATTTTTTCACGGTAAATTGGTTCTGTGCTAGGAAAATAAACACATTTGTTTTCATGAAATGCTGTAGGGAAAAAAAAACACCACCATTTCTTTCTAGACAAATAAGCAATAATGGAACTAGTATCTGTATTAGAAGTTGCCATTTTGTATTTACATAATAATACATAGTTGGTTTCTTTTACCTTTAACCTCTCATTTGTTATCAAATCCATGTAATTAACATCTATTTCTTTGAATATCATTTGACGATTCGAATCATACAAAATAATAGTTATTTTGATATAACCATACAAGGGGGATGGGGTGGGGGGGTGGAGAGAGGATACCCAGCAATGTATAAAATTACTTCTTCAAATGGAAGTTTTAGACACTTTGCTTTAATCTTTACACTCTCTGTTCTAAGCATGTTTGCTTTACCTAAATTGCTGTAAAAGCATTTTTTTTTTTTTTTTTTTGTATATAATGACTTTTCCAACTACAGTCACTACTCCTTAATACACTTCTGTCAAGGTTCAGTTTAGAAAAACACAAAACACATTTTAGCAACTTCCAACTTGCCTTATACCATTTGGGAAAAGTTGTCTTGACCCTTCCCTGCCACTAGTTTATCACTAACTTTTTTAATTTAAAGAAGAGAACATTTTCATATTTACATTTACATAGATGTAAAATATTCACATCCTTGTCCATTCATAACTTTGTCAGTCCAAAATATCCAAATAGATTAAAATCCATGTAGCACAGTGCTACTGACCATAATGGAAGGGGTTGCCTGGGCTCTGAGGAAGAAACATAGAAGTTGGGCTTTTCAAGAGCCCTGAAATAGCAAACTTGAAAGATGAGTGAGATAGTTATTTTGTTGCTTGAATTATTATTTTAAGTTTAAAATTATTTTCTTAAATTATAGTATAAATAATTTTCTAAAGCAACACCTTCCTTGGAGACGCTTTGGTGGCTATAACTGCCTTCACTTTAGATAAGTACAGTTGAGAATCTAAGGTAAGAACAAAAGAATGACATCATCCCAGAGCAAGAAACAAGTCAAGGCTAGACACCTGAGGTCCAGAGCAAAAAACATGTGAGAGACATGGGAATTCAGAGATGTAAGCTGTCCCTAAATACAGAATAGAGTTACAGTCAGCTTAAGTCTGTCATTATACCATTAAGGCAATTACATCTTGTCATTGACATGGATAACTGCTACTATGTTTTAGCACAGGAAGGTGGTATACCTGGGCTTCACAATTACTGGATACTCGCTTTTGTTTTATTCCTTTATATTGTTCTTAAATGTAAAACAGATTTTATTCCTTCAGAATAAACTAAGAAAAGGGCCTACTTAGCAAAAAAAGAGTAGTAAAAAGTCTAGTTGGAGACCAGTGACTAGTGGTGTATCTGGGACCAATATCAGGTCCAATTCTGTTTAACATCTTAATTAATGATCTCAATGACAGGGTAGAGTATACCCTGTAAAGGAATAAAGGAAATTAGTTGCTTAGTGTAGACATGCTGAAACCTCAGGCCACACACTGTGAACTTTTTGCTGGATACACTGGGCTTTATAGCTGCTTAAGTAAAAGGGATCCCCAGAGCCAGTTCACACTGGGAGATAAGGGAATATGGAAGGTCACCATCCCAAACAGCTATCTGCAACCCTAGAGGTAAACAGAGAAATGGTCTGCCTAGAGACAGTGAAGAAAATAAGTGAAGAACAGGAAGACCCCCATCCCTGATATTATTATTGGACTAAATGGCCGCATGAGGGGTGAAAATTTTAGATTGTAAGGGTATTATTGCCCAGGGATGTCTTTGGTCAGCGTCCTTTTCTGAAAACACTCAGCTCAAGCTGTCCTTATTGCAGTACCTTTCAATTTTTAAATTCTTTTTTTCCTGGAAGTGGACATCTGAGATGTTGATGTGGGAAACCTAGGGTGAAGAAATTTCTTTAACATACCCTCCGCAAGTTTACAGCTGACACCACATCGGTAAGAGTGGTTTACTGCAGGTAGTGAGGCCATCCAGAGGGAATTCAAGAGGCTGAAGAAATGGACTGACAGGAACCTCAAAAGGAGAAGTGTAAAGTCCTGCACGTGGTGAGGAATAACACCATGCAGTGACTTGGGGGTTACCCAACTCAGCAGAAAAAGTCTCGGAGGTCCTGGGGAACACCAGGTTGAACATGAGCCAGAATGTTCTTTGCTGCAAAGAAGGTGACTGGTATCCTGGGCTACGTGAGGCAAAGTATTGCCAACAGCTTGAGGGAAGTGATTCTTCACTTTTATCCAGCTCTGGTGAGACATCTGCATTACTGCATTCAGTTTTGGGGCCCTGAGGCACGCCAATTAGAGTTCAGCAAAGTGTCACAAGGATAACAAAAGGACTTGAGCAGGTCACAGATGAGGAAAAGCTGAGAGACCTGGGACTGTTTAGCCTGGAGAAGGCTCAGGGAGAATCTTATCAATGTATATAAACACCTGAAAGGAGGATGCAAAGAGGACAGAGCCAGGCTCTTCCTAGTGGTGACCGGTGACAGGACAAGGGCACAAAGGTGAAAACACCTTTCTCTCTTTTTTTTTTTTTTCTTAATAATGTAGCTTGTTCTATTAAGTCTTGGGAAGATAAAAATCTCTCAGTCTGTACAACTGTAGCTAGGGCACCACTGTTTGGCTGCAGCACGAGTGTTGCTTTTTTCATACCAAGTTTTATATAGGTTTGTAGTCAGGAGGTGCGGTCAACCTCACTATCTCTACAAACACATTTATAGATTTGGAGTGGAATCCATAAGTCAAATCAAATTAAACAGCCACATAGAAAGCTTTGGCAACACTTGGAAAAGTGATTTATAAGGTAGGTTTGGTAAGGTATACCAGCTCTACATAATTCAGGGAAGGTTGGTAAAACAGTTAAACAGTTTTCTTACTACTAACTATATAAATCTGCATTCTGAAAAACTGATCTTTTCATATACTTGCTAATATTCAGTATCACTTGTTATTCAGTTTATCAACTGATAATACAGGATAATGAATTTAATCTATTTTCTGATGGACCTAAATCCAAGTGAAAAAAATTGACTTTCCTGAAACATACAAAATCATTTAATTAAATGAATTCAAATGCTATTTCCTTAGTTAAAAGCTATTCATAAATCTTGAACTAGTGTAGAATCAACTACAGTTGGTAGCAATTCTAAGACTTTTCGTTTGTGGTTTATTATAATTATTATTACCATAGTTATTATTTTAATGATTATTATTCCAAGTCTTTTGGCCAAAATGCTATATACATACACAAAAACTGATTTTTTACAGCAGATTGTTCCTTACCCAGTACTGACTTACTACTTCCTTTTACATCTCTTAAATAAATGTACCAACTGCAATTATGTAATTTAAATTGCAATGATTTAATCAGAAAAAAAAAAATCAAATTATTAGTTAGAAATTAGTTAGAAACTACCACAAAACTCACCCAACACACTTAAACATGACACTTTAGTTTCAGACAATACTATAAAGATTTCCTTAAGAAGACTGGACCAGATACATTTGTTTAACTCTTCAGAGGAGTTTTAACTGAAAATGTTACAAGTATAGGAATTTAGATGTCACATATCTACTTCTTTCTTAAGGCTTTTAAATGGATGTTTCATATACCCCTCAGTTTAGGAATGACACTGAGGTGCTGAGGAGTGTCCAAAGAAGGGCAACGAGGCTGGTGAAGGGACTTGAGCACAGGCCCTGTGAGGAACAGCTGAGGGAGCTGGGGTTGTTTAGCTTGGAGAAAAGAGACTCAGGGGAGAACTCATCACTCTCTATAACTACCTGAAAGTAGACTGAAGAGAGGTGGGGGATGGTCTCTTCTCCCAGGTAACCAGCAGTAGGACAAGAGGGCACAGTCTTAAACTCTGCCAGGGGAGGTTTAGGTTAGACATTAGAAAGAAATTCTTTACAGAGAGAGTGATCAAGACATTGGAATGGGTTGCCCAGGGAGGTAGTGGATTCACGGTCCCTGAAGATATTTAAGAAGAGACTGGATGTACACTTAGTGCCATGGTCTAATTGACAGGGTAGTGTTAGGTCATGAGTTGAACTCAATGATCTTAGAGGTCTTTTCCAACCTGGTGGGTCCTGTGGTTCTCTGATTCTGTTACCCATTTCTTAAGGCTTTTAAATGGATGGTCTTTATTTAGTCACACAGTTTTTAGGATTAAATTTATTTAAGAAAGATGACATTGCACATTAAATTAGAAACAGAGCAGAACCTTTGTAATAATTAAAAAAGTATACATCAGAGAGGGATTTGTCCGTCCTGTTTCTTAATAATGAAGAAAATGAACAAAAGCTAAACAAAATTTGCTTTTTGGACTGTCTTTTTATTGGGTGAGATTCTGGGGTTTTATTTAGTGATTCCTATTATCAGCCTATTATTTATTTTATATTTCAATACTCTCCATGATACTGTCCAACAGTATTACTGTCTGGACACTACTTCCATGGTTGGCAGCAGATCAGGAGGTGAAAGGCATCTCTGAATAAAAAAAACCTCAGTCTCCCGGCAGGTAGACGGGGAGCAGGTGAAAAAGCAGTGCCAAAAGTGCTCATTTTTAGCTCTCTGGTTAAATGCGTGTAAAGGATTCATGTAACGGTGCCACCTTCCCGGTAGGCGAGGAACGGGTTTCCTAATGGAGCCTGGCAATCTCCCAAATGGCTGTCCCTGGCACCTCGCCGACATCCCCGGCAGAGCTGAATCGCCCCCGTCCCTCTTGCCCGGCGGCCTCCGCTGCTTCTCCGTAGCCGCCCTCAGCCTTCCTTCGGGATCTGACTCCCAGGGCTGCAGCTTCCCAGGGCCATTCCCAGCGCCAGCGGCCGCCAGGGACCTGTTGCCAGACAACGCCTCGCCAAACCCCCGGAATGCGGGGCCAGCCCTGCAGAGGGATCACAGCGTACCTCGGTTAAAGCTGTGTCGGGTTTCTAAATTTTTTGTTTTCTTAAATTTTATTTTATTTTTATTTTTACATCATGTGTATAATGTATGAGTTAGAGAGCTATTACTACCTAAAATCAGAATAAATCATAAACAAGCAGCTGATACAGAGTTATTATCACAGTGGTGTGTGCATAAAAGTAGGAGTTTTTTTTAGGTATAGTATCATTTTCTTGTTTAGCAAAATTAGGAAAAATGTCTCAGCTAAATTTCTTTCTTGAATTTTTAGATTTTTTTTCATTGGTTGTTTTCATTTCTTTAATGGGTTAATTCAAGAGTAAAACCAGTGCTTGAAGTGAAAAGTCAGTGGTTTAGCTTTGACACTGACAGTAGGAAAAACTTCTTTCTTTATAGCCTTTTTTTTTTTTGCAGATGAATCTGCTGTATTTAACCTAAATGAACAATTTTTGTTTGGATGTCAGAAACTAATGTTTTGTCAAATATACTTTTTTTTAGGTTTGAGATTCATATTGGATCAGAATTCATATTCTCATTTTACAATATCAGACTTTTATTAGCAGTTCTCATAATGGTTAGTGATGACAAAGTTCCACTCAGAAATTCAGGGTGATATTGGGAACACGTTTTATTAGGATATGTACAAACATATAATAAAAGAGAATCCCTGCACCCAGCTATTTGTAGTATAAATACACAAGACAAAAAATGTATAAAATGAAGTGTGATAAAACAAAAGGTAAAAAATTTAAATAATTTCCAAAGGCTACACAGTACAAGTATTACAAAGGAGAAAAGAGTCCTGGAATTCTGATCCACTGTATACCTAGACCACTTGTGGCACAGATTTCACTAGATTATTATCCTATATAATATTACTTTTCAGAGCTTGAATGCATTTGACTGAGACTCAAAACACAGAATCTATATTTACTTGGTCTATGCCTACAGAGTGTGCAAAGACTTATGCAGGACAAAAGCAACTCAGGCAATTTTTTTCCATTGTCAAGTACATTTTTTCCAATGTACTCAAGTGAACTCCACTTGCTAAATACAGGTGTTAAAGTCAGATGAGTCTCAACTTCTCATCCTGAAATGACCACCTATTGATTTTTCATCAGTCTAGTGTAGATATTTCTTAAAGGACATGTTATGTTTCAGAGATGTCTTTTTACACTGTCTTTGATTTTCTGTTTCTCTCTGCCTATGATACATCCCCAGGAAATTCTGCTGCTAGTCTGTTCTTGTATCTTAAAACTTTTTTCCAAAATCATCTTCTTTGTCACTTTTCCATCATCTTACACAACTAATCAATCATCTTGTCATTCACTTCACAATCTTGTGGTTATTTTTTGCTTTCTTCTTTTCTTTCCCTAACCCTTGCTGGATCTCATTATTTTATTCTTAGTAATGTTTTGAAATCCCATTTTTTTACATCACTTTCACACTGTAAAATCCTAGAAAATGCACTGGTCTTTCTCACATTCTGTGACCATTTTCTGTGTTCTGACTTTGTATCACTCCTTCGGGCCATATTGCAACAGGCCATGTGCAACAGAGATGAATTTGTTTCTAAATAGTTTCTTAGTCATTCAAACCTTTAATCTGATTCTAGAGGCTTTTCATTCACTTCTACTTTTTAGCATAAAATTCAAACTTAGTGAGCTCTATATACTTTATGTTTCTAATTTGCATAATTAAACATGTATAACAAGTACAATAGAAATCTGTACATTCCAGTAGAATTAGTGTTTTACTGGGAAGTTCTAGTGGAGAGTGCAGGAGATATATACCAGAGTATTTCTGAAGATTTTGTTGCTCATGTCAGGATGGACCTGTGACCACAGTCGTGTTCGTAGACACAACAATCTGAGCATTGTCAGAACTCTGCACAGACTTCCAATCAAATTTTAACAGATTATTTTTCTTTCTGTTTCTTAAAAACATATCTTTATCTGATATTATATTTAATGCTGGCTCCATATACTTAGATTAGAGGTCTCAATTTGATTCAACTACTCTATGTTGAAAATTATGGTCATGACATAATTTTAGCTAATTTTAATGTTCTGTAGAACATTATTCTGGAGTATGAGACTGTCTATCTGATATGTTGATGCTTTCTTACAGAAGATTACAGCCTCCTTCATTTCCTGTGGGTTTGAGGAACACAAATATGTAGGTAGATACATACACATACTTTAAATCACTATATGTGGGTAATCTTATTACACTGTATATGGATCAGGGGAAAAAAGAGGCACTTGTCAGGTGAAAGAATATATATGATGGATTCAGTAGCTAAAGTACATGCACACACACAAAAAAAGAAGTAAGAGAACATATAGACAGATCTAAATGTATCACCCAATGAGGGGGAAAATACTGTAGAACAATAACCCCACATATTCTACCAGGATTGAGAAATGTTCTTATTAAAGAATAGATTTGGTATTCTAACTGTAGCAGAATTTATGATAACTTACAGTGAGAAAGACAGCTATAGAATCATTGTTCTATATGCATATGCTGCGGTACTAAGTTTTCTAAAAGTGACTTTGGGGTTTTTCTTGTTTGTTTGGCTGGGTTTTGATTTTTGGGTGTTTATTTCTTTGTTTTTTCTTTAAAAAATAAAATTAAAGCACCAAGATTTAGTTAGGTTAAGAAACAGGTGCTTGATTTTGTTCTGGTTTTAGCGTTACACTTTTTTTTTTCCAATAGAACACCCAGATTATGGTTTGGCTTTGAGTTTTTTTAATAATAGTAAAGCTATTAAAACTGGGATAAACAGTAGCTATATTGTAACATTTCTTATTTTAAAGGATTCTGAAATATGTTGCAAGCGTAATCCAATAAAATGTAAAGTGAAGACCTCAATCATCATGAAAACAGATATAGTTTAAAACTGAAAAAAGATGCAGTATCCGAATGCAATTTCAGATGGAGTTAATAAGGAGAAAGAAATAACAAAACTGATTTGAATTTGTCCAAAACACTCATGTTGACAGTACTGCTCCTTTCGGGATGGTCAATGTGTTTTAGTCATGAACAGTGTAACTGATTGGTCCAAGGGGACTAAAAAGATGATTTGTTTCTGGTTGTCAGCATAGTATTATTGTGACAAGATTTTTCTTACTAGCTATAATCAACTCAAGCAACAACAGTGTCTCTGCTTCACAGCTCCAATGCCATGGTGCTGCTGTCTCCTTTCCTATTATGTTGCCATGCCTGTCAAATATTCAGTAGAACTCCAGAATCAGAACTGTCATAGAAACAGAAATATAAAATCATATTGTCAAACTGCCAAAGATTTCACTGCAATGATATTTTCTTGTTAGAATCAGTCTGGGTTTAAATGTCCCAATCAATGGAACACTTTCTACTTTCTATAAGGAAGCTACAGAAAAAGGTTAGAGATATTCCCCATATACAATTTTTTTTTTAGTACAGTCCTCCTGTACTGCCTCAGAGGGAGTTGTACTGATTTCTGAATCTGCAATTGGTCTTATAACTAGATAATTCTGTAGAGCTGCTGTGAGTTAACCCTCAGCTAAGCACCATATAGTTGGTCACTCACTCTCCACCACAATCCAGTGGGTTGAAGGAGAGAATAAGAAGACCAAAGCAAGAAAACTCATGGGTTGAGATACAGATGGTTTGACAAACAAAGGAAAGACAAAACAAACAAACAAACAAACAAAAACAACACCAAAACCCAAAACCAACCAACCAAACAAAAACAAACAAGAGGAGAAAAAAACCCCCCAGAAAACATCCAAAAAATCCCGATCAGTTCAACACCTCCCAACCACTCTCCAGGCAATGGTTACTTTCCTGCCCACCCCCCTAGAAAAAAAACAGCAAAAACCTCTGCTTCTTATTGCCTAGCATAATCTTATATGGTATGGGATATCCCTTGATGGTCTTGAATAAGCTTTGATGGTTGTGTCCCAACTTCTTTCATGCCCCCAGCATACTCACTTGTGAGGCAGAGTTGGAAAAAGAGAAAGACCTCCATGCTATTCAAACACTGCTCAGCAATACCTAAAATGTGTTATCAACACTGGTTTAATCATAAATGCAAGGTGCAGCACCACACTGGCTGCTGGGAAAAAAATTATTGCCATCCCTGCCAGACCCAGTACAAGAGGTCATCCAAACACATAGCCCTTCATCCTACCTTGAGCTAAAGAATAATGTTAGAAATTTTGTTGCATAGGATGCAACCTATATCACCAAGTGCAGTTTCATTCAGTAAGATTTCAGGTGCACTGGTGATGAACTTTAGCAAATGTTGGGAAAACGTGGAGCTTGCTAGATACATGTTTATTCTAGGTCTTTATTGCTCTGTGGGACTCTCAGGAAATGCTGGGACCATCAGGGTGCAGGGGAAAATGGAATCCCTATACAACTGGGTGACAAAAAAAATTATTCATCCCTGTCTCACTGGAGAGTTCTCTAACAGCTTTAGAGTTGCTTTAAAACACAATAGTAGCACTAAGGAGATTTAATGCAGCTGCTAATAATGACTGAAATCTCCAAAGAATTTCAGGTTTCCTACATTTTGAAAAAGAAAACTTTAGGTTCGAAGAAGATATTTTAACGGTACTTGCAGATGACTGTAGTCATACTGTGAGGACACTAAGAAACCTTAGCTGTGACATCACAAATAAATGTAATAAGGATTACAATCAATAGTTCAATGTGTAGGATACAATCATTTTAATTTTATAAATGTACACTACATGTATTTTTAAATCAGTTCAACAGTTGATAAGAAACAGGACTCCAGTTTTAGTACCAATTCAATGTTTATAAAAGTTTCATTTACAGGGTACCCTAGCCATTGAATTCTGTACAAACTGAAGTTTATGTACAGAAGCAAACAACTGGGAGAACTCCAGGGTGTAAGTCTTAAGAATGTATATCTACATTCTACAAATAGATAAAGAAATAGCTGTGTCTGGCTGAGGTTAGGATATCTCAGGAAGAATACTGTGACATAATTTGCTTATCATTAAAGAATTGGGAGTCAAAATTAATATCAAGATGTTTGGCATCAAACAACAGATCCATCCAGAATTACGGTAGTTGTGATATTCATCATTGCAGTGCTTAACTTTTGTACTCCTGAAACAAACACGGAGTCTAAACTGCATGCATAATTTTCCTATTGAATAGAAAATGCTAAGGCAGTAATCACATCATTAAGTCTCTAAGTTAGGCTTCTTATACGTTGTCAACTGCAAGAGACAGGCTTCTCTGAAACACATTAAAGAAAACAAGAAAAAAACTTCAGAGCTCCTAATCGTTCTGTGACTGAGCTAGCTCTCTGCATTGAGTGTGTCGGATTTACACTGACTAACTTAAATTCCACAGTTAGTTGATATAAACACTCCCCCTTGATCAGTTCAGATCAGGATTCACAACTAACTAGACTACCTAATAGGATGTCTATAAAAGGTTGTAGCTTAAATACTGCTGTTCTTGAGATATGATATGCAGAATTTTGAGCACATCTCTCAGAGAAGGACTCTTGTGTTGACACCCTCAGCTGAAGTCAAGTGCTTAATGTTTCTTCTTGCTAAAATGGGCAACAGTTTTTTCAAGGCAACAGCCTAGCTATTAAAGCACTCCCTCAAACCACAAGAGAGTTCAGTTTAGAGCAATTGTCAATATGAGAGAAAATTACATGTCTCACCAGTCAGAGAAGTGCCAACTATCTGCTGGCTGCTCTGGGGTACTTTTCTTGGTGAAGCTATACTGCTTTGCAAAAAGTATTAAAGTGATTTATGGGCACATTTCTCCTATTTAAAGATAATTAATAAGAAAGAAATAGCATCTATGTGTATCACTTAGTTCTACCAATTAGCATCATACTGGGTCTAGCTTTATAAAAATACCATGAATAGTGTCTTAAATAGTGTGTGGATTTTCTTTTTGCATGTGTTTCACTGTGGACAACCTTTCACGTGAGTGGTTTAGAAATGATTCCACATGCAAACTTCAGCATTCGTTTTCCTATGGTTTTATCAGCAGAACCAAATCCAACTCCCAGGCTTTGTGATATGAGGATTAACTCATTTCACCACTACCCTTTTCTACGGTGCCAATGAATAGTTTTGCCTACTCACACCAGTCAAGGCTGAGACAGTCCATTTGGCTGGCAGTGACAACCCTCAGACAACAGTTCTGCACCTGCTCTGATTCTTAACTTAAAGGATGGTTCTGTCTCAGTACATTTTTTTTCATAGTGTTGCCTTAGAGAGCTGTAGCTTGAATGAAGTCATTGTTTCCATCATTAACTGCTTGAATAATTCATTACTTAGCAGAAAACATCCCTCTTTGCTCTCTGTTTATTCCATTGTTTGTACATTTCAAAATAATTCAATGAGTAATAAAGTGACTATTTTGAAAAAAGAATTTGCTTACCCGAGAAAAAAATTATTTGGCACAATGAGTAAGGAACAAAGAAAAAAGAAATTTTATCTTTTTGGTGTTTTACACACACTCTGAAGTATGCACTTCAAAGTAACTGCTATGTCAACAAATAAACGTAGTGACCAATAAAAGTGAGCAGGTTATTTAATGCATAATTATATCTGTGATTAGTATGTAATTAATTTATTAATAATGGAGTTTCAATTTCCTTATAAAAATAGATACAGAAATCTTCTAAGCTTGGGAAGCTGAAGACATAGATTAGTATCAAGACTAGAATTGTCACAAAGATAAACTGTTCCAACTTGCACCAGTAAACAGTCAAGAGGTAATAGAGGACATAATTCAGTGCAGCATCTGCTTCATCTGCTTCCTGTGAGTTATGAATTATACGTTATGGGAATCATTCTATATCTAACCAAATACGTATGGGATATTTCTTAAGTCTGTCCTTAAAGCATACCAAGGTTTCCACATACTAGTCTGAAGTGACCTTTATTGCTTCATGTACCTTGATTCCTTTTTGTTTTAAACATTTTTTGGTAATAGATTTAAATGATGGGAACTCAAACATATTAGTAACGCACTTGAAATTATGGGTAATAGGATAATTGGCAAGATCGAGCTGCTGATAAGGCATAAGATAGAATATGTTACTTTATATGGTAGTAAAATATACTGACAGTCATCAATTCCTTGAAGTATGGAGCAGTTCTAAAATATAATCAGTTAGTGTTACTTCCTAAATCATTTTACAATCTTGTTAGCAATGTTTGTGCAGGTTAAAAGACACATAAGCTTTTTTTACAACCAGTTCCAGAGTAGGAAAAATCTGAAGAAGTGATAAAAGTTAAAATACTACTTCTGTGAATAAACCCAATACATAACAGTCTCCTAACATATTATAGCAGGAGCACCCTGTTCCCCTAGGTGATACCTGGCCAAAGCCAGTTTTTCACACCCTTATGTTTGTACCTTTTAGCACCTCACCATGGCTGTAGCAGGTACAACCATGACCACCCTTGGTGGTGGAATTGAGAAGGGTAGGACCCCTTGGACAACAGAAATGGCCTCCAGTCAATGAGAGTCAGAGAAATTTCTGCGCCATGACCATGTGTGACCATGAGCCCTGACCCATCAGGTTGTAAATGGGGTTCCTGACAAAAACCGTGTGTAGTGTTTCTCATAGCAGTTTGTGAGTGATGGGAAGTTTTCTCTGGGGACTGGGATGGCATCCAAGGGGACTTCCCAGGACTGAGTGTCCTCCCACTCCTTCCAGGTGAGTGACTACTTTACTACTGGATATCCTTGAGCAATTCAAGGACCCTTTGGGTAAAGCTAACTGATTTTCTGGCTAACTCTAAGAGGGTACCCCACTGTGTGTGTGAGTGTGTGCGCACCTTGGGTCATTGCTCCTGTCCACATAGTAACAGTATCCCTGACTGGCCATGCAGCTTGGAACCTGTTAAATGTCATTGGAGTGACATTTAACATTACCCCTGTCATTCATTAATTTTGGTCGTTGGTTTTGGTTGAGAATTAAAGTTTGTCTGTTTGTTATAGGTATGAAGTTGTTTTCATGTACTTCTGTGACATATATGCAACATCACTGTGCTGGTTTAAAAGTTAACCAGCAGGGGAAACCAACCCAACTCAAAAGAGAGATTACAATTCAGAATAACAATTTAATAAAATAATACAACAAGTATGACCACACGGACAAGCAACCGGCCCTAACCCACAAAGCCCAAATGTACAACCCAGCACCCCACGGCACAAACAAAACGGTGCTCCCTGGGCTACCCCTGAGTCCAAAACAAAGGGAGAGAGGAAAAACCTGCTGGTGGGAGAGCTGCTGCAGTCTGGCCAAAGTGGTGATTGCAGTTCAGTTGAGGGTGGTGGTCTCAGTCCGGCTGAGAGTGGTGAGCTGCAGTCCTCCTCTGGATCCCACGCTTGGTGGAAAGGTTCTGAAACTCCAGGTTTATACATTCTCCAGCTCAGGCAGCAATGCTTAGCCCCTCCCTCAGAGCGGGGAATTCCATAAAAGGATGCTCAATCCTTCCCTCAGAGTGGGGAATTCCATAAAAGGGTGTGAGGGTGCTCAGTCAGGGAATTCCACAAAAGGGCATGAGGACAGGAGCTAAGGGGGGGGGCGGGCCACCTCGCAGGCCTCTACTGACAACAGTTTCTGGGAAATGGCATGGAGGGCTATAGAATACACAGTTTTGGGCTACACCCATCCAATGATGAATCGGTCCCAGCTGTTCTAACTAGGACAATCACAAACGAAGATGAGTGAATAAAAATCAGTTGAACCAGTATGGCCAAACTCGAGTATGGGTGTATGAAAGAAGATGTAAAGTCTATAAAGGGTATCTATTCACTTGTAAGAGGCTGATCTGCTGTTCTGATGATAAAACACAGGAATAAAGGAATAAGTTTCTGATTCCTGCTGAAGTGATAAGGTTTTTTAAAAATTATTTTTCAGGGTCTGGGATTTAATTAAATGAGTTTTCAAGTACACATGTATAAATAAATGTAAATATATTCACATAAGAGAACATATAAGTATGTCTATGCAAGGTAATAAAGAGGATATTGTTAATACTAATATATTAGCAGTCCTTGGGCAATGAAAACTATGTAACTATGGGAATAAGTTGAGAGAATTGGGGTCCAACGCACTTTTGGAAAATTCATTTTAATGGAGTTCTCATATTACTAATGCAAGTAAAAGTGTCAAACAGAGTTTTTAATGGACTTACTGCATAACATTGTTTTTTTTTTTTTTTCATTTTACAGTGTGCAAATATTTTATATTTTACATTTTTTAGTTTATACCAAACTATACAACCTTTCCTGTGTTTTTAAGTCATGTTTCCAAAGCGACTAAACAAATTCAGACTCAAGGGGATGGATTAACTAATTTGCTATATGCACTTGGGACTATCCAACACATTGTAGTAGACTGTAATTTCATTTAGAATTTGGAAAATCTGTATTATTCATGCATGACAGAGGAAATAATAGGTGCAGTAAGCTTTTGAAAAATCTCTTATATAACTATTGACAAGAGAAAGCAAGGAGAAAAATTACTTCAATAAGTATTTGTAGAAGGGCATATACATGTGCATTTTAATAGACATATATGTACATGTACGCAGTACTTCTAAAAACATCGTTCTTAGCCTAGAATGCTAAAAATTTCTAATAATTTTAAAAATACTATCTTTTTCTACAACTTTTAACAATTTTTTGCATGTTTGGAGTGTATTGCAAAAGACATATAATTGTTTTCTAAAAAGGAATTTCTACTGCCATGTCTCAAGCTTCAAATACCTCAGTACACAGGTCGTTTCCTTTTACAAGTCTGTCCATGCTTTGTATAATGATCTCTCACAGCTGGGCCCCTCAGATCTATTGCAATTGAAATGAAAGATTAGTCAGAATAATAACATGCTAACACAGTGATGTTAGCAATGCTGTAAGATGTGTAGTTAAACTTATAATTATGGTAACTGCTACAGAGAAAAACTACAAATCCTGAGATCATCCTTAGTGACAATCCCTTTCTATCAGTGCTCTTAAAAGCTGCTCTAGTGAGACACACTATTACTACTGCTGGAGGATTTTGCCCCAACAACATGTAATCTCAATTTTAACATGCTATTCCTACTTTTCTCAGATCATTTGCCAAACCATGGAATCACTGCATAAAAATAGAATACTACATACGGAAGAGGAGAGACATGAGGTACTAGAAAAGGAAAATAAAGAATTAGAATAGTTTTGGCTTCCTACTGGACACTGAGAGACTCAGCCCCTTTCTTCTTTTATTGTGACTTTCTTGTTAAAGTGGAGGAGAATTTCCTAGATCTTCCATGAGCATCCATCTTGGTTTTCTTTGATACATCTACTCAAATATGGATTTCTTTCATGCAAGATCTATCTAATATAGCCTTTGGACCATGCCTGAACACTTGATGCTGCTGTTTAAACCTACTCCCAGGCCATGCAGTGAAACAACAGCTGACACATAACAGCAGTGGAAACAGGACGTCAGTAGTGTTATTTTTAAGGTTTCATACAAGGAATGGATTTTGAAAAGTATATGATCAAGGAAACAAAACCCAGTATCATTTTCAATTGCCAACAATTTGTCACTGGTGTAGGGTCTTGAGGTGTGCCCAGGCTTGGCTTAACCTGGCTAGGTTTCACTCTGGTAAAACCTGCTTCCTCAGGACCAGGCAAGTACTGGGTAGCCTGTTGTCCCTCAGCTTGGACAAAATCAATCTGGTTTCTTGCTGCATAAAAAATATCCCTTTCTGTACCCATAGTTACTGTGGCCAGGGAAAAGTCTAATTTAAGAAAAACCAAACAACTAGTGGCTGAGCATGGTCAAACTTAATGAGGAAAACTTAATGAGGAAAAAACCAAACAAACACAAGAAGGAGGAAGTAGACTATGCCTAGAGGGAATCCCATGTGGAACCAAAATTGAGGAGGACAATGTCAGGTGGGGACTTCTGGTGTTGGTTGAGGGGGAGCCGGGACAGGCTTTGGCAGAAACCCCTTCTGAGACCCAGTCCCACCCTGCAATGCTGGCCAAGGCCCTGGCCATGTTGTTACCTCTTCTGAACATGTGAGTGCTGCTAAGCAGCATTAATAATACCTTGGTTTCATAAGTGGTACTAGGACTTGATCATTTGATAACAACTCAAACTGTGGACTACCATAAGGGAAAGGCAGTAAGTTGCATCACACCAAATTTGTAATGATTTAACTTCTGTTGCACCTCAAGAGAAAAATCTGAGACTGTATTTATCCTGAGTTTTAAGTCAAACACAAGTAAATTAATTTTTACTGTAAAATTAGTATTGCTCTTTCTAGCAAGGCACTCCTAGAAATCCACTGCATTAAATATTTTCAATCTGACTTTGTCGAAAATACTCCTGAGAATGTGCACAGACTATCCTTTATTCATGGAGAAATCATGCAGAAAATAAGTATCAAGATCTTCAGCATAATAATTTGTGCAGAAAGAGAATCAGCAGAAAAACAACTTTTAAGAGAAATTTTGACACTTTTTCCTTCTGATGCACAACATTTTGGTCCCAAACCCATGATGTGGTCCTTCTATTTACACAGGGGTTTCCTCTCCTTCGGTGTCAAAAAATATCAAGAAAAGGAGGGAGCATATTCACCACAGACTGTCAGATGTCAAAGAGGAAATCCAGCACTTGGGAAAAGAAGAGTTGGGACCCTCCCTGGTGCACTACTGCTGCTTTTGCTTAGCTCATGAAGATTCATGTAGGGTGTCTCCACCCAGCCTCCTGCCCCACACCTATAGCTGACAGTTCTGCTCTGAAATGCTGATCCTGAGCACTCTGAGCACCCCAAGGACCTTCTTGGTGCCCTTCAGTTCCCCCAGGCCACACTGTAGCATGAGCAAAAAATCCCTTCCTCTGTCCTGGGAAACTACCTACAGGTATCCAGGTGGAAGACAGTGTTGCAAGCAACTGAGGTACAAGCATCAGGTGCAACCAAGCCTGATTTGTTGAGCAAATCTGTTAATCATCAATGCCATCCTGGAGCTGAAGTCTTAAGAAAGTATTTTGGACCCTTTGAATGCAAATTGTGACCCCCGTAGTATACATGATAAGGAAGCTGTTGCTCTTTTGCAATGGTCTCTTTAGTGTTTATTTAGACATCCAACTTAGGAAAAAGCCTCTCTTCTCTGCCCTTCCTGGGTAAAAGCAGGAAAATAATGTGGAAAAGGGGATGAAACTGTCAACATATGTGGTTGTTGCCATTCTTTTCAAAGAATCATAGAAGGTTTGGGTTGGAAGGGACCTCAATCTACTACCAACCCCTCTGCCACTGGCAGAGACAAGTTCCTCTAGACTAGGTTGCTCAAAGCCCCTTCCAAACTGGTTTTGAATACTTTTTCTCCCTAGTTCTTCCTGATCAGCTTGCATTTCTTAAGTTACCAGACATTTTATGACTACAAAAATCCAGAAAATATGAAAAAAGAAGATTTATGAATGCTTTGTTCCTTTGTGAGGGGAAGAAGAGGGGCACTGGTCTCTGGTGACCAGCGACAGGACCCAAAGGAATGACCTGAAGTTGTGTCAGGGAAGGTTTAGGTTGGATATTAGAAAAAGGTTCTTCACCCAAAGGGTGGTTGGCTACTGGAACAGGCTCCGCAGGGAAGTGGTCACAGCACCAAGTCTGACAGAATTCAAGAAGAATTTGGATGATAACCTTTAGTACATGGTGTGACTCTTGGGAATAGTCCTGTGCATGGCTAAGAGTTGAACTCAATGATCCTTGTGGGTCTCTTCCAACTCAGCATATTCTGTGATTTTGTAATCCTTCTTGTCCCTGAAGTTGGATTTGCACCTTTCCTTCCTTTGAAATTCCTGGATAAGGAGACTCAGCCAGTCTGATTACCACAGTGTTAACCTAGAGTGAGAAAACTGAGCCCTCTGAAATATCTAAAGTCCTGAAATGAGATTATAAATCATGAGATCATAAAAATGAATATAAGAAATTGCTATTTAAGTATCTCTATTGGCTTGGAAACCAATTTAACAAGCATGCATTTCAACTGTTTTGTTGCAAGGGCCACAGCAGTCAAGACAGGTTCTTAGTTATGCAAGCACCTGGACATGTGCAATGAGCCAATTGTAACATAACACATGTCATTTTACTCTTTCCCCAGGACAGATTATATTCATGTTCTGAATCTCAGTCTTGAAGAGACTCAAATTTCAGCCAAAATGAACATTGAGCAAGTTACTCTGATAATAATGTTTAGCAGCAGGCCCACCGCGTAGGCTAAGAGAAATAGCAGAGAAAATGTATTCCTCAAAATACATGTCACTGGAGTGTTATACGTCACTGTTACCTGGAGGAAACACATCTGGTGTTGTGCAAGAGGGCATTTGCTTTCTTGTTTAACACTGGTATTTGCTTTTCTCTGGAGATACCTGTTTAATGGTAAATCTGGAGCTCAGACTGGGGAGGTGAGGCATCCAAGACCTACTCTGTGAGTTCAGGTTGCTCTTGGCACTACTGTTTTCTCTGCTTTCTCTGGTAAGTCTCTTACCAGGGGCTGGAGCAGTGAAGGCAAAGTGCCTGAACTCTGGAATTCCCTCACGTGCTTACAGACAGACACTTGACTTTGGTGGGATACCAAAATACCCGAAATACTTCTGTCACTCTCACTATCCCTCTGTGATAAATAACTGTCTATGGGACAGGTAGTTGCAGAGGGAAATGCAGTTATTCATAGCTTGCCAGCCATCAGCCTCCAAAGCATTACTGGTTTGCTGGCCACCATCTCCCACTTTGGGAAGAATAAGTTCCTCCTGGGTGAAGAAATATCTACACATATACAGTATCAGTACAGTTCTTGCATTTATCTAAAACTTATCTTTTTTAAAACTTTCATGGGGTTTTGCTTTATTTTTTTTTTTATTTAATGTCATTGTAATTAATTTGTGACCATGTTCTCCTTTTGTTTTCTGTGAAATAGGGATCTTCTGAAGTAAACATAAGGTTTAATTTGTATTAAAATGCAGCATTGACTCTTTCCAACTGGCTATAACAAACCTAACTAATTCTATTTTATTCTTAGCTTTTGTTATCCTAGTAGGGTTTTTTAATACCACCTACATTTAAAAATCCAGTATTTGAAAGCAATTTCAGCTTCTCACAATCAAACTTCTGTATCATTCAGTCTACTTCAGACATTAAGAAAATAAAATTCCTAGCAGACATGTATGTATTTTAAAGATCTACATTGTGCTATATGAGATAAGAAGAAGAGATCAGATCTATTTTTTTCTTTTTAATGACAGGATTTCAAAGTTTTGTGAGGCCTTGAAGCAGTTGCTGCCTATGACATTGAGAAGCCAAATTTTTTTCTTGTTTGAGATGTTAGATTCCCTTTTACAGTCTAGTAAAGCCATAAGATAGTAAAATCTTTAACATTTGAATTTCCATAAACCATAAAACAAAGATATATGTAGAAATAAATTGTATTTCTCCTGAACACAGGATGAATTTGGGTTTTGGAGGGAATGATACTCTAAACATTCACAGAAGTAGGGATTTTTTAAAATACATTTCTCCCTAGGCTTGGGAGGTACTTAAGGTTTGGAGGGTAAATGATGCTTTAAAATAAACATCTGTGCTCCTTTGTAACCACTGTTTTATGGACATTCCCATTTTCCTTTTAATTAACTTTTTTGGCTGTATCTAATGCAAAAATACTATAGAGGAGATGGGAAAGGGGAGGGGAAAAAGGAAGGGAGGCAAGAGGAAGGAAGTTGAGTTGGCTAAAAGAATAATAAAATATAAAGGACAAAAGCAATTTTACAGAGTTTTATTATTTGCAAGTGACTGAAACACAAAGACTTGCAAGACTAACAGGTCTTTATAATAGGATACGACCTGTAGCAGTCATGAAAATGAAATCTGATTAGAAGTCTTATACAGGAGTTTGGAATTTAGGTGCTCTTTTACACCTAGAAGGTTGTTTCATTACATAAATCTACTAGATACTGATTGATTTCATTGGGAGTATTGTCACTGATTTTAATAGATTTGAAATCAAAGATTCACTGTTTTCTGTGAGTTCTAACTTTCATCACACCATAGTGCAATTGCTTTATCAGTTTATTAAAATTTTCTAATTAGTATTTCCTTTTGCAATTCCAAGTCTTGTTCCACGGTCTAAGACTCATTTTGGTGTATTTTTGTTTTATAAAAATATGACAACTTATTTATTTATTTTTGGGATACAAAAGCTAACACGATTTTATGTCTTGCTCTGTTTTCATTTTGTGAATACAGCAAAGTAGCTAGTGCTGTAAATTCCCAACTAATTCACAGTGACAAAATAAAAAAAAAAAAATCAAAAATAAGATAGGATCAATATCTTTGAAGTTTTGAAGCGTTTTATTTCATGCCATATGAATTAACTTTTGCATATATTTTTGTTGCAACCTGAAAATAAACAGTTTCAGTTACCATTTAAAAGTACTTTACCTTTTTAATGTCTTTAATGATTTAGATTTTCTAAGTTAAATCTGTCTATTTAAAGTTATTTGTTGAGATAATTTTAATTAAATGTATTTTATCTGTTGATTACTTATATTTTTAAAGATATGTCATGGTAAAAAAAGCCAAATGCCCAACCTAAAATAGAACATTACTGATTTTTCAGATGTATTTCTTAGCTTCAATATGCACTTTTGGTACACTAGGATGAAAAACTACTTATGACAATGCAGACTCCTCCACAACAAAACTTTAACAAATCTAGTTAGAACATTTAGCTTTGAATTTTCTTTAATCAGTTACCTCTTCTGCTAAGGAGAAGTATAAACTTCTATCTAGTATCAGTGTTTGATGTAAGGAATGTAAATACATTTTGTACATACACAGTGTTGTGGTTTATCTGTTGTATTGTTGTCATTGATCTTGACTGTTCAGTGATTGCTGGTTAATTACATACCATTAGTAAATCAACAGATTACTTTGATTCTCATTTGGTTTAAACCACATGAACAGAGCAGCGGTTTTTCCTGCAGTACCTCAGGATCCACAACTGTTGAATTAGGGTAGCTGCTTGTTCCATTTAGTACCTTTTAAAGGATCCATTTTGCATGAATTTGTCTTGAATTTTTAAACTTCATCTGCTTCTACTATTTCCTGCAGCAACCAGTTGCTAATCCAAAGCTATTCACTGCTTCAAGAAAAAGTTGTTATCTGGTTTAAAACAATTTCTTAGTAGTTTTATTGAGATTTGGTAATAGATTGGCTCTTTCTTTTGCCATTGCACTCATGATTTCATCAGCCTCAGTCTCCCGTCAGCGTTCTCATTCATAGATTGAAAAGTCTGAACCTTCTCAGTGTCTCCCTGTAAGGCAACTACTTTGTCCTTTTCAAGGTTTTAATTGCCCTTCTGTACCTTCTCCAGCCCTACTAACTGTGTTTCAATATACACAAGCCCTAAATTCAGGTGAGAACAAATTAAATGTTCCAGTTGGAAGGTACACTTCATGCTGCAATTTATGCAGTAAATCAACAGACATATGGGACACTGGAACAGGCTGTTGGGCACTGGAACAGGCTCTCCAAGACAGTGGTCACAGCATCAAGCCTGACAGAGTTCAAGAAGCATTTGGATGATACTCTCAGGCACATGGTGTGACTCTTGGGGATGGTCCTATGCAGTATCAGAAGTTGGACTCGGTGATCCTTGTAGATCCCTTCCAATTCAGTAGATTCTGTGATTCTGTGACATGGAAAATGTCCTTCATTTGTCTGTAGAAGCAGTTGTTTTCTTGCTTGAGTTAATAAACACTTAGTGAATACGTAGGAGAGAATAAGAGGATTTGAGGTAAAAAAAAAGGCCATAACAGCTAGCTGTGCATAGAAATGGAGAAGCATGAAGGATGATAAAAGTCCCTAGTCACAGTTTTTTAATGTTCATAGCTCATTGGATAGTTCACCTTAATTTCTTACATTTTTTGTAACTATGATGTTTATTTTGAAGTTATAAATAGAAAAGTTTATTCCTATTAAAATAATTGAGTTACACAAAATTTCAAGAAGACTAGCTAGCAACTGGTGTCTTTGGTGAGTGTGATTTCTAAATTCAGGATTATAGAATATGTCCTGTGTTCCAATTTATTTTTCTAACATCTTGAAGGTGCAACTCTGTGTATGAGTGAGTCAGTTAATTAAATAGTTTCAAGCAAGGACTAGGTATGAAGTGATGAGTAGCAACTAAGATCAATCTCTAGTATGATACAAAGGCATAAGGAAAATATTTCAGCTCCAAGAATCCTGATAAATCTGTAAAAAAGCTCTTTTAAATAAGAAGCCTGGATTGAAAGGAGTATTTTTGTTTAATGCAAAATTTATCCAGCCTGAGAAGAGCAATCCAAATCACTGGAAAGTGTTTATTTTCATCATTGTAGTTTCCTTTACATGTGGTAGCACTGGATGAGCAACAGTATCAAAATCAGGGATGAAAACGGTGCATTTCCTTTATCAGTGAACAGCAAAGAGAATAAACAAGAACAATCAGCCCTGTTTTGGACTGGACCCTGACTGAGAGAATTTTGAGATGTTTACTGCTAAGAGTTCCATCTGGAGATTGCCTCTGTAGTAGACACTGCAATTACTTGATTACTGAGTGGTAATTCCAAACAGAATTCTCCATCTAGGACTTCTTTTATTCGGATAGCTGTCATGGTTTTACCCCAGTTGGCAACCAAACACCACACAGACACTCAATCGCTCCCCCACCAGCAGGATTGGAGAGAGAATTGTAAGGGTAAAAGCTGGAAAACTCATGGGTTGATATAAAGACAGTTTAATATGGAAAGCAAAAGCCAAGCACACAAGCAAAGCAAAACACAGAATTGATTCACCACTTCCCATCACATGTAATGGTTACTTTTGAAGACAAAGGTCATCACTCCAAACGTCCCCACTTCTTCATTCTTCTCCCCTGGACTCTTTATATACCGAGCATGATGTCACATGGTCTAGAATATCCCTTTGGTCAGCTTGGATCACCTGTCCTGGTTGTGTCTCATCCCAACCTCTCATGAGCCCCTAACTTCCTTGCCAGCATGGCAGTATGAAAAGCAGAAAAGGCCTGGGCTCTGTGTAAACACTGCTCAGCAATAACAAAAACATCTCTATATTATCAACCCTGTGTTCAGCACAAATCCAAACACAGCCTCACACCAGCCACTGTGAAGAAAATTATCTCAAGTGAAACCAGCACAGTAGCCTATGGTATATGTAACATGAATAACTGTCTTCTGTTTCAAGGTGAATAATAAGATTTCTAGGTGTTTTGTGCACTCTTAATACACAGAGAAAATATGAAGGTTCATAGGTAGTGATTTGTCTGTAGCTTTCAATTCCATATCTATTTGTGCTTTGAAAAAACTCTGTTCTTTTTCTTTCTCTTATTTATTTATTTGTTTATTTATGGAAACAATCAAGGCTATCTCAGCTGTTTAGGAAAATTTAAAGATAAGAGGGGTATATTTTGCAAGCTAAAAGTTGCTGTGGCATTGAACTGAGTAGATGCAGGATGATTTCTGTGGCAGTTTATTATAAGACCTCACCATCTCCATTTTGGCAGGTTGTCAGAAGTGGTTAGATGACATCACAAGCCCAAACTCAACTACAGAAAGAAAGACATAAAAAAGCAGTTCTCTTTCCTTGGCCACCCTCAGTCGTGTCATGAGCCCCCTGTTGGGGGAGGGATGTCTGTTACAAAGTCTCATCAGGCTGAACAAGACACTGGACATGTGTCAGAAATATTTGTGTGTTATTGTACAATTGTCTTAGTTCCAGCAGCCAACACCCTACTTATTCTCAAATGTGCTGGCTAACAAGCCCTTAGTTATTACAACACACTTCATCAAGCCCCTCATCCTCACAACAAACCTCAGTATGGAGTATGGGGTGGAATATCATAGTCACGCTTTGCCCAGACAGACAAAGCGAAGGAGGAGAGAAATAAAGGTGGAAAAGGAAAACGTGAAGAAAGAAGATCACCAGTACCTAGATCTCACCTTAATCCTCCATGCAGATGATCTGGCGCTGGGGTAGTGAGACAAAAAACAAGAGAGGAAAAAGAGAGCATGCAGGACTAATCCCCTTCCTTTTATAGTTAACCTGGTAAAATAGTTTTTCGTACTATTTTGTTCTCACATGCACAACTAGTGTTTTTGAGCCCTTCAGGAAGTGAGTCAGGGTGGGTGAGGTGGGGGGGCAGTGACTGAGTACCAGTCTCAAGGCGGAAAAGGAAGTTGGCTCAGCACAATACTACCCCACCACTGCAGGACCCTCTCTTACAATCACAACTTTCCTGTCACAACAGTCAGACAAAACATGCTTATGCCTGCTCCTACACAGCAAGCATTCTTTCTTTCACCCTTACCATAGAAGTATCACAACCTGTCTACTCCTCATCATCTTAACATTGTTTTTCTGTGGCAGAAGTTGCTTTTCTTTTTGTGTTTGTCTGAAGATGCATCACTAACCCTGCAACAAGGTTGCCATTTGGAAAATCTTTGAAGATATAATTCTACAGTATCAGAGACAACAGACATGGGCTTTGGAATAAAAGATAGAGAATCTGAAATCTGTTAAAAAAACAAACAAAACCAAACAAACCAAACAAATGAAAACAAAAAACTGAAAAAAACCCAAACCAAGCAAAAAACCAAACCAAATAAAAAACAAACAAAAAACCCCACAAAAACCCCTCTAATGAATCAAATACTTTTGAGCCCACAGCGGTCAAACTATTGAATTTTTTTTTTTTCATATCTAGTGGATTTTCCTACTTAAATCCAGAATTAATTAAATATTGGGATGTATTTTACTGTTTGGAACGCATTGCTGGTCTAAATTTTATAAAGGATTTGAGCTCAATTAAGTATAGAATGCTTGACATCTGATAATACCTTTAAAATTCCTAAGCTTATTTAGGTTTTACTGTTGGCATCCTGACTTATAATGACTGCCAAAAGAAAATCTTAGGATCTTCTGAAATTGAGTGTCTTGTTTGAGAAAGTTCAGGGTATGTTAGCCTTAGAAAGCTAACAAGGTTAAAAAGGAATAACAAGAATAATATTGAATTATCTGGTTTCCTTTCATTAAATGGACTGATTTTATGCTAATGACTTAAAAGTCATCTTTTCTTGCATAATTTGCTCCAGTGCAGCTATACTTTTAATTTAAACTTTGGTTAATATGATTGCAAAATATGTAAGTATATTAAAATGGATGTACTGGAAAATACTAAATCAATTTTGTTTCTTTTCTTCCCCCAAAAGAAAAGTGTCATCTTACATATTCTATCATGTTGATTATTTGTTGATTTTAAATTTGGTTGGATATTCTCTGCAAAGCAATAGATCGACACCTTCAAAGATTTCTCTAGTATATTTTTGTCACTAAATATTCCTATACACTTGCCAGTTTATTAAATGTCAGTGATTACTATTCACTTCATCAAGTTCTGTTTTTATGAAGGTATGTCTTGTGAAAATATGTGTACTTTAACCAAAAAATATTTTGCACTTTCACAATGACTACAGTGATTTCTCTTACAATGACACCAAAACTGCTTTACAAATATGAATTAAAGTTTACAAAGCCTTTATAGAACAGGCATGAATTGTTATACACATCTTCAAAGTGAATACTCTGAAGGACAAAAATTGTAAGCGATTATTCTGAGTTCAAACAAGGTATTAATACAAATGACAAATTCTCACCCTAGCCTAATTAGTAGATCACAGTCCTTGAGTTCTCTTTAACAGTACAAAATACAATTCCATTTCGAAAAGTGACTCCATAAAAACAAGGGCCATATTTATGAATCATTGCTTCTATGAATATTCCTGCAAAAATATTACTGTATTATGAATTAATTTTCTGGCATTGCAAATAGCTTGTGCTAAGCTGCCTCTAAAATGAAGCAAAATGACCCTTTCTTCACAACTAATACAGTTAGCAATGCTTTTTGTAAAGAGGACCATCTAAGTGGGACCATGTAATTCAAGTCCAGGTTTCTGGGCAGAGCTTTCAAGCTATTTTTCTAGGTTAACTGAAACATGCTATATCAAATTCAAGAGACGATAAAATGTAACATCTAAAATTTGTAAAAAAAAAAAAAAGGCATGTCTTCTTAAAGCCAAAGATTAACTACTCTGATTATTAAAGCAAAGAGACAATGTACCCTTCACAGGAGCTCATCTGTCAAATTCCTTAAAATCTAATTGTTCCTCTAGTCTTTACAAATTCAATCCAATTGCCAGAGAAAGTGTCTCTGTGCTAAGTGTTGCATGTTTCGAAAGAGATGGGCTAGTTTGATCTCTGTAAGACTTTCAAGGAGGACACTTCAGAAAGGAAGAAGTTTACTAGCTGCTAAGTTTTTATTGCTATAGGAGAGGAAAGATGGGTATTTTACTGTTAGCCCACCTATTGATTCATGTTTCATTATGTAGGTATTTTTTGAACATGTCTTGGTTTATACTGTCAATGTGTCTTCCTTTGCAGAAATATGGAATACAAGGCCTAAAACTATCCTCACTTGGGGAAGAGGAATTTGCCAGAAGAACACTCTTCCATGAAACAGGAGTTTGGCTAAGTTGTAGGACAGTCTTTGAAATCTCATTAAGAAAAAAAAAAATCCTTTTCATTATGAAAACTATATGCACAAAATTGCATCTCTTTGAAACCATTAGAAGTTAAAAATCTCTTTTAAAAATCAAAATCACGATTCCAGACAGAATTTTTACCTTAAAATATAATACAACTAGAGACCCTGTGAAATGGACTACAGTTCTCTGAATCATTATCAATATTATGTCAGTATGTGAAGCTGTAAGCTCAAATCTGGAAAGTGATAATTAGTTCCTCATTATTACATATTTTCTTATCAGTGATTATCCATGCTTTCCTTTAACATTTTTTCTTGTTTTGATTGGCAATGGAAACATGATAGCAGATAAATATTTTTTTATTTACATAAATACACTGGATGAATACAGTGCTTGAGTATATTTAGTCATGCTAGGAAACCTCTCCATTTTTCTTATAAAGGATAATGTCTTTTTCTTATTATTCACATTTTACATTATTTTCTGGCTCTCATCTGCCTATGATTAAGCATTGAAAACACAGTAGCATCTCCTGTATTCGGTAAAAGATCAATTAAATCTGTTTTTAATGTACTTATAAACAATTTAAAATCAGTGAAAGTATTGTTCTGTATATATGTAAAAAAAGCTCCACTGTAATATGGACCAACCCTCAAGAACTTAGAAGACAAACCAAAATGGAATTCATTTAAAAAAAAATAAAAGGAAAAAAAAAGAACAAAGAAAGCTATCCATCCTACCATGAAATAGGATGCTTACTTCTGCACTGAGTAATATGGCACATGCTCTGATTTAGAAATGGTAGTCCTCAATTCAGTGCCCCCACTAAGACTCTCCAGACCACACTCTACTCTCTCACTCCCACACTTTTCCTTCCCCCTCTTCCCTGTGACAGGATGGAGAGAAGAACTGGAGGTACAAAAGGCAAAGATCATGGGTAAAGAATGATTGACTGGAAAGAGCAATTAAATAAGACAATGAACAGTAACACCAACAATACTAATAACAGACAGTACAAGAAAGAAACTATTCACACAGAAAGCCCCTGATAACAAACAATACAGGACCCCTTCCTCCATCGCATTTTTTCAACCAGGCTGGAATCCCTTCTTCCTGGAAGAGAGTCCCTTTCCAGCCCCCTGTCAATGATGTGAGGTGGTACAGAATATCCTACAGATCCTGGCCATGACCTCTCCTGGCTACTGCAAAAATAAACCCTGCCCTGGTTGGAACCAGGACACCACTATGTCCCTATGTATAGAGACTTCATAGGTACGCTTTTAACAGACCTGCATAAAGAACTGGGTTGAAGTAAAAAGATGAGTTGCAACATGGAAAATTCTAATCAGAAATAATGAAAAACTTTTCCACTCTGAAAGTGGTCAAGCACTAGAGCAGGGAGGTAGAGAGTTCGTGGAGTCTCCATGTTTGAAGTTACTGAGGTCTGACTGGACAGAGCCCTGAGAAACTTGCTAAAGTTGGCCCTGTTTTAAGGAAGGGCTTGGGCCGATAGACCTCCAGAGATCCCTTCCAACCTCTCAGTTCTGTGGTTTTGTGATTCTGTTTACAAATGTGGGCGTACTTATACTTACTAAACACTTAATGTTTAGGGCATCTGTGTCCTTAGGTCACTTTTTACTTTCTGAAAAAAATGATATGACAACGTAGGCTGGACAATTCTTGTTATGCTTAATCCTGTGGGACTATGATCCAAAATGAAGAAAGCTAGATGTTACAAAAAATATTCATCTCCTTCTACTGCAAGTCAAAGAAACTTACCCATGACTACTGTCTTAAAGGACACATGGCAATAAAGATGTAAAGTCATTCTTCTACCTTGAATTTTATGTGTTTTAATAATATAGAAGGAACAGAAGGGAATTAGAATAAAACATGATAGTGAAGTTTTCCTTGTGTTGGTAATAATGAATGCATTTGTTCTTGTTATCAGTATATACTTGGAACAAGATGAGCCTACCTGATAGATAAAACACTGGTTTCTTTTCAGGAGATAACTTTGCCTGCTAATTAAAATATAATGTTGGCACTAATTGAGGTATTTACAAAATCCAATTTTGATATTTAAACTGAAACTATGGGCCTTTTATACTGTGCATTACTTGCCTACCTAGAATCTTACAAAATGGACAAATAAAAAATTAAAATACGGGGAGAGGGAAGGGTTGCTTTAGAGCTTACTAAAGAGAAGAACTTGAAGAGGGGTAGGTTGGTATGGATCACACCTGGAACATGATCACACCATGATTTTCTGAAGTTTTAGTGGACCTCAGTAATTGTCTAAAACTTGGGGTCTATCCTAATAAACTCTTCACCATTTTCTGGTTTCAATTTTACCGTTTGACAGATTATTTGAGCAGGCTCAAGAGTTAGAATTTTCTCTGAGAAACATTGTCCTGATCATCACTCTCTTGGTAGCTGGAGAGGGCAGACAAATTCAGTAAGAAAAAGTAACAAGTAATTTCTTACAATCTTGAGAGGTCAGGAAGGTGGTATTACAGTTGTCTTCCTTTTACCTCAGGATAATAAAATAAGCAAGCAGCAGTTTATTCTGCTGGTTTTGAGGAGAAGTATGAAATGTTGATAGCAGAATATAGCAATTATCATTAACATAATCTCTTGTGGTTTTCTTTGTTTTTGCAAGGGGTCACATAATAATAATACCTGAACAGTATATCAACGTTTCTATGCTCCTAAAAAAACCACCTGGGGGCAGAGTGTGTATATTTATGTCTTTTTTCCATACATTTTTTGCGCCTAATGAGAGATTTCTCAGTGCCTAGTTTTTAAATGTGTATGAAATAGATGTGAACAGGGGGAAAACTACATCATACAAAGAACTGCAGCATTAGCTATGTTCAAAAATGGTAAGATTTGAGTTCTTCATTCCAATTACACCCAAATTTTTGAAATGTTTTATATTTTAGGTTATAAATAATATTTGTTATTAGTTTACAAGAAATTCTATATAATGTCTAATTAGCTCCCTTTCTTCTGGCATTTGCCTACTATCCTTGCCTACTATAGGAAGAGTCAGAGTATGACTAAGCCACATTCTAGAGTGCCAATTCCATTTAGGTGCACACTTAAAAAAGAAGGGAAAAGGCAGACTAAATGCATGCTTGGACTAGGGCATAATTCTTTTATGAAGAGAGTATTTTGCTTTACAGAAATAACTGTAAAAATAATTGGATGTTGGAGAGCTGAGGAACATTCATATAAATATATTAAAAGAAATATTTGTCACTTGTGAACTTTTACATTTACATCCTACTTTCTAAGATAGAAGCATGATATGAGTCATGTTCAATGCATCACAAGTGTCTATTCTTTGTCAGATGTCAGACTGCCATCTCTTGCATTCAACTCAATCCTTTTCTCAAAGTCCGAGTACAAAACAGCAGATATCAGATGGCCTTCAGACAAAGATAAGATAATCTCACACTGCAGGATACAGAAAGGAAGTTTAACTATTTCACATATTACATTTTTTTTATTCTTGACCAGAACAAGATTTTCCATTTTTTACACATTGATTTTATAGATGGTGTATGAATAACTTCTTCTAATGCTATTTCCCATGAATTGCAGCCTACATTTTCAAAAATGAGAGGTGATTTGAGATTCTTTTGTTTCTGGAAGCCTATTTTTGAAGTATCTCTGAAAGAGCCTGATTTTTACAAGAGGATTTAGGATTTGCCTACTAATAATCAGAATGTTTCTAAGAGTGTCTGAAAGAACAGGATAGTTCCAGGTCAGTTTTTAAAATTGCAAAGGTGAGGTAGTTAGGAACAGTCAACCCTCACTCATGCTGTCAAAGATAAGATAGTTGCCTGGTACTATAAATATAAAAATGAGAAATCCTTGTTACATTAGAAATAACACAAAAACCCGTAGGAGAAGTGGCTGAAGGACAGGAGGGAAAATCTATACATTAATAATATTAATTATATAATGTTCTCTTGTTTTCTAGAATCATATAAGTAATTCTGCAATGGCTTATTTTAATCCATCTCATCAATGAAAAAATGTTATATACTCATTGGAAAATATAAAATTTGCATCGCATTTATCTTTCCTTTTCATGTTGGTGCCTGCCAATCTGATATTTGGATATTTTCTCAGAAATAAATATCTTTAAAATATGCTGTAAGGCTCCTTTTCTCTGGAAACACACTGGGTGGGAATCATGTTTACCATAAATTTATACCAGTTCTTTTGAGCATGGGGAAGGGTCACCATATTGAGCATCACTCTGGTCACGAAAAATGCAAAGGCAAAGGTCTTGCACTACTCAACTTAGGTGGGTTTTATTTTATCTGTAAATGCATAAGGATACATATTTCTAGGTACTTCAATGCAATGCATTTTAAAAAGTATAAGCAACCCAAGTAATCCCAAAGAATTGCTTAGTTATATTGTGTCACCCTGTATACAAAGTATTACCACAAAAACATGATTTATTTTTTTCTCTGAAAATCATCAAATCATAAACTGGTTCAGATTGAAATATATTTTAAAGGTCATCTAGTTCAACTCTGCAATGAATTGGGACATCTTCAACTAGTAGGTTACTCAGAGCCCTGTCTGACATGACTTGGAATGTTTCCAGGGATGGGACATCAACAACCTCTCTGGGTATTTCATCACCCTCATTGTAAAAAACTTATTGCTTATATCTAATCTAAATTGATCATCTTTCAGTTCAAAACCATTAACCCTTGTTCTATTGCAACAGGTACTGCTAAAAAGTTTGTCCCCAGCTTTCTTTTGGTCCCCTTTAAGCACTGAAAGTCTTCAATAAGGTTTCCCAAGAATCTTCTCCAGGCTGAACTACCCCAGCTTTCTCAGGTTTTCCTTTTAGCAGAGGTGTTCAATACCTCCAAATGCTTTTGTGGCCCTCCTCCAGATCAACTCTACCAGGTCCACGTCTTCCCTGTGCTGAGTACCCCAGAGCTGGATGTGGTGGGGAGTAGAGGGGCAGAATCACCTCCCTGCATCTGCTATCACACTTCTTTTGTTCCAGCCCAGGATATGATTGGCTTTCTGGACGGCAAGTGCACACTGCTGATTCATGTCCAGTTTTTCATTCATCAGTAGCCCCAAGTACTTCTACACAGGAAAATCTTGGAAGTGGAGTTTAAAGCAAAATAATTTGTCTGGAACACTTGCATTTTTAGTGAGAGCAGCTTCTGGCCCAAGAAAGAAATAAAGAAAATGTAATTTTAGTTTCTCAGTGCTATCTGAATAGGCCTGTCAGAATCTGACAGTGTCTGCTAGGGATTAATAAGTATAAATTGCTTATCTAAACAGAGTAAATTGTAAGAAGGCTTTTAAAAATTACTGTAAAGATTTTTATGTTTCAGAGAAAATCAGCTGATGCTGGCTGTAGAGTACATTGAGGGATCTGAGAGGCAAAATGACAGGTAGAACAACCAAGTAATTCTGAACAGGGACAGGGTATTTGCTTGTTCTAATATTGTTTAATTTCACATTAAATCACAATTAATGTTTTGTGAATGCTATATGCCAAACTGATATGAAATGCAGGAGAGGTGGTGGGGTGGGAAAAAAATGAACTGAGAAATGAGAATATATCTGCCCCTAGAACTAGGCATATTTAGAGTCGGTTATGCTACCAAGATTTATTTCACCTGAACATATGGTCCATTAAGTAAAGTTATTCATTTTCTTCCCTAAAAAGAAAGAAAATATGCTCAATGATTGTTCAAGAAATGTCTTAATTTAATTATAAAGGAGCATGATAAAAAAAAAAGTTTCTTTTATTCCTGACACAGGAGCATGATGGCCTTGCTTTGATCTAGAGTTGAGTAATTGAACATAATGATATGTGAATGACAGAGTGTGACAAACCTTCGTACAGATCAAGAAGAGACAGAACAATGCCTGAAACTGATGGAAAGCTGCATGGTGATAGTGATTGGATTGTATATGACCTTGCTATTTAACCCCACCAGTAACAAAGATTGGGGAAAGTGTTGTTGCATGGACATCCAGTGCCTTCAAGAAACAGAAAGCTCTGGATTGAAAAGTTGCCTATTGTTGCTGAGCTGCTGCCCTCAACCAGACATCAAGAGTGCCCTGAGTGAATGTTGTTTTCCTGTGGCTGAACTACGCTGGTCACCGCAACAATAACGGAGCAGTTTGCAGTTAATTGTGTGTATGCATGAGGGTAAGCTTTTCCTGACACTGTGTCTGTCTCATTTGGTCTACTCAGAAAATTGAAATTAGTAGTGTCATGTTTTTAACGTTCCTTTTCTCTTCCATGACTACTTCTTGTATTAATGGGCACTTAGTAGATTTCAAATTAACAGCATAGAACAGCTCTGGCAGTGGGGGTGGAAGTTTCCAATATACTTTTTCCTTCTTCTTAAATTTCACACTCCTTGCTGCTGATCTGCTAGACTATTTGACCCTGATGTGTTTATGGAGGTATTTTTGAGTTTATAAAGTCAAACCTTGAAAGTACTGGTTTTAGAGTATGGACTTAACACTATATGACCAGTCAGAAAAATGTGTTTGCCATGTTTCCATTCCTGCTGAGTGTTAAGAGCATAATACAAAATGATAAACATAGCTTCCAATGAATTTAGTGAAATCAAGAGAATTAAATAGACTGAGAAAGCTCATGATAAAACATGTTATTGCTAAATGCATTATTTGCTACTTACTGTTTTTGTGATGCATCTTTGACATAACTATATAATAAACAAATGGTTGACAATGAAATTTATATTAAAAGACAAGTTCAGAATACGAAGTTATGGTACAAGTTATCTAAAAGCTATGATAACAGAAGCTAAAAGTAGTTTGCAGAAATGTAGACCCTGTGCTCAGGAAATAGTGACATTTAGATTTACTACTGACTTTCTAAAATGTAGGGTATAATAAAGATACACAAGGCCCACCTCAGTAGCCATATTTGGTGCGGTGAAAATCCGTCATCCTTTGGATATTCCCCAAAATTCTGGATTTTCCTATGGATATGCCACGTGTACAGTAAGTATATCCACTGTGTTACTTCTATCCTGACTGTTTTTTCCTCTCTTTTGTTTTAGGAATTTTTCAGTGTCCCAAACCCGAAAACATCTCAAGATTTTACAATCATTAAACATTACACTACATAATTTACATTTCTCTTAGCTTTTTTATCCTTTAGGGTATATTTCCAGTGAAATTTTGAAACTGTTTTCCATGATTTGCAGAATTGCAAGCAAAATTTTTAATGTGCAAGCTGAGATTTTCATGTGGGCTTTGAATTCGTGCCTCAGGATCTTCCAGAAAAACAGCAGCTATCATGAGACTTATGTTTAAAATCTTAACAACTGACATACCTAGACTTCTAAGGACATGCCCACAGCATACAGGAGAGTAGACAGGATAACTCTGAACCTGGTAGGAACCATGCTAGTTCTGGAACCACAGATAATATAATTGATGACAGTTTTGCACTTGTCTGACTTTCTGTCAGCACACCTACTGATTCTGAGACTAGAAATCCTCCTCCAAACGGCACCTGCTCAAATCTCCCTGTGCACACTTTCATATGAGCAAACCTAGCCATGAATAAATTACGCACTAAACTATAATTTATTACCATAGGAAAAAAAATAATCCTGGCTTGGTGGAAGTTATTATTTAAGCTTCTACTTCCTATCTCTGGTGTGTTCATCTTGAAGACCTGGAAGCACATCTTCAAAAGAGGTTTCTACCCCTTATGACTTTTTTTTTTTTTTTTTTAAGAAACCAAGCAATCGGCTTTGGTGGAATGATTTCAGTTGCCTAGTGAATTGCCTCTTGGATGTTGATGTATGAAAAAAAGAGCAATTCACATTATTTTTAAGAATTGTAAAAATATGAGGATACTCAGTTTTCGACTACTGGGCTTCCTATTAGTTCAAGTAAGGTTAAGTTATAAAGATTTTCACTGGTAAACTAAAACCTTGCAAAGATTTGTTGGTTTTTAATGAATATTTTCTGTACTGTTTAAGGTACTGTTAATCTTCAGAATCTTCCTTAGTGAATTGGACACAGAACTTAAAGTAAGTTTGCCAATGACACTAAATTGAGAGGAGCTGTTGACCCCCTTGAAGGTAGGAGGCCCTGCAGAGACCTCAACAAATTAGAGAGGTGGGCAATCACCAACTGTATGAAGTTTAACAAGGGCAAGTACCAGATTCTGCACGTGGGATGGGGCAACCCTGCATGTTTGTACAGACTGGGGAATGCGATGCTGGAAAGCAGTGCCACGGAAAGGGACCTGGGGGTCCTGGTTGATGGCAATTTGAATATGAGCTAGAAGTGCCCTGGCAACCAGGAGAGTCAATCATGTCCTGGGGGGCATCAGGCAAAGCATCACCAGCTGGTCG
Source organism: Corapipo altera (assembly GCF_003945725.1). Classification (NCBI taxonomy): domain Eukaryota; kingdom Metazoa; phylum Chordata; class Aves; order Passeriformes; family Pipridae; genus Corapipo; species Corapipo altera. The sequence continues at coordinate 2,391,169 of NW_020884924.1, forward strand.
AGGGAGGGGATTGTCCCACTCTACTCTGCACTGGTGCAGCCCCAACTTGAATATTGTATGCAGTTTTGGGCACCACAATATAAGAAAGACATAAAGTTATTAGAGAACATCCAAAGGAAGGCAATGAAGATTGTGAAGGGCCTTGAGGAGAAACTGTATGAGGAGCATCTGGCTTGGCTTGGTTTGTTCAGCCTGGAGAAGAGCAGACTGAGAGGAGACCTCACTGCCATCTTCAACATTGTCACAAGAGAGAGTGGAGGGGCAAGTACTGATCTCTTCACTCTCCTGACCAGTGACAGGACTCGAGGAAATGGCATGAAGATGAGTCAGGGAAGGCTTAGGTTGGGTATCAGGAATACATTTTTAACCCAGGGGGTGGTTGGGCACTGAACAGACTCCTCAGGGAAGTGATCACAGCACCAAGCCTGACAAAGTTTAAGAAGTATTTGGATGATACTCTCAGGCACATATGTGATTACTGGGGTGTTCTGTGCAGGGCCAGGAGTTGAACTCAATAATCCTTTTGGGTCCCTTCCAACTCAGTATATTCTATGATTGTACGATAATGACCTTAAGTAAGTCTAGTACTATAATCTTGTAGTGTTCCTGCTAAATTAAGATTTTTATCTCATTAATGTTTTTATGTAAAACATAATACTTATTCAACCGTGTCCTTAATGACTAATCTTGTAATTACAAGAAAAGTTTCAGATAATCATTATTTGATTTAAACTAATGATATATTGAAAATAAGGAAATAGGATTTCTGATTATTTTATTACTTTAGCTTTGGAATGTCCAGATCACCAAGACTTACAGGACTTGGTAACTTTAGTTTTTTTTGCCTAAAGCACGTAGCTTAGAATACTATCTGTGCAGTGTCTTGCAGAAAACCAAACAAGCAAAAAACCAGTAACAAGCACTAGAGACTTGTTCTGACTGTAGCCTACATTGAAGTGTGCCTTCATGAAAAGTAGTTACCAAAGGAGCAAATGTAAGCTAATAAATGTAAATAAAAGGCAGGCTTAACACTGTACCTTGGGCATGAGTACCCATGATGCCAATACAGTGCCTCATGAACTATACTGTACAGATTACAGCTAATCGTATGTAGGGACAGATAAAGCTAAATTCTACTTGCCAAATAAAATGCAAGTAATACTGATTTTTTTTTTTTTTGTGTAACTAAATGATGTAGTTCACATTTTATTTGTGTGATGTTGTGCTTAGAATAAAAATTTTAAATCTTGCGTTATATTTGTAAGAAATACCAGTATTACTGCCTATATGTGATACTGTGTTTCTGTAATGGAAAAAGAAATATGAATATTGCATCATTATAGTATATTATGTTATTTGGGTACTTGAATTGTCTTTTGTTCATAGATTTTTAATACATGTGGATTTTGTAAGACTAAAATATACCTTAAATAAATAAGTTGAAATTGCCATAATATTTCAATTTTAAATTATTCCAATCTGCATATATTTTTTATGGATTTTCCACCAAAGTTACAATTACTAACATAAAAAAACCAATCGGAACTAATTGGTAGTCTCTAAGATGTAGCACCTGACTGTCTCTTCTGATATACTTTCTCCAAACAGCATCTTTCTAATAATGAGCCACTCTAATGCTGTCTTCCACAGACAGGAAGACAAAGGTAAAAGATTATCAAAGTTAGAGGCCTAAAAGTACTGGAAATGGCTCTTTCTTAATGAGAAGTTACCATGCTGCTTAGACATCCTGATTTGGAAAATTGAATGGTCATCTTCTCGAATTATCTTAGCATTATATAGAACTTTTGCTTTATTTTTAATTTTTCCTGAGAATAGGATAAAACATGGAGTCTTCTGACTTACGTTTTGGGTAGAGCTCTTGAATTTCTTAAAGGATTAGTAGTGATCTTTTTGCAGTTCAATGTTTCTAAGTCAATTTAAATTAATTTGAAATTTAGTTCAAATTGATTCCTTTCAAGAGTCAATTGGAAATAATAAAACAGAGTAGCAAAAGTAAATATAGGTATATAGATATGTAGATGATGATATACTCATGAGGAACCTTGTACTGAATTTCTTTAATGTACTCTAAAACATTAATGCCACTTCAAATATTAGTGCTATTTACCTATTATATAAATAAAGTGAAACAGAATTATTTTGTTATCATCACTGTCAGCCCAATTATAATATTAATATGTTTGTTCCACCAACTTAATATAATTGATCATGAACTACAGAAAGAATGAAAGTCATAGAAAAGTCTGAGAGAAATGAACTATATAGGAGAGGGCCTTGGGAGATAAACCCTCAGGAGGTTTGTATTTTCTTTTGATGATATCAATGATGTAGAAGAACTTCAGGACCTTACTTCATGTGAATTTGCACGTGATCTTTCCCTTTTGGTCATGAATATTAACTCATTTTCTTTCTAAAGAACTTAGGGGCAGTGGTCCATTCATGTTTGAAAAATTCATCGTGATGGAGAATTTAGCAAAAGAAAGAATATAGATAGTATTTTCAAGTTCCTCTTACAGGTTGGTTGTTTTTGTTTTGTTATGTGACAGACTACAACAATAAAAAGACTGTTTAATTTGGATCTAGCTTTGAAATTATGAATATTTTATTTTATCCTTGAGTTAACTGTTCTGTACATTGAGGTACACACAAATGACTCAGACATTGATCTGCTGTCCTACACCTCTTAGACATCTGATAAAAACATACATTAAGTTTGATTACCTCATGAATATAAAGTGACAAGAAATGATTCTTCATAAAGACAGTCAAAGGGAACATAGTCATTTTGACTCATTCAGATTTGAGATGGAATACAAGAAAACAAAGCTATCTTGTTTCTGCATATGCTTTAAAATGCTGAAACACAGAGAAAATGTGTTCTCTACTTCTTGGTTGCACTATCCTAGTTCTTATCATGGAGAGATTACACACAATCCTTTCTAATTTTGGATTAAAACAAACACCAAAGTGTATGTTTAGAATGTCCATTGCAGATTTAGCTAATATGTCACAAAAAAGTGTCGGACTTTCCCCGTACCTGAGAAAAAAAATAGTTCAAAGCTGAAAATTTAGAAGATTTAAACAACTACAGAGGACTTGTTCCCATTCAGTTTGTTTAGATTTTCTTGTATGTTGGAGGTATAGTCTTCCAGAGTATTAAAATAGGTTTTTAATTTGAAATCAATACTAACTTCATTGATTTGTTTTTATATTTGTGTTTACTATATTCACTTTTCTTGTGTACTTCCTATTTTCTTGCAAGATGGAAATACAGATTGCAGGTCTGTAATAAAAATTGCATAGATGTCTTTGGTGTCTTCAACTAAATATGCACATCATCTAAGATTTCCTTGCAAGTGAAAATGCATTTTATTATTTTTCATCTTTAGCTACGTCTTTCCTTTTTATAACCTTTAATTTATGAAATAGATAGGCACATGATATATTGATACTGACCTGAAGTTACCATCATTAAGAGCATTCTTCAACACTCTGATAAGTCACAAGAGGACATGTGTATATGTTCAACCTTTCTGCATTTCACAACCAAGTCGTAGTATTTCTGATCCTAGTGTTTACAATCCAGGAATATTTCAAATGTTTGGGCTCCTTAATGTGTTATGTTCAAACTTTTTTGGATTTGTAGCTAACTAACAGTATTCACTTACCCTATTTGATATATTATTTTCTCTGTCATCATGTAGGCTCTGCAGGGAGAGCCTTTGAAATTGATAAATTAATAATGCGACAAGACTTTTTTTCCTCTTGGACCTAGATTTAAATGGTCTTGCAAGCACTGTTGTGGTTAAAATTCTCTCCCTGAAGGCCTTTGCATAACCTATGCATTCACCCACTCTTTTGAGGTGGCAAGAAAAGTACTGAGTCATAATAATGCATGGTGGTTGTCTCAGCTAGAGCATACGTTTCCTTTATCTGCTACTGAAAAATATGTTCCATCCTAATTTACTTTGATATTTAACAGAGAGTGTTAAAGAACACCTCCTTCTCAGCCACATTAAATGATCAGAGAACTACATCTTTGCTGTATTTTTATGTCTCTGATTCTAGGCCACTACACTTGCTTTTCTCCCAAGGGGTAAAGACCAACATAGATCACGAATAGATAAGTTCTTACCAATAAAACTTCTGAGGACTGATGAAAAAGAGATAGAGATTCATCTTGCATTGACATTTTGGAAGCATAATTATGAATCTGGAGAACCAAATTGTGTCTCAGAATGTGTCACAAAAAGTAAGAAATACGAGGGAAATCTAAGGGCTTTAAGGTGACTGTTGTTTTTGGTGTAATAGATTCAGAGCTAGTATAAAAGATGCAGCAAAGCTACCTTCAATAAAAATGCCATGTGTTAATTTTCACCTTAAAAGATTATCTTTCATAATACTATGCATTTTAAATATTTTGACTATGAATATGATTTTCTGTCTTTCTTTTCAGACTTATAGATGGATGAGTTTATCCTTACACGACTTTTTCAATAGTTATAACCAAATTTTTCATTATATTTTTTTCCTGGTTTTGATTTTTACAAATTTGTTCATTAATCTGTATTATTTGAACAAAGTTTTGTACACATTCCAGACAATTTTTTGGTTGTTTAGTTAGAGAGTATTTTACTTTGATTTAATAGATGTTTTTCTGGGTTTTATCTCTTATTTTTTCACATCTTAAACTAAAGCCTCCAATAGAACATTCCGTAGAGCTTTTGAATTTGCAAAATTTTATTTGCTATAAAAATTTCTATGAAGATAAGCTGTGGCTGCTCTCCTTTTCCTTTTACCTCCTATCCATTGAATTTCCCAGTCATGCTTTGTTTCGCAAGCAGTTGGCTTAAGTTAACCTGAAATTAAAGTATACCAGTCACTAATGGTAAGTTCTAATCTCATACAGAAACAATTTGAATTTTGACATATCTTTCCATGTACTTGTCTATGTTTAGGCTCATTTTTTCCTGTAGTTTTCCTCTGGGTAGTTAGGAAATCCGTTTTCAGAAGATTATTCAGTCTCAGTAACAAAGACTAAAATAGCTTGACTTGCATCTTAATTGAATGTTGGTGCTAATGTCTGTCTCCTAACTACTGTGACCTTACAAAATCATGGAATGCTAAGGGTTGGCAGGGACCTTAAAAAGATCACCTAGTCCCAACCCCCCTGCCATGGGCAAGGACATCTTAGACCATGCTGCAAAGAGCTCTATCCAGCCTGACCTTAAGGACTGCCACTGTTGCAGCATCTAAAAATTCTCTGGGCAACCTGTTCCAGGGTCTTACCACCCTCACAGTAAAGAATTTCTTCCTAATAGCTAACCTAAATTTCCCCTCTTTCAGTTTATAGTCATTACTCCTTGTCCTATCACTACAGTTCCTGACAAAGAGTCTCTCTCCAACTTTTCTGTAGGCCCCCACGCAACCTTCTTTTTTCAGGCTGAACAGCCCCAGCTCCAGTCCTCTTATCAGCTTGCTGGCCCTCCTCTGTACTCGTTCCAACAGTATCATTTCTTTATGTTAGGGGCACCAGAACTGCACATGGTACCCCACGCGGGGTCTCACAAGAGCAGAGGAGAGGGGAAGAATCACCTTCTTTCAATCTGCTGGTCATGTTCCTTTTGGTGCAGCCTGTGATTCAGTTTGGCTTTCTGGGCTGTGAGCTCACACTGCCAGCTCATTCTGAGTTTTTCATCACCCATCACACCCAAGTCTTTCTCCACAGGGCTGCTCTCAGTCACTTCTCCACCCAACCTGCAGATGCGCCTGGGATTGCCCCTACCCAGGTGTAGGACCTTGTGCTTCACTTTGTCAAACTTCATGAGGTTAGTATCAGCCCATCTCTCAAGCCTGTCAAGGTTCCTCTGGGTGGCATCCCTTCAGTCTAGTGTGTTGACTGGAACACACAGCTTGGTGGTGTTGACAAACTTGCTGAGAGCTCACTCGATCCCACTGTCTGTGTCACCCAGATGTTGAACAGACCTTGATCCTTAATTTTTTGAACTGCTGTCGTCTTGCTGAGGCCACATCAGAAATATTTCTTATTTTAGAAACAAGGTAGTGCTGCAATCACATGTTCATTCTTCAAGAAATTTTCAATGTACTTATCAATTTGAGCCAAATTCACAGGGGATAAAAGGTCATGAAGATAATTAAATTCCAGCAAGTTTCATGAGATCAGCAATTACCAGTTTTGTGTGACCAGCTGTTAGGTCTATCAGCACACACATGCTGCTGGCTAGCAGCAGCACACACAGCCACAGCATATGCTGACACTTGTCCATCTGGGGCAGCTGTGGAGTAAGCTTCTTGGGAGGAACAGAGAGATTTACAAGGGTGAGAGAGATAAATACATAGAAATATGATTGCAAGATGGTTAGAAATATGATGGGCACACAATATTGCAGAACTACTGCATTGTGCTATGAAGTCATTCTATGTGAACATCCTTTGGCAAATATAGATTCTGCTTATGTAAAATGGTTATCCTGAGACAGGAAAATAATTGATTTATTAGGAGTGAGGTTTTGGTGTTTGTTTGTTTGCTTTATGACTTTATTTTATTACCTTCTAAAAGAATTAGTAGTCTTATACAAAATAGCTGCAGTAATTTTATGTTACCAGATCCCTCAGAAAATCTCTGAATTATTCTCTGACTGTGTCAGTGAAATATTTATTGTAAAATGACTATTGTTTTTTTTCCATCAAATATTTCTTCATAGCTGAAGTTGGCAAATTATCTGACCCTTTTATTCTTGCTAATTATATGTAAGCAGATTAAGATTCTTATTATTTTGCAATTGATAACTGAAGACTAAATATAAACATATGGCAGGCTAGAAGTCATTTGATGTGTTCACTTTGAAGATGTCTTCAACTGTTTGAAGCTCATTATTCACAGGCTGTGACAGACTCCCACCATTTCATATTCTCAGCTGCTCTCTGATTGAATAACTGTAGCTTTAGCAGGAAAGAACATTTGAAACTCGTACATCACATCAACATTCATATGCAAACTCAGGTATTTCCCTAAGGAGCTGATACGTCAAAACTTCTGGTTTGATCAAAAGTCTATTTTCTTCAATGATCATGGACAAAAGTATATAAAAATTCTACAGACCACTTGTACTATTATAGCTGTAATAGGTCTAGATCTCTAATAGGAAAAAAAATCAGGCAAATACAATATCTTTTGTTGTTAATAAATCACAGATCTTAAGCTCTATTTGGCTTTATCCTGACTATTCAAATGAGCTTGTTTCTCCTTTAATTCTGTGCGTTATTTCAAGCAATGCAGTCTAGACTATGTCACTCACAGTTGAAAATAAGATAGAGAAGACAGGACAGGTAGTTAAACTGTAATCACTCTGAATATAAAAGATCTGAGGACAGCTGCTGTGGTCTTATGATGAAGAGGTTAGTCGCATGGGGTTCATGTTTGCAACAAGTTGAAATGATAGGTTTTCCTTCCATAAGTTTATTTTACAAGCATCTACTCTGTTGTCTAGGAAGATGTTTTAGGGGCTGAAATATATAAAACAAACACACATATAAAACTTCTGGAAACTCCATAAATTATTTATCCAGACCAAATACTTTAGTAGTTGATCATTTCTAAAGAAATAGACATAGCATAAACAGTCCTCAGGATGCTTGTTTGCAAAGTGCACTGTTGCAAATGGATTGAAAATTTGTGTGCCTACACTAAGAAAAAAGAATGATGATTTTATATTTGCTGTAAGAAATATGTTCTATTGGTCTCCTACTTAGGGCTTATGAATTCTAATTAGGAGAGAAGGCATAAATCTTTGCTTTACATTGGGTTCAATCCAAAAATTGAACTATTCTCAGAATGCGGTGGGATGCCTACTCTGCAACTAAATAAGGTTTATATAAAATTACCTTAGATATGAATGCATAGATACTAATCTGTTGTGTGAAAAGCATGCACCAGAAATTGAGTACAAAGATTGATTTTTTCAACCAAATTGATTGTTAAAGTGCGATAAACAGATCTTTTATATAAGAAATATTTTCCAGAAACACAGAAAACAGAGACCTGAGTGCAGTTTGTAAATGTAATAATTGTCTCGATATTTAATGATGATAACAGTAAACTTTTTGTTTTGTCAATGCTGATGATCCTTAACTTTGCCTTGGGATATCCAAATCACCCCTTGATCTTTAAGTTCAAGCAAAAATACCAGTGTCTTTGTAAGGCATTGCTTTAGCATTAAAGAAAATTGTTTTATTTACAGCGTCATACTTTTACAGACTTGGGAAGTTGTAAGACCCTGACCCCAGAGCCACAAGTTCAACCTTTTAAAAACATACAAGACTCCAAATATTCACCCACTGAATGTTTTGAAGAGCCTTTGTTCTTTAGTACCTGGAGATAGGTAAAGAGGAGACACAGCATATGTTTTCTCAGGAGATACTTTTAGTGTTAATAAGGGAGAAAACAAGAGCTCTTGGCTAAAGCTTAAAAGGGTGACATACAACCAAAATAGAACACTCCAGAAAGTGTTGACTTAACACACGCTAACCCACACAATCTAGCAAAATACAACCCAAGAACAAAATGAAGACCATGCACGTCGGTTTTTAGGTACTCTGGCACCCTGTGGCCACCTCTCCCAGGCAGGACTGCTGGCTCACTGGCCGCTCTGTGGCTCCAGGCTGGAGTGAGGGGTGATATAGTCCATCAGAGGTTGGTTAGGGGTTCTAGGGGGCATAGTGTGGGCAGGCTCCCAGGCTGCCTTTTTGCTGATAGCTACTCTGGGGCTTCCCCATGAAGCTGCAGGTGTTGCCATGTGGGATTATGGCCTGATTTCACCTCAGTGAGATTCGATCTGACCCTCCCCCCAGACACAAACATACACACACACACACACACACACACTTGAGTTGGTTCTGACCAAATAATATAATAATCCAGTGTCTCACAGAGGTGTATGACAAAGCTATGGAGTTTATCAGTGGTTGTAGGAAAATATATAAAGTAGTCAAGTTCAGAGGGTAAAAGTCTATGTGAGTCTTACTTACCTATTTCTTTCAAAAGATCTCTCTTTGGTGTTTAAGAAGATCAATACCCTTCATATCCTTTGGTTATGAAGACAAGTAAGTATTATTAACATGTAATGTTCTTTTATGAAAAATTCTAGTTTACAAAAAATGCAAATAAGAAAAAAAATTGAACACGTTCAATAAACATCAGTCAGTATTTAGATAGCTTGTTTTTGCTTTAGTTTTGGACTTAAATTTTCAAAGTTTGGCTAAATCTAACAGAATCAACTGAAAAAAACCCTCAACATTACCTAGAGACTACCAGTTTGCACAGGTGCAAATTGGTTTGATCATATGTTAATTTACTGAGAGCCAAGGGCACAACTCCAAACTGCAAAATCAGATGCTCGGTTCTTTTCTCTGTGTGAATGAGAAGAAAAAGAGAATGATAGAAAACCCATGAACCAAGGGAGGATTCTGTATTTTTATGATCTGGAGTTTAAAGCAATCATAAAATTTGAGAAACTAGAAATGGCTGCAAATATTTGCAGGCCAATGTTCCTTTAAAATAAATAAATACCTATTTTATCAATACAGTTTATCTACAACACAGGCTCCCTTAACCCTTTCTTAGTATTATTTTTAGGTTTCTCCCTATTTACTACAATTCCAGCAAGAGAAATTCTCTCCAGCAAAATTCCTTTCCATTCTCATCCCTCCCATTTCTGGATCTCTGGTGGCTCTTGAATCTATTATGACACTCTGTACGAAACAGGCTTGTCAATTCACATTCTTTCATCTTCTTTTTTAATTAAATTCACTTGTTTTTTTAGTGGTACCATAAAAGTGTCTGCTGCAGTTTATTAAAATCTTGCATTATGAATATTTATTTTAGATATAAACTTTCAATGTATTTCAACAGATAAACTACCTCCCAGTAAAGTGTGGAAGTGGGAGGGAGAAGGAGAAAAATACAACAAAAAGGAGAAAGACTTCTTTTACCGAAGAGATGCAGACCTCTTAGACCTGTAATCTTGCATAAATTTAAAGCGTAATATTAAATGTATTGCAGGTTACAGCTGAGCATATGAGAGTGTTGGGAGGAATTAATTAGTGAAACTCTTGAATATAATTCAAACTGGGTGTAAATAAATGTTCTAGAAGTGATATATTTACTTGTACTGATAACGTTGACTTCCTTATTTTAACAATAACTTGCGGTTATTTTTTTTAAGGTCTGCTATTTTGATGTCCAGGTTGTAGTAAAAATGCAACTCACTAGTTGCCTAGTATGTAGCAGAATGATATTTAAATTACTTGAAAATCTGTTTTTCTGTGGAAGATCTATCACCTTCCATCCAGTCAAGGATCTTGGTCTGGTTTTCACAAATAACTGTACCCAGTTGTTATTTAAAATTCATTATGGCCAGAATTAATCCCTTGGTCTTCTCTTTCAAAACATTTCACTAATCCATTTTCCATCTTAAGCAAAAACATCACTGTTCTCCCAATTACTTCACTAATGTCAAGCTTAAACTCCTGCTGTCTCTAGGGGAATACTTTCACAGAGTTTCTCTCAAACCTTGTCAGTCCAACTGTGCACGCAGTCAAAACATTTGTGCAAGCCTTTATTATTGCCTACATTAACTATGATAACATCTGTTCTCTAGACTTGCTTACAGCAGCCTTGCTCCTCTGAAGTCATTGCGGGATATTGCCGTTATAATCATCTTGAGCTTATTTACTGGCCCTACTTATTCTCCTTCAGCATTTTTAATTTTACTTCTTTACAATAATTCAATCCAACAATCATTGTAAAATCTAGTCACACATAAATGTGACTTCCTTTATTTCTCCCTACAAGTCATTTTTGCTAAGGTTATGATCAAATCAAGAAACCATTTAACTACCCTTTCCACTGTACTAAATAAGGTCTGGCTGAGACAGAGTTCATTTTCCCAATAGCAGCCTTCACAGTGCTGTGTTTTTTTACATTGGTACCTAGAAAGGTGTTGATAACACATCAGTGTTTTGGCTACTGGTGAGCAGTGCTGGCACATCAGTGCTGTCTCATCAACATTCCGCTCCCCAACAGTAGGCTGAGGGTGGGAAAAATCTTGGGAGGGGAATTAGCCAAGACAGTTGACCCAAATTGATCATGAGACTATTCCATACCACATGATGTCAGCTCAGACATAAAAGTAAAGAAAAAGGAGGAGTGTAGAGGCATTTGTTATTTGCGAAGTTGCCCTTCCAGAACAACTGCTATATGTACTGAAGTCCTACCTTCCAGGAAGAGGCAGATTGCTTGCTGACAGCAAATAGAGAATGAAACACTTGTTTTATCTCTTTGCTTTCGAGGATACAACATACTACTTTTGGTTTTTTGCCTTTTCTCAACCTAAGAGTTTTTTCTCTCTTGTTTTCTTCCCCCATCTTCCTGAGGGGAAAGAGTGACTTGATAGGCACCTACCTGCACCCAGCACCCAGCCAAGGTCAACCCACTCCAATCTAAGTGTTTTTCCCAGCTTTGTTTTTCCTGTTCATGAAAATGAGAATGAAAAAAAATGTTCTCATTCATGAAAATGATGGGACTTCTAATAGAGGATCATCAGGCTAGATAAAACTTTATTTCTTGAATGAAATGTGATGAAATTATTGTATGGAGGTATATTGTGATGGAACCACAAGACAGTCAAAACTTTTGGGTTGTACAGACCTTTTCTGTGTAGACAGTCTTTCAAAACTTTAAGGTTATCTTTTAAAGAAAGAAAGCTGCAACTAATTGGTCATATAAAACAGAAATTATAAGAATTCATAAAATATTCTCCCACTGTGGCTTTGCAGGCAGATTCTTACTTCCAAGTTTGTTTTTTGTTTGTTTGTTTGTTTGTTTTTTATCAGGTCAATGGCTTTGAGTTAGAACAAACTCTACCAGGTCCCTTTTGGCCTCTGCAGAGTTTCTCTTTCTGTCATCTCTATGGCCTGCCCCAGAGATGGGAGACAGTAGTAACACCGATATACAAGATGCAAAGTGACAGGTACCCTGAGATTGTTCACTGCTGCCTTTCCCAGAGCTACTGGTGTGGATGCCTTTGCTGTGACTCATGCTCAGCTGCTCTTGCAGAAGGGTCAATTGCTCTCTTTTGCAGGAGTGCTCTATCCAGCACACACCTTTTCTGAAAAATGCAGACATAATGTACACAAGTACCATGAAATGCAAACTGAGAATGTGATACCAACCATTGGACATTTAATTTACTGTCTTGTACTGTTTGGAGAAATAAAATTAATTTGGGGACAAAAGTCAAATCAGTTTACTGATATCTAGATTGAGGTTGTATCAAACCTGTGCTTGGCAGAAGAAGCCAGGCTCGAGAACTCTTTTTTTGTTGTCTACAAGTTTAATAATTATCTAGTCAGGGATTGTGGGTCTGTCTGTAATGAATGCAGCCTTGTTCAACCAATCCTGACGTAATCAATTGCTCCTGTTTAAGTCTGGTGGTGCCTCCTGACGTAATCAATTGCTCCTGTTTAAGTCTGGTGGTGCCTCTCTCATTTCCCTGACTACAGAAAAAAGAATTGAGGCACCTAAATTTCAGAATGCCATTTTTGTGTGTTGGTCACACTGTTCAGTTTAAACTTCTTCAGAAGACTGAGGTTTTTGACATGAAGTTTTAAAAATAAAGACTTTCAAGACATCATTTCAAAATCAATTTGGTTTTATTTTTAAATTATCAAATATGACAAAACAAGGAAACAAACCAGGACAACCTGTCATGTTTTAAGATATTAAAAAAAAATTCCACTAAAAGAAATGTCTGGTTAAATCTGGAAATGCTTTCCATCACTGGAATTTCCCAGAACACAAAAATCCCTTACTTGCCAATCTTCTGTGGCAAAAAAATAAGTGTTGAGAATTCATGCATACACCACCTCTTTCATCAACTACCTGCACTCAGCAACAACAGAAAACAGGGAGGTAGAAGAATTCTAAACATGACTGGAAGAATACCTAGAGCATTGAAGGGTGATGCATCTGTATCTGTATTTGGAATATATGTAGGGATAGTTGAACAGTATAGTGGGAGTGCATTTCATATAACAGATGTAGTACAGTGGGAATGGTTCTTGTATTTTATTTATTTATTCATAAAGTAAATACATATTGGATTTGTTTTGTCTGGTCATAATCAGAAAAAGGATGTTTTCAATACAGTTGGAGATGAAAAAGAGAAGCTGAATAAAACTGAAATATTTTCTTATAATTCAGTAGCATTATTATCCACATGAAACACAATGATGGTGTTGGGGTCTGTATGTGCTTGGAGATGACTAATTCCTAGGTGCAAGATCTTTGGTCTGGTGACTCTTAACATCTTTGGTGAATGAGAAAACCTACTCCAGTAGGCATATTGACCATATAATTGCAATATTACTAAACCAAGTTTATTTCTTCACTTTTAGCCTACTACAAAAGTTTGAATTTCATAAAAAGCTGATCATTTAGTTAACTCTAGTTAATTAATAAGGTTGTGCATTTTGCAGCTATTTTATTTTTAATCTCTTTTCTTCTCTATTTCCCCCATCTCTTAATGATGAATTTTCAAGAACACTTTGCCCTTTTTAGAATCCATTAATCAAGAACTTGTCTAATTTAAGCATATTTAACTATACAATCCTTTTTCTAAAAAACCCTTAATTTGATAATTTTTGAAAATATGAAAACATTAACTCTAAAAAAAATTTACCCATTTCCCAAAAGTTTAGTTGATCTTTTAGATTTTTGAAGAACTAATAAAGAAAGAAGAAAACAAGATATTTATTATTACAAAGTTAAATAAAAATACAAATAAATAATTAGCCTCACTGCCCATTAGAAAGATGGACATCATCTCTGAGGAAAATAGTGAGAGGTAGGCATCAGTTGTCTTCAGTATGCTTCAGCTGTGGAGGTTCAGATTATACTTTCATTTTAAATCTTCTGGATTGATACTTAATTTCTTTTGTCTTCTGCTATATGTTGCTATTCTAAGTCTCCTTTCCATTGTCTTTTTTTTATTTTTTTGTCTAAGCTAAGAGTAATTATTCCTATTTCTTTCATATGGTGTCTGCCCTTATAAATACAGGCAGCATTTGCTACACCTTAAGTCTAAAAACCAACCATGCTTAAGGAGGCAAAAACATACATAATGGAGTGCTGTGAACCAAATCTTGAAATCTTTTCCCCATCACATTTAATTAAAATTGTAATAAAAAAGAAAAAAGAGATTGCTTTGGGAATCAGTAAAGGAATATGAATGTTTTCCTTTCTAGGTCAGTAATTCAAATCTGTCAAATTTGATGGAGATCTATAATTCCATCAGGTTCTTCACTGTGAGGAAAAAGTTGCTTTGTTGACAGTCTGATTCAAGTTAATTGAGAGCAAGAGTCCACATAGAAAACATCTTGCAGAGAATTTCAGCTACTCAGCACTCATATTGGCAAACCTTTATCAGGGTAGGCCTCAAGGATAGGTGCACATTTCCTCCTTTTGGCTAGCCCATCTAGCCTAATACCCAATTAAATGACTGGAAAGCTGCCCAGCAAAAAAGGACCTGGGATCACAGGTCAACAGTTGGCTGAACGTGAGTCAACAGTGTATCTGGGTGGCCAAGAAAGCCATCCTGGCTTGTATCAGGAATAGTGTGACCAGCAGGACTAGGGAAGTGATTGTCCCCCCCTGCAGGCCTTGATGAGGCTCCACCTCAAGCGTCTTGTCCAGTTTTGGGCACCTCAATTCAGGAAGGACATTGAGATGCTGGAATGTGTCCACAGAAGGGCAACGAACTGATGAAGGGTCTGGAGCACAAGTCATATGAGGAGTGGATGAGGGAGTTGTGAGTGGTTAGTCTGGAGAAAAGGAGGGTGACAGGGTACCTTATCTCTCTCTACAGTTACCTGAAAGGAGGCAGTAGTGAGGTGGGAACTGGTCTCTTCCCTAAATAACAAGTGACAGGACAATAGGAAAAGGCCTCAAGTTGTTCCAGGGGAGGTTAAATTAGATATTTGGAAAAATTTATTCACAAAAGTTGGTCAGGTACTGGAATGGGCTGCCTGGGGAAGTGGTTGAGTCACCATCCCGGAGGTGTTTAGTAGATGCGGTGCTTGGTTACATGGTTTAGCAATGGACTTTGCATTGCTGGGTTAACAGCTGGACTCAATGATCTTGAAGGTCTTTCCCAAGCTAAATGATTCTATGATTCTACATATACTGCCCATTTAATAGCACTTTGTATCTTAGTGGGAAACTTCAGTTTCCAATTCTTCCAAGGCACATATTCAATCAGTAAATTAACAGATATACCCACCAAAAATGAAATTGGCTTTATCCCTCCAGTCAATTGGTAATTATGCACTCAGGTATAATACAGTGGTGCTGCTTCAGTCAAACTGTCCTTGTTTATGCTTTTCAGTCAGGCTTGAATTTATTGTCAAGGTTAACAGTTGTGTGTACAGTACTACAGGGAGGATCTGTGGAGCTAGTCGGATAGATTATTCTGGAAATATTTGTTTGTTTTTTCACATAGTGTAAATTCACTGTAATAAAAATTATTTGTAGATATGCCACTGTCATTGGGCACATATTTGGGAATTTCTGGTCAAAAAAGCCTGCTCCATCACTTGGATGAGCTGGAAAGTCAACTGTACCAGCTATCAGATTAGGTAAAGTCAGAAACTGGCAGGTCCCAAGTAAGTGCCCTAAGACTAAGCTTGAAAGGCAGCCCCTTTTGTGAATTATTCTTCTCTCCAACCAATATGGTGGCTAAAACCTTAGTACTTTTCACTAAGAAGCTAATGATATTCTCCATGCACAAGGAAATTCAGACTCATTTTTTAACTTTAGTATAATTCAGAGGCCTGGAAAATACATTCTCTGCCCATGCTTTCATTATTTTGAGGTAAGACATTACATGCCTCTATGTCACACATTTCTTTGATATAATCAAATATGGCTGTTGAGAAACAAAGCTGCATGTCAAAGCTTTGAAATGCTTTTCAATGCTGCATTCCTGGTTCTAGCAAACTTTAATTATTTCTATATTGAATAAAAGCAGCAGTCCTCTTGCCACGGTGCTAAAATTATCCAAATCTTATTTGCTCCTGCATGGTCAGATGATTGAGTTGAAGTATAGGGAGCTATTAGACTCATTTTAATTTCAAGGAATATAGAACGGACTCAGCTTCCTGTAGGTGTGTTGCAGTTAACAATATGCACTCTATCATGGGGTATAGTGTGATATACTAGTGATTATTTCCCCCTACTGCATTCTTTCTGTCACTAATTCAAGGATCTTCTATTACAACTCATATCTGTGACAAACAGGAGAAAAATACCTTCTTTTAGTAGAAGTTCAGCCAAAGAAACAATGAGTTGAGATATATGCTTGCCAGAAATGCTGAAACCTTTACCACAATTGAAACCTGAGTGACCTATTTAGAATAAGGAAGAGAAAAAAAAAAAGTCAGTCATCCAGTCTGTAGGAAGAAGAAGGGGCATCAGAGAAACCCTTAACGTATTTGTTTTATTCATGTAGCTATGGTCACAGCTTTTAGTCATGATTAATGCATGTCACCGATGCATCACTTTTGACATTATTTTTTTATTTAAAGAAACTAAGTAGGAAGTATTAAAAGCCTCTCAGTTCAGGTTTTAAGTTAAAAACAAACAAACAAACAAAAAAAGAAAGCGAAAGCTAAAAGCAAAGTGTCCACTGGTGGAATAACAAAGAGGACAATCTGATGCTTTTACAGAAGAGAGATTATAGGCAAGAGTTCCAGAGCACTAGGAAAAACACTGCTAAGGTACTTGTATTGTGGATGTTTTTTAAATACTGTTGATTAGGAAGAAAGAATATTCAGGTTAATGTTTTCTTTGAGGAAAACAGTCTTGAATTATCTTAGAGACATGTTGTATGAAGGGGAGTGTTTGCTTTGATTTTTTGGTTTTGTTTTTGTTTTGGTTTTTGTTTGTTTGGTTTTGTGGGGTTTGTGGGTTTTGTGAGTTTTGTGTTTGTTTGTTTTGTTGTTTTTTTTTTTAAAATTTAAGGAATGAAATAAAAAGAATCAAAATGCCACCCACGGAAAAAAGTAACATAATGATATTTCCTCCTCAGAGTTGAAAGGTTAAAATCAAAACCATAGCACTATAGAAAGAATGTATAATAAACACCTGTGAAACTTGATCAAAGCAGTCAAATGAAAGTGTATTAACGATGTCATTAGATGAGCTTTCTTGTCTCGACCTCTTCCCACCTAGCCAAGTAATGTTGTATGATAATTCAAAAGTGTTAAAAAACTAAACTTTTGAATAAGGTAGTGAGGTTTTTTCTTAGAGTTCATTGAAATACAGAGTTGGGTGAACGTATACCGATGTTCAGACCATATGGAAATTTTAAGATGTGCTTGCAGAGGCAAAGCAGCAAAAAGCTGGCCTGGAGATATTTGTTTATCTGTTGCCTCGTGTGTGGCAGTTGACTGAAAAATCTTGGTTTAGTTGTGTCTCACATCCTCTTTGGTATGATATAATATTCAAAAATATTGACTGAGGAAAGGTGAATAAAGATTTTAAATTTTTTTAGATATTATTGTAAAAAAATGCTAAAGGAAAGAGTTTATGAGATAAGTTGCAAAAGTATTTCTGCCTTTCCCTCTTTACTAAAGAGTAAAGCTAGTTTAATTCATGTGGTATGATTCACTTCAGGGAGGTAATGATTCCTTAAAAAGATGTAGTAGTATACCAGCTATAGAAAATATAAATTGATAAGGACTTTGAAATAGATAATTGTTAAATTACTGTCCTAGATAATTTTAAACCAGAGAATTCATTCTCTGTCTTTTAAAATTCACGTGAAAAGATATTAAATATTTTCCAAATTTTGATGTGATCTTAAACATTTTAAGATGCTGACAAGTAAGTTTTAAATGCTGTGTTTCAAAAACTTTTTAGGAAGGTACACAGTACTTTGGTTAATATCTAGGCTATTGATAGACTCCTCCGTCATTAGTCAATGTATTCTGAAATTGCAATAAACACATTTGTGTCCTCTGGGAACACAAAAACATACTACAAGTACTGTGTCTCTGAGTATAAGCTGTGTTTCATGCTGTTGCCCTAATTAAAATTGATGTCACTTTAAAGGTATTCAAGGAACATTACCAGATGAGGCTAATATAATGAGGAAATGTTTTGAAACCCAGTTATTATAGTGAAAGCTGGTAAGGATATTTCTGTGAGACCTTCAAGGAATATTTGCAGTGCAAAATATTGTCTTATACTTCTGTAAAGACACAAAAAAAACATCTGATGGTATGAAAAAGAGTTAAGAAAAAAGTAAATCAAAGCTTAAAGGGAAAAAAAAAGTACCTTTGAAGTAAAAAAAAATAAAAAAAAAAAAATCCAAAGATCAAAAGCCAGAAAAAGATGGTGAAAAAAATTATAAAGTAAACTATGGAAATTGCTGGAGAACCCAAGAGGCTCACTAGAATACTAAGCAAATTAGCACAACTATGGTTCAAACCAGAGAAACAACACGACTGGGGTTAAAAAACTGAAGATAATTCTTGTCAGGTAAGTTCATCATGAACTTACTTAGGGGTGCTTAAAATAACAACAAAAAGATTAAAAGGAGACTCTGTGGCCTTATGAAAAATATGTGTTCTACAAAGCTATGTGTAAAACTGAGCTCTGGCACAGCTATAGAGGAAAGATGGTATGCAGATCTGATGTTGCATGAAGATACTGTTTGACTATGACATCACAAAGAAAGGAGATCATCAGAATAATTTTTGAATTTAAAAGTTACAAACTCCTGGATGAAATGCGAGATGATTCAGCTGACTTCTTTAAAATACAAATAGCTCCTAGTGATGGAGATTTAGTGGAACGGAGAGGAGATTTCTCCTCTTTTGCC
This sequence comes from Corapipo altera, assembly GCF_003945725.1. Taxonomy (NCBI): domain Eukaryota; kingdom Metazoa; phylum Chordata; class Aves; order Passeriformes; family Pipridae; genus Corapipo; species Corapipo altera. The sequence goes on from NW_020884924.1 coordinate 2,410,152, forward strand.
TAGGGAAAGAATTCTTTCATTAAATAAAAAGAAAGTGGATTTCATTCCGGTTAACACCATAGGTAAATACTTAAGTTATCCTAACTCTAACTCTGATTTTCAAGCAGCTTTTCTATTGTGATATGACTAAATATAACCCTTTGTTCCTGGTATTCTTTCTCTTTTAATGAACAAGTTGAAAACTTAACACATTGGAAAACTGGATGTTCAATTAAAACAACTGTAGTGAGGATTTCTTTTAAGAAATCAAACAGAATAGTGTATCTGAAAGAGGGATAGTAAAACATTCAGTAATTACTTTTCCATTACTTTGTCTTAGATGGTCAGCCTTTTTATTTCTTAAGTGGTTATTTTCTTTGTTTCTTCTTTCATTTGTTCTTATCCTGACCCTTGTTTCTCTTCTGCTTTATTTTCCTCACTTTTTTTTTCTTTTTCTCTTTTCCCCTGCATTTCTTACAAAAAACTTCATCTCCCTGCATATTGTGCTCCTTTATACCATCTCTTCAATGGTTTCCTATATCAATGGCTGAGGGCACTTGGTCTGTTCAGTCTGGAGGAGACTGAGGGGATGCCTTGTTGCAGTCTGCACCTTCCTTGTGAGGGAAAGTGGAGGGATAGGCACTGATCTCTTCTCTCTGGTGACTAGTGACAAAATCCCAGGGAATGGTCTGAAGTTTTGTCAAGGGGAGTTTAGTATATTAGAAAAAAATTTTTCCTCCAGAGAGTGGTTGGGCACTGGAACAGGTTCCCCAGGGAAGTGGTCACAGCACCAAGTCTGCCAGAGTTCAAGAAGTATTTGGACAATGCTGTCAGGCACGTGATGTGACTCTTAGGAATGGTCTTGGGCTGGACCAGGAGCTGGACTCAAGTATCCTTGTGGGTCCCTTTCAACTCTGATTCTGTGATCTTCTCTTTCCCTGACCTATCAAGCTGAAGGCAACTAGACCTCACAACATAGAGTACTTTAGTTTTTATTTATTTATTTGTTGATAATCTCGTAAGTGAAAGATTGACATATTTATATAGTCCATTGTGAAGAAAGAAAGTGTTAACCCTTGTATGTCTCACATGAAAAGTCTGTACTAAAGACAAATTATTTCCCCTTGAAGTAGTTATGGACTGGAATAGCCTGGCAATTCCTAGTTTACTACTCACCCTCAGCCTTTCTTGAGAACAAATACCTTAAATGAGAATCTGGATAGTACTTTTTTAGACTTGAAACCAACACAAACCTTCTCTGATAGGGAGAAATAAGACCTCTTTTGCTTTGATTAGTGCTATCTTGTGCTGGGAAACTCTGAAGCTGAATGTGAGATAGTCCCTCCTGTATGCTATTATTTCAGCACAAAGCAAGAGAAACAGAAAGTAACATATTCTTTGGTTTAAGTGGTAGAGCTACTTTTGCTACTGAAGTCTCTGACTGAAGTAACATTGTAAATACCTGCAGGGGAAGAAGGATTTGAGGATTCATGCAGTTCTCTTAGCTTTGCCTTAGCTACTGCCATGAACTTGGTCTTTGCAAGCAGACAACCCTTGAAAAATGACTCTAAACATCACACTAGGGAGTTCATGTCCTCACTATATACCTGGTAGCTTACCTGCATGCTAACTCTACTGTCAATGAACTTTATCCTATCACAGAAGTGAGGTTTGCCCCTGGCTGTTTCTTACTCCTTTGAGGACAGAGAATGCGTGAGCTTGTGTCCCTGAGCAGTAATGATTTTCAAATACTTCTCTTCAGCCCACATACAAAAAGCTAAAATTCCTATATAACTATTTGTAAGTACCTGGAGACTTATTAAAATCAAATGCATAATTGCTATTCTTGTGGGAAAATATTCACAGAGTAGGAGTCTTTTAAAATGGGCACAGAAACCAATTACATATATTGAGGGGATAAGATCCAGATCAAATTTAATAGGATATAGGCACTCAGTGTTGGCCTTTTTATACATACAATAATTGAGGATTAAGAGAAAAGTCATGGTCTTCCATTATCTATAATTTACAGTTTTCAAAAATTGGAGACATTTCTTCAACTCCCACAATGGCCACAAGCATAAAATAATTTGTCAATGCCACTTCAATGTCGCTGAAGTTAACTCTTCATTTCACTCTGAATTCCTGCTTTTCTGAGTTGTGCATAAACAGCTCCCACCATCATTCCAGTATGTTTCTCTAAGAACTTTTAACATTCTTTACCTGTATGAAGAGAGAATGTTAAATATTCAGTCATGTTGTTAACAGAAAAAAAGAATCGACCACCTTGTACTTTAACTACAACTTCATCCTCAACCTGAATTCCCCCCATTTTGACTGTGGGAAGTGAGATTTACAAAGGGAAGTTTCAAGGGAAGATGTTCAGAAAAGTCGCACAGATACATTACAGACAAAGTCTGCTATCCTTCCTTCCTTCCTCCCTTCCTCCCTCCCTCTCTCTCTCCCTTCCTCCCTCTCTCCCTTCCTTTAACAATCTGAGAAAAGGAAAATACAAAACTGAGTAAAAGTAGACCTTGGATGGATGTAATGCATTTGATGTCTCACTTTTCTTAACTTTAGTTGTTTTCATGCGTGTGTCCTCATCTGTTTATGGGAGGAACATGACTTTTAATCTTATTCATCCAACTAACTTGTAAGATGCCTTATTTTCCACTCCAGGGAGAACTTTTTTTTTAACCTTTAAATTGTTTAAAATTGTAGACTGGAACCAAGATGGAGAAACATGCTAGTCACATCTTTCAAAGAATGGGAAATTAGAAATCTGATGCCTCTGTGTTCATGCAGCTAATAGACAGTTTCTTCTCTCTTGAAACATTTAAAGTGACTTTAACAATAAGTATCATGCAGGACACAAATTTTTATTGAGTCTCCCCAGGTTGTATTATTAAAAGTAAATATGAGAACCAAGGACAGATCTGTCAGTTTCTGTGTGGAAAAAAAGAGGGAAAAAATGTGCTATACAGAGTTCAGGAGAAGGAATGTTAATGAAGTGTTTTGATGTTTTGGAGCTACAGACTTTTAACTCTAATCATTCAATTTCTCTTTGTTCCCTTCCCTGGTGGCTTCTGGCATTGCTTAACATAGGGATACCCATCTGGCTCTGCACTCATTTCTGTGGCACAGTTAATGTTGTTTCTGCCTGCACACCTTCTTTGTCTCAAAATCACAAGGGAGAAAGAATGCTAAAGCTATTATTTCTATGTCATTTAATACAACAGTCATCTTCACAGAATTTATTTTGTAAGCAATTATTGTCACTATGCATTGTTAGGTTCCAATCAGCTTCAATATCCACTTTGCAAAATGGTATGTTGACTTCCATTGTAACAAATCTAGATTAATCCCAAGAAGTATGCTGTTGGAATAGGCCTTGATGCAGTGTGAAATAAACAGCAAGATTCACCAGTCTCATTTCATATTCAAGACCTTTTCTTCTTCTCTGTGTGTTTGTGTAAATGATGTAACAGTTCATAAGACAACTGTAGATTTGAGCATAGGAGCAGCAAACCAGGCCTCTGAGAACCATAAACAGAAGCAGTGGTGCAATTTAATATTGAGCAGTGGGATATTTATTTTTGTTCAGCCTGCTACTGGAACACATATATTAAAATTTGGCTATACATTAAAACATAACTGAGAGTCACAACCTTTGCAGAGCAAGAGAAACAGTAAAACTCTTCCCTCTTCCTTTCTGCTTTCTTGTTCTATGAAACCAAGACTGAGAATCTGTGGTTCATTAGACAAGTTGCATGTTTTCTTCCTCAGATATGTTTTCAGGAAACATCCTTTACAAATCTGAGCAGAAAATGGCACTTGCACAACAGGGCATCATCTGTTAATCTAGTGTGTTAGATGTTGCAGGTTATTCATTCTTCCAACATAAACTGAAACTCCTGCAGTTCTCTCCTAATGCTAATAGGGTATATGTTATGCTCTATTTTGTGGTTTCAAAATCCAGACTTTGACTCCTATTACTTTACTGTTTATCAATTAGATTTTTTTTTTTTACCATGGGAATATTGAATAATTATTTTTTCCTCTGCTTGTTTGCACATCTGGGTAATCACCATAGCAACTGATGTATGCCAGGTGTCTGCTCCAAAAGAGCTGTATCCTCCCAGTCTTTCTCACTAAATTCATTACACTAATTGCCAAGCAGATATTAAATCAAATCTAGAAGTGAATAAAAGATTGAGAAGGTATATTCCTCATTACAAACAATGTAAACAATTTCTAGATAATATAAAATAGAAATCAAACATAGAAATCGCTTCAGAGCAATTTTAACTGAGAAGAGGCCAAACTTGTACTTCAGAAAAAGTTCTACTCCTCTTTAATATATCTCTCTCAATGGAGTGATATATTTTTATTTTATGTATAAATCTTCTAAACTAACACAAATATTGTACAGATAAGAATTCAGATGTCAGGTAAAGAAGGTAAAAAGGTTTTAAAACGTAATTCCCCCTGCGTTTTTGCATGTAAATTATCTGCTTGTATCAACACTGATTCTTACACATATAATTATATCTTTTCATTATTTTTAGGCCAAACTTCTAAATGTACAGCATTATTCTTTGTTTTATATGTCTATATGTACAAATTAATTCTATACAGTATTAAAACCTTTGTTTTTCTTCTATTCTTTATCTATTCTCTCTTTATTAATGTGTTAATAATTTTATTTTCAACTAACATCAGTTTACCACAAATGTAATTCAAACAGTTCAACAAGAGCTCATGATTTTTTTCACCACTGTCTTATTGGGCAATATGAAGCTCTTGAGAAAGTTTCTCTTATGAATATGCCATTTTTTTCCCCTCAAACACAGTATTTTATTCTTTGAGACACTAATCAAAATAATTTTATGAAAAGACAAGATGGTCTCTTGAAGGTAATAATCACATAGCAAATTAACATGAGTTCACTGAAACACTCTAAGGATGAAAATATGCTTTATTTATCACAGTCATTGTGTCAGATTTGGTTCTAGAAAACAGCAGTTCAATGAATTAGTGGGTTTGGTCCAGAAACTTGAGAATTCTTATAATAAGCAAAATCCTAAATCCATGTCACTACCACACAGTAGCAACTAGAAAGCAAATAATGCCACGGAAGTGCCCCTATTTGTATGTATATTGCAGTTCAATGTTAGGCCTCTGTCTAGGGAGGAATGGGTGATTGTGAAAGGGAATGAATTATTCATTTGACTGTGATTTTTGGTCCTTTGCAGAGACAGGATCACTGATCTAAAGCATTGTCTGTAATTCATCTTTGTCAAGTCCCATTTGTTATTGCTTTGCTACCCTTACTGTTGTTCACTATTCAGCTTCAAAATGGTTAATGGAAAGCAGCGTGAAAGACTGAGGATTTTGATAATAAGAAATTCCCCAGAATATAGATTCTCAAGGACAGAGACAGCTCAGATCTGTGATGTGTTGCTACATTTGATTGCAATGTCAACAAAGCTTTAACTTGGCCTTTGCCCAGGATGTGTAATGAAAGAAGACTAGTTTTTCTTTTCGTATTAGCACTAAAACTTGGCAGTATTGCCCCTCATGTGCAATGTAGGCCATGCGTAAAGTAACCTAATGCACTGTAAATTTTCTAGATGTAATTTAAAGCATAAGGAAGTGTTCAATAAAATTTTAATGAAATTCTAAGCATTAAGCAGTCTCAAAATAGACCTCAAAATTCAACCTAGATGTTTTCTTCAAGTGTAGCAATAGAAAGAAGAAATTCTTTACTTTTTAAATTTCATTCTTTATCTCCTTGCGTAAATGATGGACTCCTGTTATGAGACTCTTCAAAATTAATTATTACCTTTCTGAAGCAAAATATGAATATCCCTAGAAGCTGCTATTGTGCAAAACGTATCATGTAGTGTCTAACAAACAGCCTTGAGGGGTTTCATAATTACTGACAGGGATATTAGAGTTGACAGATTTCAGGTGTATACTGCAGAATAAAAAGGAAATATTGTAGGCTTGATTAACAATTTCTCATTTATATTTACACATTTGAGAAATCCAGTAACTACTGTCTTACAAGAAAGATCTGTGTTTTCTGCCTTTCAGATGAAGATGGATGGTTCAAACTAGTTTGTTTTCTTTACTAACAGGACCTGACATGCTGCAGAGAGAGACTTGTAAGTCTTATTAAGCTATTATTTGAGAGATTTCCAATGAATTTATTGACTTACATTTCTAACTAATAGTTACGATTATGTCAAGGTGAAACAACCTAACATTTTAGCTATAATTTTATGGTAATGAGTATAAAACTTTTATTCTATTCCACAGGATTTTCTGGAATTTCACCTGAAGAAAATCATTACATATGCAAAGCATATCAGGTTGAGCAACTTAATTTATTACGTGACTGTTACAGCACTACTTCTACTTGTTACTTTATAAAACAACAAAACAAAGAAAATCCCAAACATATTTATCTTCAATATTTCTTTTTCATATTGTTACCAGATCAGCTTGTCAGACGAACTGTAGCTTTTTAACTAAATATTACATTGACCATTGGACTAGTATTTATTTCAGCCAGTTTTCAAAACATTTCATTTTATGATTTTTACTTTCAACAACAATTGTATTTTCCCTCCTCTCTACTATTTAGAGAGATATCCCAGAGACTGACGATCTATTATTCTAAACCAGTTATTTCCTTAGTATTCCACAAGTGCTCGTCATATATACCTTCTGTGATTCCTGCATGTCTGCATTCTTTGTCCTTTACCAACATTTGACATCTCAGTGAAAAATAACAAAAAACTGTCAGCAGTAGCTGTATGACTAGTTGACTGTATGTTTCTGTGAGGCACTTAGATATTTTTGTTCAGTTTTCAATTGCTTCTTCTCGAATCAGTACACCATGTTTTTATTTTCTAACACATTTTCATTTTTTTTCCTTTCGTTTGCATAGTTTAGTCCTTCTCATTTTTTGTGTAAATGCACCAACTTGTTGCGTACATGCATAATACAGTTTGTCAAGGTAAAACAAATTTTGAGGGTAGGTAATTGATATTTAGCTTTGTGGTCATCAGTTTAATAGAAAAAAAAGTCAAATAAAAGACACTGATGAATAGAAGTTTCCCATGGATCAGAAATCCCAGCTCCTGATCACTTGAAGTCAGTATTTCTTGAATTGTTTAAAACACACTATGTTACAAACATAATGTCCTTCCACCATGAAGAAATCTGAATATGAGACTCAAGAGAGTGAACAGAATCTAAGCTAGCAAAGAACTAATATTTTTCCATACGTAGCTCCTGAAATTTTCAAGTACTTTTAAAGGATAATGTAATTAGTTAAATGCAACATGAATGTTTGTTTCCTTTAGTACAGTAACATTAATTAAGTGTCCTGAAAATTACTTTCACCTTTTAGCAGAATATTTTGTTGCACAAGTGGTCTTGCCTCTAAGTATAAATCCACCTACACGTTCATACTATGAAAAAAGTTATTATTAATTATGTTTATCTTAACAGAAGAAGAGACTGAAAAAGAAGCCATTTGACACATCACCATGGCCTTTTCTTACTACCTGATTTACATAACTGCATATTGCAAGCATATTTCAGGTGTTAAAATTAGGGCAGTTAAACTACAGTACTGAATTATAAAAATTAAAAAAAATATTGCTAATTCAACTATAAGTAGACCTGGGACAGCCCTTAGAGAGCTTTCAAGACCTGGACAATCAGGGAAATTAAACTCTGCAGAAATAGCTCTGCTACAGTACTGCTAAACATATACAGACCCACTGACTGTAGACATCAGTCACAAAAACTGTGTCAAAGGCAGTTTCAAATGGAAGCCTAATTTTCCTTTTCAAAATGTGAAGAAATGAACTAAACAAGTCCTGTCAAAATGTTGAGAATTATGCTATTTTCTACCTTCTCCTAAATTGCTGTGAGCTCATATTGTACATTAATAAAACACAGAATCATATTCTCCAAACATTTCCTGTTTTTTGAGGAAAACAGAAACTTTACAACATGTCAGAAGAGTAAGCAGAGCTCTTTAATATGGTACTATTTCATCCTTCTCTCATAATGTTAGGTCCAAATTCTGCCGGGACATGCACAGATTTAGCTTATGCACCATGAGTTATTTCTCTGACTTGACAGGAAACTGAATTCCCATTACATTAAAAAAGGCCTTCTCTTTCTGAGGTTCAGCTTGCCAATCTGTCAGCTACCCATACTAAGTTTTCTGTTCAAGAATTCATGAGCAAAAAATGAGTTTTCTTCACAGTGTCCAGGACAGCTTTGGTGAAGAATTTAAAGCTTCTGGATGGACAAACTGGTCTGATTCAGCCAATTTTACCAGTGATGAACTTGCACATCCTCTCTTAAAAGAATAAAAAATAATCATACTCATTATTTTCTCAAAACAGCATGTTGACACCTGTGGGAGAACAACAGGATTATGAAAGCTGGAAGGAACAGCTTTAGAAGAAGACTCACCACAGCAGCGGCTTCTTGGAATCGATCAAAGCAGAGAAAAACAACTCCTTGCGTTTTTATTGTAACGGTTTCCCCCTGAGTTATGTATCTCCCCTGGTCCACGTGGTTCCCCCCCACACTTACAGCCATGTAGTCTCCCCTTCCCCTGATCTACAGATTTTGCCGTACCCGCCTTTCCCCAAACCCTTGTCGACTATTGGACACAACCACCCTGTATCTCCCATTGGTCAGTGGGCTCCTAAGCGACTCCCCTTCCCCTGTACCTCAACCCAATCACGGCTCTCCTCCCCGCCCTCCCCCCGAACCCATTTAAACCGCGCGTTTTGAATAATAAATGCTCTTTCTGCCACGGAACATCCCGGGAGGTTTGGTTTTTCTATCCCCTGCTCAGGGGGACGGTGAGACCAGACTCCCCTGGAATACCAGCGGAGAGCAGCACTCAGATCCGTTAGACACCCACTTGTATGTTCAGTGAAGCAAAGGTTTTGACTATCAGCTTCAGATAAATCAACATTCCTGAGACTTATAAATAACATTACACTATTGCCAAAATCAGTGGAAAACCAATCATCCTGATGAAAAACTGAATCCTGGTCTGCTTTAAGTACAGGTCTATGAAAAATTTGGTGATGAGTGGCAACCCCACAAAGACCCTTTGAACAAAAATTAGGGACAAATATATCTGTCGTATCAGATAAAAGCCTGACATGAAGTGTGAGAAGAGCCGACTTTACGACACAGTGATTTTCAAACTGAACTTATTGTGATATTTGTCCAAGATAAAAACACTGACAATTTATCTCTATATTTTTATAGAAGTAGGTTCTGGAGATGAAAACAACATAAAATTCTGTAATCACCTTCTCTGTGTTCCTTTCTTCACTTTGCATTAGAGAGTAAACTGACGATTCCTGTTAACTTCTCAGTGTTCAAGAAAGCAAATTATATTCCAACTGAAAAATATTTTGAATTATATTGATGTTGTAGTGACACAGAAGCCTTTCTCAAACCTTTTACAAGTATGATCTCCATACACTCCCTTACATTCTATTTTTAATATGAAAAAGGTTTGTTTTCTATATCTTAGATTACTAGATCTTTATGTAGAATGATGATTCCCAAACTGAAAGAGTAATATAGGTACAAAACAATAACTGAGAAAGATCAACATTACACTGTTTTGAAGAATCAGAGGGGATATCTGTAAAAACAGTGTGTCAATAGAGACTGGGAAATGTCCAAATGAAAACCGGTAACATGTGGTGTCTCTTGAGGCACTGTACTGGGACCAGTTCTATATTCATAAATCACATAGATAGTGGGATTGAGTTCATCCTCATAAAGTTTTTGCATGACTCAAGGCAGAGCGATGCCATTTATGTGCTAGAGGAATAGGATGCCATCCAGAGGGACCTCAATGGGCTTGAGGAGTCAGCCCATTTGAGCATCACAAAGTGTTGCTCAAATGAAGGCCAAGTGCAAGGTCCTGCACCCAAGTTGAGACAATCCTCAGTATGAATACTGACAGGGAATGAATGTATTAAGAGCATCCTCATGGTGAAGGACTTGGGGAGTCTGCAGTACAAGAGGTTGGATATGAGCTGGCAATGTGCTCTTGCTTTGAAAATAATCAGAGGGTTGTATGTAGAAAGGTTTAGAGAGTTGGAGTTGTTCAGCCTGGAGAAGAGAAGGCTTCAGGAACACACTGTTATGGTCTTTCAGTATATAAAATCGGTTTATCAAAAAGAGAGGAAAGAATTTTTACCAAGGTCTGTAGTGACAGGACAAGGGACAACATTTTTAAACTAAACCAGGATAGGTTCTTTCTTACGTAAGTAAGAAAATTTTTGCAATGAGAGCAGTGAAATACTGGAACAGATTGCCCACAGAAGTTGTGAGTCACTGGAAATGTTCAAGTACAAGTTGGACAGTACTTTTAGCTACCTGATCTAGTGTCACTGCCTTTTACAGGGTGTTTGGCCTAGATTATCTTTGAAGGTCCCTTCCAACACAAACCATTCTATGAATCTGTGATACTATGTTTCTATTAAATAAAATGAAGAAAAGGGAAGCATTTATTAACCATTTATTACAATAAATTATTTTGTTTAAGAAATAAAATAATAACAGAAGTACTCCCAAAACTCCTAAGCTCCATATATGCCCGCTGTGAAACAAACCTATTTATATGTAATACAAAAAAAAATTGAAAACAACCTTTCTGTGTTTGAAAAAATGTCTTTGTTCTGTCAAAGTTAGTGCTCTGCACAGGATGTGCAGCAGAATGAACTGTTTTCCTGCAGTCAACCTTACTGTAAAACAAAGTTCCCAGAAAAAAAAAAAAAAGAGAATTCTTTGAGGCTCTTCCCAAAACTTTCACCCATACCAAGGGGAGTCTCGGAAAGTAATACATGTAAGCAGCTCTGTGTGTCAGGACAGCATGGAGAATGTCAGAACAAGAGAGCAAAGAGTCAAGGAGAGATCAGACTTCAGAAATGACATTTGGAAGAAAGATATATCAAAAAACTCACCCTAAACCCCAAGAAAACCACACACAGCCTTGATAGCAGTTAAGATTTTTTTCACTTGAGTTTTCTATTTCTGTTCTCTGTTTTCATTGATAGGTGAAAACCATTCTCAGTTCCAGAGCAGCACCAAATGTGACCAATAATGTGTTCTGCAATGATTACTTCTACCTTGTAACTTAAAGAATTGTTCAGCACAGTTTATTGTTGCTGATAACTCAAGCAACAATCTATTCCCATTCCTGTTACTTAGCTAGCTACATAAGTACAGTTATTGCTCTCATTTAAAAAAAAATGCCCAGATATTAAGCATTTATGTCCTTCAGAGGACAGTATTTTCACAACCTTTTCTATCCCCTTTTTATTTGTTGACTCAGCCTCCTTTTATACTTCCTTCCAATTTTCTTTTTTATTTTTTTCCTCCCCCCAGAAATTGTTGGTTTTCATTCTTATACATGAACATAGAGCTAAGTGGAACACACCTTACCTTTTTCATAGGCTTTTGTTGTCACAGTTCATAGGCAAGGGAAGAGCTGTGTCTCTCAGACCACTTTTTTCTCACTCTCACACTCACGTTGGAGAACAAATCAGCAAGAAAAGAGAAGCTACTGAGTCATGGTTCCTCTCTTTCCCACCTCATACTAGCTGTTACAATAGAAATGCAAATGAAGGGGGAATTGCCTGTATGGCTATCTCAAGTCATTTAGGTTTGTTCATATCAACAAATCACAAGAAAAATGTTCTAGGTCAGAACAGACCCTCAGTGAAGGTTTGATACAGTGCCACCATATGGGCCTGTAACTTGGTTTATTTCTTGGTTCTCTCCGTATTTCATTTTGCAGCACTTCACACATCACTTCAGGTTTCCATCATGTGGTAGCTATCCCATCCTATCCCTGCTGGACTCCTGGGCCCAATACAGGAAGACACAGCAGAGCCCCAGTCCCAGGGGGGAACCATGAAAGTCTGTACTCCTTGGGTCTGTAAGCAAAGGTCACAGTTTGATAGTGTGTGGCAGTACCATCTCTCTCCTAATTTGAGAAACTTTTTTATTTTTTGTAATGCTACCTGTTTTCTTTGTCCAGATCCCTCAGGTACATATATATATATATAATTTTTACATTCTTGTTTGGTCTACTCTTGATACAGGACAATTGTTTAAACTGAAACTTTCAAAGTTTATATCTCTAATAGAAAATTTCTGTTCATTTTTGACTCTACCCCTCAGAATAAATTTACAGTTTTTTCTAATGTTTACATGCATCCTTTTAAAAGCTATTTCATTACTATGTTCAATTGTTCTCCTTAGTTACTCTTATTTTATGTTTGAGATGCTTTTTACATACTTATGATAAAAATATATTTTATTACTTTTTAAACTTTTTATTCTTTTCTTTTTAAAGTGCTACCTGGCTAAATCATTCTTTCACAGCCCAGTCTTGTCTTGGTTAACACCTCTGAGATAGCACAAAGTACTGGAAGCAAATTGATAGCAGAGTCTGGTTAAGACATTGATTTAATTGCCTTAGGAAACAACATCATGAAGGAAAGGAGCTTTCCTCAAAGTCAAATTGATACCAAGACTTTAACCTCTCTAAAGTTCCAAATCCTAATTCAGTAGAGGTAAAGGAGTTGACTAAAGAAAAATGTATAGTCACAGTGTTTGCTTTGTAGGTTCAGCCACAGCTGCATTTCATTGCAGGTGGTCATTGATGTCAGTGTAAATTAGAATAAACCTTGAACTATCACATGGGATATAATTCACCATGTAAAAACCACTACTGAGATTGAGACAGTATGGTGAAATTTGAACCATAGCCACAGAACAAAATTGTATGCTATTATGGTTAAGTAGGGGTGGGGAAGAATTCTTGAGTATTAATAAAATGATGATGTATTAATACGAGATGAACTGATGAACTGAAGAGTTGATTTGTTTGATCATACTTTCTTCACATTTCTCTAAAAATGAAGTAGTTTGAGTATAATTAATTCTGCAACACACTGATGTTTTCTTTTGTATCCAGGTGAGGTGTGAAACAAAGAGTTGAAGGATAGAGTTGGTGTTTGTTTGAAATGAGGCTGTGATCATTGAGTTACAGAGAATGGTAGACAGTAGCACATCATAAGAATAAAAATTTGCAAGGGATTCTTTGTAACTTAGTGAGACACTGAGTTAACCGAGGTTAAGCCTAAGAACCTGCTCTGCATGGTTTCAATAGAAAAAATATGTACAAAATCTCCTTATTTGTTCTGATCTAACTATTTAGAGGTTTCTAAAAAGCTAATTGGTCTTTCGTGTAAGCAAAAGCTTTATGATAAGGCAAAGGCTGAGTCAGCTCTAGCTCAATGATCTAGTAAGGGAATGTTACAAATTACAAAACTGTAATTAAACATACTCAAAAGTAGCAAATGCTCTCTAGAAAGAAAACAAGCATTTTAAATATTTTGCAGTTTTCTTTCTCCTAGTTATTTTCTGTCCAGTTTGTTCATGCGAGGTTCCGTTTCCCTGGATGATTCCTCAAGTCATTGTGGAATCTATAGGAAATAGATTCATTTGAACAGATTCTACAGTCATTAAGCAATCACACTGCTGTGTTGGTGTAATCCAGGAGCAACAAAAGTATAAGAGTAAACCCCACTAAATTCTAGATACAGAACCAAAAGAACTTAGACAGAGTCATATATTTAGTTGCTGCAATTTCATCTGAAGTTCTATGTACCATTTCAGCCATGATTATGGTAATCTATCTTGACCCCTAAAAGGCATTTTTCAGTGGAATAGTGAACATCTAACTGAAGCTTCAATCTTCAAGAATAAGCAAAAATATGTGTAGACACGCCCCCTACAAATATGGACCAGAAAAAATGGAAGTTACATAGAAAATAGATAAAAAATATATCTTCTACAATTTTACTTCCCTTTCATACCCTCAACATCAGATCTAGAAGACAAGTCAAATCTGATGGTGTATTTGTACTTTGAGATTTTGTTGCTAAACTTGATAAAAGTGACCAAGAATATGCTTTTATTTTTTTGTGTTCTTGCCTTCAAAGAACTTCTTCCACATTGTAATAGCAGTTAAACATAAACAGAAAGGTAGATTAAGAAATAGTAGTTTAATGGTACATATTTTAACCCATCCCATCCACTATTTCTCTATTCATATTTCAGATCAAAGCTATGCTTTAAGGATACTGTCCTAAACACTATTCTTCTTAAATGTGTCTGTGAAACTCAGGACAAACTGAAATGAACATATATTTCTACCATTTCTCTTGCTGTATCTAGCCATCAGGTTGCTCATGATTTTAGCAGATGTTTCAGTTTTTGCTTGCAAGACAACTTAGTGAAGCAGGTTTTTCTCTCCCTCCTTTTCGTTCTCTGAGGAACAAATGCATTCACAAGCAAATTCTCTACTATACTTTGTAAATCAATTTTGCATGTTTCACCCACGTTTCCAGTACAGTTATATAGTGAAATTTGTAGTCTTAGTACATAATTTATGAAAATATCTAAATAATTTAAAAAAATGTGAGGTTCGGAATGGTGTGACCAATAAGAGAACCCACTTTCTGTGATGTTAATGGCAAGATAAACCTTTGTAAAAGCTGTTACATGCCGATTCTATTCTCTGTTATCCAGAGTAGAATAAAGCTGGCTCCTGGAACCATGGTAGTAACTTTTTAAGCCATATTGGAAGTAGCACACACCAGTAAAGCAGATTGGAATGAAGAATAAAGGATCTATCAGTTGTGATCTGAACCTCCTCGGATGATATTAAAGTTTCTGTAGTTAACTTAAGGAGTAAACCTTTCCTGTGACGGGAGGCAACAGCAATGCCATCAGTACAAAATATTGAGGTAACAATTAAAAATTATTTGAGTTGACATCACTAATTTAAAAAGCTGATGGTGAGAAAAGTCCTTTATATCTGTTGAACACCATGTATAGAGGTTCAGATAAAATATTTTCAAAAGACATTTGTAGGAAAATTGCTAGATGATAACGGTCATAGTATTTTCATTAAAACAATTATTTGCTCAGTAGGTTTTCAGAAGATTTTGCAACTCAGTTCCCAATTAAATTAACAAGAGTTAAATATATACGTTTTTTGTACTTTCTGGTGATTCCAATACTTGTCTTTCTCAACTGTTAAATGCTTAAATCTTGTTCTTGATATTATCCAGTAAAGTATGGTTCTTTCACAGATACTAAAATGCAAAATACATGAATTTGGATGCAGTTCTGTTTGGGGTAGACAAGTCTACTTATGTAAAATGGTCAGAATAGGTGATAAAAATTTTTTGTCTGGTCTGCCATAAGTACCAGCAGTGCTGATATCTCAAAGGTACAACTACCTGACTGAAGGAGAAGTAAGGCTCTGAAACACTTTAAAAAACTAGTTTAATTAAGTAAATCTAATGCGGAATTAAGTTTAACTCTTGGTAAATATTAAAAATATTAAAAAAATCTAAAATAATTCTGAATCTTCTATAATTTGTAGAGTAGAGAAGCCAGATACAGCTTTGAGGAGTCTGTGTGATTGCTCAGGATTCCGATATGCACACACCATGTTTACTGTGTCCTACTGAGGAACAAAGGTGCTGAGGCAACCCAGTGTTCCCTGCCTGGAACAGGGACTACTGTGTCTAGCAGTAACCAGGACTGGGATGAGGACCTTCTACTGCTCTGTTCAATCTTATTGGAAAGAATGAAACATACTTTGTGTTTGGGTTTTTTGTTATTTGGTTGGTTGGTTTGGGTTTGGTTTTTTTTTTGTATGTCTGCTTTCGTTTTTTTGCCGAACATGTATGATTTTTCATTCTGGTGAGGAATTTTGAATTCTTCCTAAATTTGCCCATCTGATAGATACTCTGATAATTTATATGAAGGATTCCTTTTAACTATACTCAGGAGTCAATGAAAGGCTATGAGAAGTTTAAACTATTACTTCTATTGCTATCAGTAACACCACCATAAGAAGAATTCACCATAATTGTTAGAGCAATCACATGTGCAACCATTGTAATTAATGTATTTTTTTCATCAATTGTAGTATCCACAGAGTAAATCAAAACCACTGCAGGTTATGATAGTTTGATATTCAAACTGAGGAATCTTTCTCACACCATATTAATCATATAGGCTTTACACCTAATATTTTATACTCATTCCAGGGAAAAATAGCTAATCTGCAAAACATTTTGAATCTTTTTCAGTTCAAAATAGACTCAGAATGTACTCTTACTAGTATTCAGTGTTTACTACCAAATTTTAAATTAGTCAGTATTTCTGCTCTCCTTATTTGGCCAAATTCTTTTTTTGCTTTCCTGATTTCTTTCTGAATGTTTTGCAAAATGTTTTATATCCTCTTTATATTCTCAGTGGTATCGTTGAAAAATCATAGTATTAATTTTCTCTACTAAATCCTGCACCAGTTCTTACAATGTGTTTGAGATCCTGAGATGTGATATTGATTAAAAAATATTATTTTATTTGTTTCTGTTAGATTTGGCTATTATCTTATTTTTCATTCAGAAATTGCTACTAACCAATATCACTTTTCAGAGTGTATTGTAGATGATTGAAAGTGTAGGTAAAGAGAATGATGTATTGCCTATCTGCTTAGTAGCAGATTAATCAACAGAATGTAAAAGTAACATTTTAAATGTTGTGGTTAATTTTTTTTTAATATATTCTAATCCCCATTAGTCATGATGAGTACAGAAGGACCTTTGGATTGGCAAGAGTAAAGTTATACTATGCCAGACACTGTACAAACTCAGACTGAGACAGTCCTTGCTCTAAAAGCTTCCATTTCATATCTGGTGTTGTTTGAGGTTTGTCTTGATCAACTCTAAGTACTTAGGACATAACCACATTGTTGCAAGCTACCATGAATGATTTTATGACACTCACAAGTGTACCAAATATTGCTTCACTCCACTGAGAGCACACAGAATGCTACACAGAAGCTGTGTAGTCTTAGTGAGGGATTAGGCAAGTAATGCTGCAGCAGCAGTGGTGACAATAAAGTAAGACGTTTGTTGCGTACAAGAACTTACATTCAAAGGAAAACTAAAAACTTAAAATAAGTCTATGGACAGCAGTGTAGATGCCTTTCATTTTCTTTTTTAATAAGGATATTCTGTTCTATTAGTAATATTTACAATGCAGCAGAGAGTTGATCCTTAGAGTCTGAAGCTTATAAGCAAATGAAAGAATAAGTAGAAGAAATATGAGACTTCTAAAAGATATGAAAAGCAGAGTTTTAATAGAATATATAAGGATTATCGGCAGACATTTAAAGGGATGTGTTAGTGATGAATACATATAAACCTGGCATGGTTGCAGCATTAAATATATATATATATATTAAATAAACCTGTTATGTTTAGTTCTCAAATAAAGAGGAGGAACAAGATCTGAAGAAAAGGACAAGAATTTGGTAATGTTTTGCAGACAACTGGTAGAAACTGAGATCAGTATAAAACAGACCCAGGAGGAAGATGTAGTTTATGAAGTAAGAAGAATAATGATTCAGATAATTAGGAGAATTATATTTGTTCCTCTTTCTCTAAAGAGGCAGATGCCAGCTGTTAGAAGTTGAATATTGAATCTAGTGTCCCTGTGGTATGATCCTGTACAAAGGAAACTCAGTTGTAATATCATGAAACAATGTTCTTAAGAATATAAACATTCTTATGTTTCTTCTTCAATACTTTGCTAGGCTTTAACCACAGCCAGTGGCAGACTACTTGGTCCCAGCTGGGTCAGGCTATGTTTAATTCTTCAAAAAGCTAAATCAGAATGCATATGGCTTTTTTTTTTGCTTGAAATAAATGTTCCTTTCACAAGAAATTCCGTCACTTACAGTTTTTCTTACAAAGCAAAATATTTTAAAATTCTAGAATTCCATCCAGAATGGAAATTCAATATTTTAATTACTGTTTTTTCACTTCATAATATACACAGTTTAACTACCTGAGAAAGGCATTTTAAATTCATTAAAATCCAGTCAGTAATAAATGCTTATTTTTTTGCTTATTTTTTGATAAGATCAGTTGCCTTAGAGATAGAATACCTCTTCACTTCTAGTAGAAAGGTTACTATATTGAGCAAAAAGGAAATATTAACTTAATTGGGTATTCAGGGATATATTAGACATGAGTAAATATTCTATGTTCTAACAACAGAAGTTGAAGTATTGTGTTAAGTCTTTCAGAAGCAACTAACATTTTGTATTAATGGATTATTTTCAACCAGAGAACTTAAACAGAAGCCATTTATTTTATATATGTTCATATATTTGTATATACAGGGTATCTGTGTAATATGTCTTTCTTCCTAAGGGTAGTTATCTGTCTTGAACTAGATATGTATGTGCACCTATGCAGATTCTATTAACGTATATGCACAGTACATTTAACATGCTCTGATTAGCAGCAGGAGCCAGCTTCACTTTCAAAGCGCCATAATTAAACAGTGGCCTGAGTTCTCTCCCAAAGTCTGGGAAAACTAGACTAAACTGATTGCTCAGTGACCCTTGCCATCTCCCTCAAGCTGTGAATCAAGTCTGTTGTTGAGGGAGAAACAAAAAGAGGGAAGGAGAAATGTAGGCTATAATAGTATCTATTTTCCCAATTGACACGAATTTAATGTATTTTTTTTGTAAATTTTTTGTGTATTTTGTTGTGAAGAAACTGTTGCGTAGATGGAATGTATCTTCGTCTTGCAGCAGTGTTTGACTCCCCGACTGCTGGTGACAATCCTGAGCACTTCCTACCTCCCCTGTCCTCTGTGCAGGAGCCAGGCTTCAGCCAGTCCCCCACTGATCTCCCCATTCTTTCTTGCTGGTCAGAAGAAGGGCACTTTCAGTGATCTTTCTCCTTTCTAAAGGATAGTAGAGAATACTGCACCATACAGATGTGCTATCCACAGATATCACAAGTGGCATTTTCTTTACCTGGAATGTGTGTGTCCTAAATTTGCAGACTGACCAATTTCACTCAAAAACCTTTCTTTGCACTAATGAGAAGAGTTTTGTGTTTCCTTCTGTAGTTTTCCAGGATGACCTACTGTTGTCTCTTAAATCTTAGGCCACCTGGTTTATATATATTCATCTTTGTATTGTTCGTATGAGGAAATTAGACGCTTGAAGCATAAGACCTAAAAGTATGGCATACAAAGCAGTTGGGTATTCCATTTGAGAAATATTTTCCTCAGTTTGTCTCTGCAAACATCTCTCTAAATTCATATGTACCTATTCTAATGATTTTACTATGTTTTTTACATCTGCTAGCATATACTATGATCCCAAGATTAGGTGATTACTGAATCTTATAACCTGAAAGAGTTGAGGTTGCTGCAACTCCCTCACTGTGAAGCAAGAATTCACAGTAGGGATACATTCAAACACAAGCATATACTGCAAATACATATATATGGGCATCTGGACACATAGATCAGACGTGTGTGTATATATATGTATATATATATATGTATATGTGTGTGCGCCAGATATACTCAGCACTCACACTAACTCAAATGGCACCAATGGTCTCATCCCCTTCTACCCAATGAATGATTATGAGAAAGGTTCATTAGTGGGAAAGACATATGCACATGCATACATGTATGTACCTGCACATGTATAATGTGGATCCCTCCAGCAGTAGGGCTCAGACACTCAACCTGCCCATAGGCTTCCCCAAATTTTCCTAGTGCCAACATCTGAGCAAATGAATCACTGAGGCCACAGCCCCACTTCAGCTCATGGTACAGAACTCTTACACTTTCACATTCACACTCCTTCCAGTTGCTGACACTCAGGCTCCCCTAAACACATATGCGTTGGAAATGGAATTTAATAAGAGGGCATGGAAGACTATGTTGACAACATGATATGGTCAGATGTGTCCTGATAAGCCACCATTTGCCTGTGATCAGTTTTTTTTATCCTCTTATTTATTTTTTCCATCCTTGTTCCTCCCCAATCCACCTTGTCCCCTCGTATTTTCACCTTTGGAAATGTCCTGTGCAAACACAAAAAGTTCTTCTCCTGCATCTCATGATGTGCCCCACCGTTCTGGGTGGTGATCCCCTATGGGCACTGAAGGAGAAAAAAATGAGGCTGCACACACTGAGTTCGATTTTGGAACTTGTCTACCTATATTTCTAGCGTTCCCCTTTTATTAGGGTTTCTTTGTAAACAGCATCTGGTGTTTGTCTTTTAGTTAACTGAAATTCCCAGGATCATCCTAAACCAACGCCTTGATCCCACAGATTCATCTGGCATCATGTGGTGGCTGTGTTCATCCATAAGAAAAAAACACGTGAGACCGTGACTGCTCAAAGCAGTGTTTGCTTTGAGAACACAGCATTCTCTTTACTAGAAACACCAGTCAAGGCCAAAACACTCCTTTTTGATCCTAATTAACTGAATGCATCTGCTGCTGGCTTAGCTTGCTCCCACAATCCCCCTCAGTTACAAAGGTGATCTCCAGAGCTGCTGCATTGGTTTAAGGTGGTAGCTTGTCCTGTCTTGATATGAGGGGTGAGGCTCGCCTGGGACAGCTGTGGGAAACCCCAGAGTTCATTTCTCAGAGGGGTTATTTGGGTTCCCTTGCCTGGCAATGTGCCTCTTTGCTCCTTCCTCTGTGTGTGTGTGTGTGTGTGTGTGTGTGTGTGTACGTACGAGACTTTAAACACATAAACTGACATCCACATCTCCTACTCTGGTGTTAAATTAAATCTTTTGTTTGGAAACTATTCAGGCAGCTAAAAAAGAGGGAGATATTTCAAATGGTCTTACTTAGATTTACATTAGCAAAGCAGGTGAAAGAGGCTTAGAAGGAGGCTAGAAAAAAATGTCAAAAGTATAGTGTGTAAAAAAAAAGTGAATTATTATGTTTGGATAAATAAGTACTATTTTTTATGACAAATTTTGGCAGTGGTCATTATAAAGCAAAAAGTTTCAGGAGCAACATTTAAAGGAATACTAAAACCAAAGTTGAGTTTGATGTACTTAGAGAGTGTTAGTAGTTTAGCTGGATTCACCAGATGATGAAATATTCACCACTAGGCTTAGGAATGTCAGTCTGTTGATTAAAGGTCAGTTCTGAATAAATAGCTAAAGGAGGCTAATTTGCAGTGATTTGATTAATTCTCCAACACTATTATGACAATTCACTGCTGTCATTCTATTAGCTATCTCTTAGAGAACAATTTAGGAAATCTCTGATGAATATGTTACACAGAATTTATGCTAGGCTTTCAGACTTTGAGAAGATTTCCAGGAATGCTTCAGAGAAAAATGTGTGGCAGCTTGATCCACATTTGTTTCTTGATTTGTTGTTCTCCTGGTACTGCTGCAGGGCTTCTTGGCTCAGCATTGTATTATCACTCTTCAACATGATAGTGAGGTGGTTCCTCTCAGCTAAGTCTAAAAGCTGAGGATTCTGTTGTTCTCTTTAATAGCAAGACCCTTTTTTTAACTTGTCATTCTGTATCCCCTCAAATATCATTTGAACAAATGCTTATGTGATCTCTGCGTAGTTTCCAGTCTACCACATGGAATCTCTGGAAGTATAGCATGGAGCCATAGGCTAGGATGAAAGTGTGCATCCGACCTGTTTTGAGGCCAAAGATGGAAAGGAGTGTGTTACAGCTACAGTGAACTGACCGCAGACGCACAAATATTTCAGAAGTGGCCTTTACTGTTCAATAGTGAAATAGAGAGAAGCTAGAGCATTTACCCATGACTCCAGTCTTCCAAGTAATGGCACTGCCTTTAAACATTGCTAACTATGGCAGTTTTCTTCAACCTCTTGTCCCTGGGGGACAATGACAATTTTGTTTTGTCTGTTCCTAGCTGCAGTGTTCCAGAAGTCAGCCTTTACAATTCTTTCATCTGCTGTGAGGCAAAGGGTGTCAAGAGCTTGAAAGAGCACAGAAGAACAATTCTCTTAGAACTTTATCTTTGATGGCAATCTGAATTTCTGCTTCCCATTTGTTTTTTAATCTGCTGTGACTTCTCCATTTCACACTACTTTGAATTTCAGAGAGAATGGCTATTTGTCTTTTAAATACATCTGTTTTTTACTTTTGCAGTTTGCTAATTTATTTTCACTGTCAGAATAAGGCATGGACTGCTGCATATGAGTATAAGGCTTTTTGAACATTTGGTTTTGTTGTTGAATTGCTTAGATGGATTCTGACCTGATTCAGACATGTAATATTTTGTTCCATCTAAATTATTTATATATATACATATCCATTTAACTCAGATGATATTAAAGTCCTTTCAGAATGAGAGCTGGAAAAAATTTCAAGTAGGTGTGATTGTTCATTTCACATCCATGTCTGATAAAAGAAAATATTGGCTTTGGTTCTGTTGGAAATACATAAGAAGACAGATTATTGAAGCTATAAATGATTAAGTGATGAGCACGAAAAATCAGAAGCAAAATGCAACAATAATATTTTTTTATATTCTTGTCCAAGTGAGTGAAAAGGGATTTTTTTTTTTATCAAAACTTCTATTCCCGCTTGATTTACTACTATGATATGATAAAAATTCTATAGTGCTTGGTATCATCACTACTGCGAAAGGTAGCTTTTTGGTTTTTTTCATACTACAGAAGTAATAAATAAGGGACATTTTTATAGGTCAGAATTGAGGTTTTCTTCTAAAATAAAAAAATGAGATGTCAACTGGATGGTACATGGATCCTGTGTTTTATGTCCTATCAACTCACGAAATCTTCAAAATGCTCTATGAAACAGACTTTGGAAAGAAAATATGCATCTGAATTTGAGTAAAAACTACTGGCCTATGATATTGCTATTAATACTGAATACTAGCATGTTTGAAATCAAGCAGACTTCCAAAGATTCTTCACATCAACATAAAATTACCTTTGAAAAATTATATCAAAGAAAGTTTTTGATGTAATTGGTATAATTCTTGTATAACCTCTACTAATGACTATGCAAATGTGTTCTACAACAATAACAACTCCAGCTTTAGCAAGGACAAATATTTTTTCTAACTTTACTTTCTATATGGCTATATATCTTTCCAAATGCCCATATTACACCAACCTACAAACACTCTCAACATTCTGTTTTTTGTTAATGTAAATACAGATGTGCAACAATAGTTTGGTTTTACTGGAGTTGCATCACTTTACAGAGAGAGACATTTTCACTCTCAGAATTTTATAAAGCAACATCAGATTGTAGTAAGCCTTGTGGTAATAAATCACATGGAGTCAATATCTTGTTCAGAGAAAAAGTACACTTTTTTCTATAATAATTGATAACATTTAACATAAAGTCAGCTAACAATGTCCATTCTCTGGGAAATTCTAAAAATTGATTTTGTTTAATCTTAAATAAATACCTTTCTTAAAAATACTTTTTGTGAAGAACAAGTAAACAAATTATCTTGTATTCAGATATTTTGTATAATGTACAATTATTTCTTTGGATAAAGTTAGGCACCATTTTGGTCTGTATCATTCTGACCTAATGTTACCTTTGAGAGGTCTTCTTCCCATATGTCTTGGTAACATATATTAAATATGGGCCTTTGCTGTATTAGTATGTTAAAGTCAGTAAACCTCCCTGATACAAAAGTTTAAAATAAGAGACATTAGTTTCTTCTTTTCTTTACTTCTATCTTGTTGAAGTGAAAAGTTCTCTCATAACTTATGACAATTTTGCCAAAATTGAAGAAAAACTGTTAAATTAAGACAAAAACATATTTTTAAAACTGTCATACTGAGAATTTTGTTTTATTTTTTCTTCAAAGAGCTTTTACTTTTTCAATGATCCAGAACTCTCAAGCTGTTTTGTCCAAGATATAATTACAGATACTTGTTCTATGTGTACAAAATGTTCTTCAGGACTTTCAAACCCTGTTTAATTTTTTTAAACTAAGTTACCTAGACCAAAGTTACTGGTTTAAAAAAACCACAATATTAAAGCTGAAATTTTTCAGAAAAAAGATTTTCAGAAAAACAGTCAGACTGATAAGCTCTAACTTAAACTCCTCTTATAACATCACAAAATGAGTGTATTTGATTGAGTTTTATAAAAAAAATGTGATATATATATAAATATTTCCAATCTGACAAAAAAAAAAACCAACAACTAAGCTATTTCTCATATACTCTAATCAGAACAAGTTTATAGGAACAATATGTATGATGAGGACAATGTTTTGAAACATGGTGAACGGTTTTAGAATTGGAATTGTTGTCTCTCAAATATCTTTATAACTGCTTTGAACACAGAAGAAGATCTTGGAATCTAAACCCCCATGTACTACTCTCTAGCATGACTTTATTATCAAAGCGGTTCAATAGGAATAGCTAGGAATAGGAGGACGTAAACTCTTCCATTCTGGGGACTAAACATCCTAATGTGTGTAGGGGCACTTATGACTGCTGCTCAGTGTAGTGTGGTCAGGTAATGGTAGTCCAGCTGTGCAGCTATTTACCTTCCCTTTTTCTTCATTCTGTTTTCAAGTTCTGAACCTTTAAAACGTTACAAGTGCTGCTTTCAGACACTGCATAGCAAACTTGCATTACTGCTCCCCTTATCAGTCCTGTATTGATCACTTGGCAACTTTTTGCTGGGGTAGATATAATCAGAAATCAGTAGAACAGAAAAAAAAAAAATGTTATGAACTTTGCTGTTATAGTAGGCAGTAATGCAAACCAACGTACAAATTTATACTCTTTCTAGAGAGAAACCCTGGTTCCAGGTGGTTTTTTTTTGTTTTGTTTTTGTTTTTGTTTGTTTGTTTGTTTTGTTTTGTTGGGGTTTATTTTGTTTGGTTTTATTCTGTGAGAATGGTAATACAAAACCATTAGCAGTGTCATCCTCCACCTTCCTCCCACACGGTCATGACTTGCTGGTTGTGTCAACTCAAGAATGAAAGGAAAGGCAGGGGGAGAAAAAAAGTGGTGATTTAGGAGGCTATCTTGCCACATATTCAGAGGGGGTTAGCTTTCTGATGTGAGAAGCCTGAGTACTCAAGATAACATCAGCTCTGAACCAGTCTCTGAAAGAATTTCAGTCCCTGTGGATTATGTAGTCTTTCTTGGTAGCTATCCACTTGATCTAAGCAGTGACATTAACTGAATGATATTTCTGATGGAAGAAGGGGAGTTGTTGTTCCCAGGTAGAAAAGGTGTTGAGGGTCAAGAGGGAAGATGGGAGGGGCATGTGTCTTCTCTGGAATACCTCTTCAGCATCTAGGTATGGACCCTTACCTTCTTAGCAAGGACAGAAAGTCATACCAAGAACTTTAAAGGATAGAGAGAACTCATTAAAAATTAGATGACAAAGTTTCAAGTTCCCTTATCTTGTTCTGTCATGTTATGTACATGTCTTAGACATGAAAAGGTCAGAGAAGGAAGGACAAGCTCTGTGGAAAGCTGAAATTTGCAGGTCCTTAACATTCCAAGTTGATATTGTTTAGCTTAGGAGAAATGGGAGGCTCAGAAATAATAGAGGTAGATTGGTGTCAAATATATTACTGCAAATATTAGTACCACTGGTTCGTTCAACTTCTGGCTGTTGAATTCTTGCACCTTCCTAGAAGGGAGGTGAAGCCAAATCTGTGCCTCTGACAGACACCTAGCATATATGACTGGTGAGATTGGTGCTGTTATAGCCCAAAAATCCCACAAATTTTTGTTTCTTTTGGGAAATGTGGTTCCTAGTGTAAGGCTTCTGAAATGTAGTTCATTTTTAATGTTCAGATTCATCACTGAAATAACTTACTGTCTGGGCTCCATGTGCTGGGAATGAATTAGATTCCTGTTTCCCACTGGAGCTGACTCAGCCCTCATCTGATCCATTAGTGGTCCCATGCAGAGGACTATCTGTGTGTGAAGATCTGTTATTTCTACCCTTCTCTTGATCTGATTTTATCTTTGACTGGATGAGTTGAGGGATATAAAGAGTCTATATTTGTATGTTCTCCAAAATACAAAGATTAATCATGTTGTGTAGAATATCAAACTGGATAGAACAATGGCTAGGTCTGGTGATGCATGTTTCATTCTATCAATCGCTGAAGTAGAAATGAAAAGTGTTTTAGACTAAAGTAAGGTTTAGGAAACCAGTAATTTTCTAGGTATTTAGAGGAGTCATTGAAGATATGAGCAAATTATTTTGGGCTTTGTGTTATGAATAGTTAAATGGACTTCTGTGACCAAAGGCCATAAAATAATATGTCTCCCAATTAAAAATGAAATTATAAAAATAAGGAGTTGGGATTATTTTTTTAAACTGTATTTGATATAAAATGCTTACTTCTTTGACAAAATAATTTATCTGTTGCAATAACTTAATTTTTTCATCTATTACATCTCAGATAACCTAATAAATCTATTCTTTCTTCCCTATAAACCAGTTCTATACCAGAAGAAGAAACCTCTGTATTCCTTAAAATAAGAAACTAGTTTGGCAATGCAGACAGTGCACTAATTAATATAATCAAAATCATACCCATTACTGCAAGCTCGAAATGGACAATTTAATGGACTGAGTTTTATGCAGTTTGTAATGAAAGTTGACCCCTTTGGTTAATCAGAATTCATAGTAACTCAGTACTGTCTAAGTGTTGCATAAAATTCTTTACCTGAAGCTGGCAAATAGACTGTGTTTGAAAGAAGAGAGAGGAGGAAAGCAATAAAAATGACCTCATAATAATAAAAGAGCCCTCATAAAAGTCCATCGCATGCATTTATTCAGGTTAGTTATGTGATACCATTCAATATGCTCTAGAGAAGAAACTGTTTCTGAAAGAATGAGGAAATCCACAATTATGAAGACATGTGTGGTATTTTAATATAAGTGCTGCAAGTCATTAGTTCCTGGGTTATTAGATCCAATATAATTCTTCCACTTAGACTCCAACATTTACTAGTTAAGCAAAGCACCTGAACAGTATTTCACATCCAGGGCCTGATTTAATGCCAAAGGTGTAACTGGTGATATAGGAACACAAAAGATTCAATAATGATTTATTTATTTTAAGTACTTTCATTCATTCTTCATTTTGATCGTCAAATATTACACTGAATGTTAGAGAAAGCATGATGACCTTGCATTTGTAAAGCAGTGGCATAAATATTACCAGAAAGAAGTATAAAAACAGTGAGGTATTCTTAAAAAGTAGGAAGTTGACCACAAAATTGTAAGATGGGAAAAAAAAAGAAGACACTGAATCTGTGCTCTACTGAGGTGAAAAGAGATGTTAACAAAGATCTAAATTTATTCAATATTGTTTATCGGGCTAACCTTAACTCCGTTACTACTTATGTACATTTATTTAATTCTTTATTAAACCAGATTAGTAACTTGTATCCTTTCTCTATACTTTGAGATTTGTGAAATTAGAGATGTTTGGTTTTAAGTTTTTGGTTTACTTTGTTTCTTTAATGAAAAGTGTAATTCTTTAATGGCTTTAAGAAAATGTAGGGGGAAAGTCCCCTAGTGGTAACCATTTTTCATTCTTAGATGAGGGAAAAAATGAAAATAAAGTCCGTTCTTTACTTCCTGATCACAATGAGAAAGTCTCTGCTTTAAGAATATTGTAATAATACTGGGAAGGATGACTGATTTTATAAGTACAATCTTGGCTGATTTTACTTCATGAATAATATAATTTGTACACTGTTCATATGTGATATGCACTTCATAATCTTCTCTTTCCAT
The DNA here is from genome assembly GCF_003945725.1 of Corapipo altera. Lineage (NCBI taxonomy): Eukaryota > Metazoa > Chordata > Aves > Passeriformes > Pipridae > Corapipo > Corapipo altera. Next base: position 2,437,905 of record NW_020884924.1, read on the forward strand.
GATTTTCCTTAACAGAAATGTTACCTTGTTTTATAATAAATCAATAAATAAAAATCTCAATTATAGCTCATTTCAGAATTACGTTATCCATATTTTCAATTAATTTGATAAATGCAAACCATCACATATTCCTTATCTCAGTGTAATTCCACTCTCTGTATCAATCTCTATCTACGTGAAGGGAAATGGGCTAGTATATTCTCATTCATGAGTCTTTTAGTAGGTTCAGTATCAGCATTGGCCAAACAGTACTCCAGGCTGCCAGTTAGTTGGAGGCAACTAGAATATATCAAATGAGAAACTTTGCTATTCTTTTCTAAGGAACTGGTCAGTGTTTATTTATTTTAACATTATACACCTAACATTATCCTTTCAGTCAACTCCTGGAAGTAATACAGCATAGAATACAAAGGAATGCAGGGACAGATGCCTAAAATACACTGGCGTGTATATGTTTTGAGTCACACAAATATGTTTTCCATTCTCCACTGCAACAGTGAAAGTCCTTTTTTTCATCGTTTTTCCCCAAATAGGTATCTATGGTGCCTTTTTATCAACATGCAGTGAGACAAACCAATCAGTGTTTGAACCAGAAATGACAGCAATAATACAGTGAAATTGCATTTTAAAGAAAAGGATATGTTCTCTCAAATCTGTAAGGCAAAATAGACCCTCATGCTCTCACTTAAGTAATGAAAGTGAAGGAGAACACAGGCACACTCTTATAAGTAAATAAGTCAATACTGATCTAGTTTGTTGCTTTGTTAATTTAAGTACGTTACTTCATCTCTCCCTGCCTCATTTTTCTTATAAGAACTGAATCTATTTAGACAAATATGAAATAGTAATGTAAATTACTTTTTCAGGAAATCCTTTTCCTTCCTAACTTTCTTTATATAAGGACTGTTAGTGCAGTGAATTAAAAAAGGATTAAATTCTGCCACTGTATGAATGTAATAAAAAATCTATAATTAAACCAGTTGATCCAAACTTCTGAGCACTGCAGACAAATTCTCAGATGCAAAATGCACTCTGGAATACAAACTTTTTTAAAAAATATAAATTGATATTATTATTCAATGCAATAAGAAAACATATTTAGAAAATTATGTAGAAGCTGGGATTCCAAAATACATGAAATCTTAGAGCAAAGTTAAGGACCTCATTATGTAGACTGAATTGTCATGTTATCTCTAGAGAAGCTACACTGTTTCCTTGCACCTTCAAGAAGAAGTCAATTCTAGTGGTCAGCTCTGCCACACAAAATAAGAATTTCTCTAAAAAATTTGAATTTTCCCAAAATTTTTTGAAACTAGAAAATTGTGAAATTTTCTATGGGCTAAGTTTTGGTCTCTGACCCGAAATTAAATCCTCAACAACACTGCTAAAATCAAGACAGGTATAGCAAGAACTGGAAATTTTGAGAGCTGGTCAGAAGAAAAGGTTTGCATTCAGATCCTACACTATTGTTGCACCATACTTTCTTCTAGAATGATTTACATAAACTCTTTTACCTCTTTTCCTGGCTCTGTTTACCATATTCTGAGTTTGTGAGAGTTTGAGGGAATTTTTGGTGGTTTGGAGGTTTTTGGGGGGGGGGGGTTTCTTGGTTTGGTTTGGGTTTTGTTTTGTTTGGGTTTTTTGTGGGGTTTTTTTGGTGTGTTTTGTGGTTTTTTGTTTGTTTGTTTTTTGATTTTTGTTTGTTTGCTTGCTTGTTTGTTTTCTGTTGTTGTGGTTGGTTGGTGGGTTTTTTGTTTGTTTGTTTGTTTTTTGGGTTGTGTATTTACCTGTATGGTTTTGCTTTGGATTGTCAGAAACACTCATAGAAAAATACTGTGGGGACCTTTATAAACCACTCCTTTTCTAACACATTCATCTTGAAAATGATTGAACTGTCTAGAAGAACACTCACCAGTATAAAATAAATGGATATACTATGAGAGAAAGAACTATTGTGCATTCTCTGTCAGTTCACAACATCAAGCTGTTCTGTGTATGTAAAATGATGAGCGCCTGGTGGTTTTTAAGTATACATCTATCACTATCAATTTATTTTACAAAAATTTATCATGAGAAGATAATTGGATCTCAATTTATTATACAACAGGCATTTTTTTTCTTCATGAGGTGGGAGCAGGGAAAATTCTCAGAAAGTGTACTGTGAAATATCTCAACTGCAATTGAAATTCTTATGAAGACACATAAATAAATCTGTTCTGATTCTGCTATGTTATTATTTAAAGGAAAAAAATTATTGATTAACTCCAAGGACTAGATTATGTTTCATGTATTATACCTGTTGTTTAATTATTGTATTTAATTAGGGTATTTTTCTTATTCTATAGTCACATACATCATCTGTTTAAAGTATATTTTAAATACTTCTAAAAAATTTAATTATGGTTCTGAGGTAATCTTAAAGGAATGTGATCATCAGACACCACACTTAGTGTTGAAGAGGTGAGATTAGCAACTTCATAAGAAAATGACAGCTGAAGACTGTGCAGGTTGCTATTCATTTGTTGTACAGAAATTTCTTAACTTCAATATTTTTTTCAAAAAACTGACTATCTCAGAGTTGCACAAAAATGCTGAACACTGATACCTAAAAATGCTGAAAATTTTGAGCAAAAAATAACTTATAATAAAAATTTTAAAAGTATAGTTTTGTTTTATGCAAGTAGTTCAATTATAATATTGAATTATAATTTTTTTGTGTCATAGGAGGTTTTTTGCATGTCCCCTTCTGCATTTTGTGTGAATTTAAATAAACAAGGGTTTGTGGTTTCTTTGGTGTTGGTGGTAGTGATTGTGACACTGGTTTTCTTAAGCATTGACTAAATTTGAGACATGTAATAGTGAAGGAGCATGTCACTAAGTCTTCTTGATCTGTATGGAAATTATGCATTGATAGAGCATAGATCTCCCATTAATAGAATCCACTCTTTACATTACTTTTAAATAAGTTACCTATAACTCTGTCAAGTTGTCTTCGATGTCTTTTCTGAAAATACAGTGAGATTTCTTGATTTGGTAGTCTAAGGAAGGTTCAGAAAAGAAGAAAAAGAAGTTAAGGTGCTAAATTTAATGGCAAAGTGCTCATGCTTTAAGGAGGCATTGTTCTCAGAATATTAATACATAAACTTTGTTAAATTAATATTTTTAAGTACTTAATGGTATTTTACATCAAACTGAAAAATTGCTTGCATTCAGATTAAAAACAATTTAGGCTTCAACACAGAGCTAATAGATCATTTTGCACAACATTAAACCTCTTAAAAATTGCAAGATTATTTGATGTTATAGCACTTTTAAACAACATCAGCCTAAACAACTTATTAATCAGTCTATGTTGCTAATTAATCACTACAAATGCATTTTGAGACATTTATTTAGAATTAAAAAAAGAAAATTAAAAAATTCTACAGAGTATTTCAAACCCTGAGGGCATTGGTGCGAGGGAAATTACCCCAAATTTATGATAACCATTTTCTTTAAAAAACCTGCAAATTACATATGAAACCATTCCTTCTGAAGGACAAATCTACCTCTGTGCATTGCTATTTATTCTGCTGGTGTTTTATTGTCTTGTTTTCTTGTATCATCCTTAAATAATAGATACTAGGGTTAGAAATGACTGATTGGGTCATCTGACCCATCTTTGTATAGAAGTAGAATTCTACTTACAATTTTTTATAGATTCCCTCTGTGGTATGCCTTGAATGCTTTCAGTGCATACCTGTTTTGGCAGGTTATTCCATTATCTAATTGACCTCACTTTTATGCATTGCTTTTTCACGTTTTGGTCTCCATTTTCTTTAGTTCAGGGCTTTCCTTATTCTTTTACTTACAAGAACAAATTAAGTTAATATGCTTCCTTTTTTTTTTCTATTTGGTAATTCCTGGAATGTACTTATATATACTTATTTTATCAGCTCTTACTTATCTCCTCTGTAGGCCATATAAATTCAGTGCTCTTAGCCTCTCTTCATAGGTTACGTTTTTCAAACCGTTCAGTGCTTTCATTGTTTTTGTCTCAACTCTAATGGTGTAATTTTTTTACAGCACACAGATAAGAATTACAGTGCTCCAACAGCACACTGTGCAATTTTCTGCTACATAAAGTAAAAAAAAACAAAAACAAAACCAACAACAACAACAACAAAACAAAAAAAAAACAACAACAAAAAACAAACAAACAAACAAAACCCACGCAATTATTGACATGGGGTATTTTAATCCATTTTAAAAGTATTAGGAAGTGGCCAATTCAAGATTTGCTGAAGGCCTAAGTATGTTGTTACCTTATTTGTAATACTTACTTTAAAGAAATAGAGAACAAGTATCTTGGTTTCAACAGTATTTAAGTATATAACTCTTGTTGAAGGTATTGCTCTATAAACTGAGATGTTTGGTTGTGGGGTCTTAAACACAGAGTAAGAAAAAGTTTTCCATCTTGCTTTGATAGAGCTTATCTTTTCTCATTCACAGCTAACACGTAAACCTCCTTATTCATTAATGTATGCAGGGCCTTTGCATAAAAAGGCACTATCCAATATCACCACAAAAAATCAGGATGATTATAAGCTTCTATTTATAACAAACAGCCATTAACAGTGTTTTTATTGCTATTTAGACTTGCTGATATCAATTCCTATGTGGTTCTTTTGTCTACATACTATATTAGATGGGAATATAGATTCATTTTTTTCTATTTCTATGCTGTTTCATTCTAAAACAGCATTTAAATATTGGCCAGTGTAAGGGACTGAAATAAAAGTACTAAATTCTGATGTTTAATTTTAATTGTTTTGTTCCTGTACAAGTTTCGAGCTGGCTTCCCGCCAAGTCCCCAAAACTCGACAACAAGGACCCGCCTCCCAGAGAGGGAAAAGAGGGAAAAAAAACCAAGCAGCCAAAGCTATAGCAAATATATATGTATATATATATATATATATTTTACATATGAGACGATACACAAAAGGAAAATACCACACACCTGGGGGGGGGGGGGAAGGGGGAGGGAAAGGGAGAGAGACAAAAAGGGGCAAGGACCGAGCAAGTCAAACAGCCAGCCGAAGGCAAACTAGCAGAAATCTCACCACTTCCCTTCGAACAGGCAGAATGACTTGACGCAGCCCAAGGCTCTCCTCTCACGCGAAGCGGATAGCGGCAGTCACTGTAGGCCTCGGCTCCAGATAAGCTCGACCGAAACAGGGACCCACCGTTCTCGAACCTCGCCGGAGAGGAAGAGAACGCGATCCCTCCCACTGGCTTTATTTATACCTCCAGTTACGTAAAGGAATAGCATGGAATACTTCCGTGATCACTTTTCTAGTTCCTTCCTGGTTACAAGTTGGTCTCCAGGAAGGCCTAGGGTGAAACCACTACAGTTCCTTAAATCTTCATACATGGCACAGCACTAAGCTCTACTGAAACAAATTTGTTTTACACTGAATGACCCCTTTTCTGCAAAGGTGTTTTACACCTGTGTGGCCCCCAGTATATACTGGTGCATGGGGTTGTTCCTCCCCTGGTGCAAAAATTTGCACTTCACCTTGTTGAACCTCACGAGCTTCCTGTTGGACCATTTCTCCAGCCTGTTTTGGTCTACCTGGAGAGCAGTGTGACCCTCTGGCATATCAGCCACTACTCCCAGTTTTGTGTTGCCTGCAAACTGGCTGAGGGTACACTCTGCCCCATCATCCAGGTCACTAATGAAGATGTTAAACAGGACTGGACCCATTATATATCCCAGGGGTACATGGTTAATTACTGGCCTCCAATTAGATTCTATGTCACAGATCACCACCATCTGGGCCTGGCTATTCAGCCAGTTTTGAAACAACCTCACCCTAATGTAGAACTACCAAGAACAGAGATCCACCCTTTAGGAAAAATTGAATGAATTTCAGAAGATCTTAACAAAGTTCACCATAAGACAAAATTCATGCAGTAGAAGTTAAAGGTTTATGCGGTCGGTTTGTAATAAAATACGGTTCTGACCTACCTCTGACGAAGGCTGTTTTTACATAGTAGAAGAAGAGACTGAAGCTGTGACTGAAGAGACAAATTGAAGTGCACGTACATGTCTGTATCAAGATTATCTAGTTAAAATACCTAATACAGACAGTATTTCTAATGGTATTTGACAGCATATTTATGTCTTTAATGCTCCCTAACTACATCTTTATGCAGTTAGCAGCATAAAATTTATGTTACTAAGGACTGTGTACTGTGAGTGAGGAAAGGATGAACAAACATTCTCTGCTTTAATTGGTAACTTCTGCTAAACATTCTGAAACTCAGGATGTATATGTGAACATACATTTGTATATATTCCCATTGTACTTGTTACAATTACAATTGTTGATTCAATAACTGAACATGAAAATGATTGATTATGTGTCCAAATGTAGGTTTCCTTCCTCTGTAAGTCAACTTGCTCAATTCCAGCAATTAATTGCATGGACCATTTAACATGAACTGGCTGCAAAATGCCATTATTTTTAGCTGATCATAATTTCCATGAAGTATAAATGATAAAGGACTGATGGTGATTACCCAAATATATCAATAAATTTAGAAGTTTTGGAATATAAGTCCTGTAAGGCCGTTTTTGTGTGGTCAAGTTAAATACAATGTGTAATATCTGCATGAGTGGTTTTTTTATTTGTGAATTTTTAAGTCAGTTTGTAATGTGTAGATTAAGCAAAAGATGCAAGACAACGCAATTTTAGGTATGTGATAATTTTGGAGCAGTGTAGTTGTAGTTGGTGTGTCCAGAGTGTGAATATGAGAAAGGTAAAATTTCACCTATGTCTCCAAGGGGAATAATATTTTATTTTAAAACAAAGATTTTTTTCTTCCAGGTGAGCATGGATTCTGTTATGGAAGTGAGATTTATGTCTTCTATTTTTTTCTCCAGTGCAGACTTAGTTAAAAAATAATCAAAAAGATTTTTTAAAAATCCTTGAACTTGTGTAATCAAAGGAGTACATGTGTAATCAAAGGAGTTCATTTTGGAAATTCTTTTTTATTTTCTTTCTTTTTCCCTCTCTATACTCTGACTTCTCTTTCTGTCTTTTGTTTCTGTTGAATTTTGAACCTTAAACAACATTAAAACTTATATAAACAAATCTCTCTTTCTTTCTCTGGCATGTAAGGAAAATAACATAGAAGATTTTCACTCATTTCCATTAAGTATACATTTAAAATTCTTCCTCTGAAAAATGCATAACATTTAGAAGCCAGGTCTCTCTGATGTTGTAGTGGTTTGGATCTTGTTTTCCCCCAGAGGCTAAGAAAAATGGTAGACCCCCAAGGGGTGGAAGCCCCTGGAAGTTTTGAAGATCTGTCCAATGGGTGCTCCTGCAGAAATGTAAACATACCACAAGCACCGGAAGAGAAGAGTTGTAGTTGGGTGGTAGGTGAGGTGGCCATGTTGTAGGAGCCACGAGGAAAGGGGTCCAGAGCCCCTCGGGGCCTCTGGGACATCCCAGCCCCGGGCTGGGGGAGCTGCAGGGACCTGGAACAGCATAAAGCTGGGCTAGGTGCCTGTAGTTATGCCGGGAGATGTTTTTCTCCATCGTGGGCAGCAGCCGGAGAAAGCAGCAGCCGGCACTGACCAGAGAAACGGTGGCAGAGAGCCAGAAGAGATAAGACGGAGCAACAGAGACATGCAGCACCACAGAGAAGACTCCTGGAAGGAGAGTCAAGGAAAAGAGAGCCCGCAGCAGAGCTACAGAGTTCTGGGGGTAAGAACTGATACAAGACCCCCCCAAACTCCTTTGAGACTTCCAGGAAAGGAGGGACATGGACTCCTATTTTGGAGAGCAGTTTTGGACATGCAGCACCAGAGAGAGAGAGAGAGAGAGAAGAGTTGAGAAGCTCAGAGCGTCCTGGGAAGCTGGACCAGGACGGAGAGGAATGCAGAGGGGGTGACCTTGGCTCCCCCCTCGCACTGCTGCCAAGGTGGTAGCCTGAGGCAGGGCACAGAGGTCCTGCAAGGAGTTTGAATCTCCTGGAGATACCAGACCGTCACGAAGCCCCCTGTGCTTCGTGATATGACTGTGGTGATAGCGATCTTTTTCTGGGGTGAAAGCAGCCCACGGAAGACCCCTTTGCCTGCGTCAAGGGGCCGAGAGGAACTTGGATTTCCCCTTGTGAGTGCTGGCAGAAAGCCAGCCATAGCTGCTGCATGCATGAGATGAGAGACCTGCTGCCTTAGAAGAGATTCCTACTTTGGGACTGGAAGGGATCTGTTCTTCCCTCCTGGAGTTTTATTTGGAGGGGAGAAGAGATCTGATCCATTGTAAATACTATATGTCATGGTAGAGATAGTTGTGATCATGTGTATAATGTGTTATAGTATTTATTTGTACAGTCATTGCAACATATTCCCTTTCCCCCATTCTGAGTCTGTTGTGTTTTGTCTGGAAAAAACCCATCCCACATTGGGTTGAGATGTGAGAGGGGGAATGGAGCTAGGGAATCGGATTTTGGGGTATCTCAAACCATGACAGATGTATACATTTTTGATTCCTTATCATCTCTTTTCATTCTATCAGATTACAGGACTGTAAAAGCCTGCCAGGGTCATCAAAATCAGTATTCTGCTATCATAAGCAATAATGTTATACTGACCTTTTTATGAGTCATTGAACTGGATCTTAAAATTAACGATATGGGATTTGGGGAGGAGGATTTTATTGTGAGAGGTTTTTTTCCCTGGTTGAGATACAGCAGTATGAACTGTTTCATATTAACAATGATCTGCTAAATGTTAAAGATTTTTAATTTTCACCTAAATTTCTAGCCTAGCCAACAAAAAGTCTGTGGGGCCTGATGACATGCATCCCAGGGTCCTGAGGGAACTGGGTGATGCTGTTGCCAAGCCACTTTTCATGTTATTTGTCGAGTCATGAAAGTCAGGCAAAGTCCCTGGTGCTTGGAAGAAGGGAAGACATCACTCCTGTTTTACAAAGGGGAGAAAAGACAACTCAGAGAACTACAGACTGTAGAGCCTCATCTCTGTACCTGGGAAGACCATAGAACAAATCCTCATGGAAGCAAGAGGATGCAAGACAAGGAGAGGATCCAAGACATCCAGCATAGTTTCACTAAGGGCCAATCATGCCTGGCCAATCTGGTAACCTCCTGTGATAGAGTGATTGCAATGGTCAAAGAAGGTCAACTGTTGTCCTCTACCTAGACTTGTGTAAGGCCTTTGACACAGTCCCACTCAACAGCGTTGTCTCCAGATTGGAGAGACATATTGAAGGGTGGACTGTTCAATGGATAAGGAATTGTCTGGAGAAACAGAGTTGTGATCAACAGTGCCATGTGCATGTGGAGATTGGTGGAGAATGGTTTCCCTCAGGGTTCTGTCTTGGGACCAGTGTTCTTCCATATCTTTATCAACGACACAGACAGTGAGACTGAGTGTACCCTGAGTAAGTTTGCAGATGACACCAAGCTGAGTGGTGTGGTTGACAAAACAGTAGGAAGGGATGAGATCTGGAGGGACCTGGAAAATTTGTGAGGTGGCAAGAATTTTGTGAAGTTCAAGAAGTCCAAGTGCAAGGTGCCGCACCTGGGTTGTGGCAATCCCAGACATGAGTACAGACTGGGAGAAGAAATAATTGAGAGCAGCCCTGCAGATAAGAACTTGGAGGTTCTGGTGGATGAAAATCTGGATATGAGCCAATAGTGTTCACATCCAGCCCAGAAAGCCAACTGCATTCTGAGCTACATCGAAAGAGGAGTGTCCAACAGGTTGAGGGAGGTGATTCTACCCTTCTTCTCTGCCCTTGTGAGACCCCACCTGTAGTACTGCATTCAGGTTTGAGGTGTTGCCGTGGGATTTAGGTGCTGAAAAAAAATCTCCCAGAGCAATTAACTAGGGGTGAGATAAGAAAGGGTTTATTTGCCAAGGCTAAGATGTTACAAGACGCGCGCCCCTGTGCCCGAGAGGTTACATTTTATAATACCATCCATCCAATCCCAGATGTGTCCACCCTGTGGCCTTTGCTCTGGACCGCCCCGGGGTCCACCCCCTTAAAATGGGTCTGGGGTGCATTTCGGGACCACCTACTTCATCACCTTCACCATCATCAGAGCACAAAGGGTACATAGTTACCTAATTCTTGACCGTATTCTGTGGTTTAGGCCCAGATATGCTGTTCTGTCAACTGTCTAGGCCTTGCCTTGACAAAAGACTAAACATTTCTATTAGATTTGGGGCTATGAGTGATATAGGGAGGATAGAATGGGGGAAGAGGGTTAAGGAATGTATAAACAAGGGTGCTGGAGGGAAAGGGAAAGGAACAAGGGACAAAGAAGGGAGGGTTTCTGCTTTTCAAACCTACTTAGAAAACTTACAAGTCTTACAAATATTAAAAAATAAAAAACCATTAGGGGCTTAAGGCATCAGGGGTCCTCAGCACAAGAAAGATGTGAACCTGTTAGAACAAATCTGAAGTAGGACCATGAGAATGATCAGAGGTCTGGGCACCTATCCTACTAAGACAGGCTGAGAGTTGGGGTTGTTCAACCTGAAGAAGAGAAGGCTTATTGTGGCCTTTGAGTACTTAAAGGGGGCTTACAAAAAGGAGAGGAACATTTTATACAGGCAGACCGTGATGGGACAAGAAGGAATGGTTTTAAACTAAAAGAGGAGAGATTTAAGTTAGAAGTCAGCAATAAATTCTATACTCAGAGTAGTAAGGCACTGGAACAGGTTGCACAGAGAAGTTGTGGATGTTCCATTTCCAGAAGTGTTCAAGGCCAGGTTGGATGGGGCCCTGAGCAACTTGATCTAGTGAGTGGCATCCTACTCACATGGCTGAGGGGTTGGAACTAGATGGTCTTTAAGCTCCCTTCCAACCCAAAGCATTCTATGATTCTATGAAAAAGAATGCCAGAATTTCTCTATGTATCTACATTGCAGTTTCCATGGTTAAAGTAGGTGCAAAATAAAACTTTGTGTGAATAATATAGCGGTAGCAGGTAGCTCAGGACTGATGACATTGTAACTGTGGCAACACAAGGATAAACTGTTAACAAAATGGTCAATGTTACTGTTGTCTTCCACTTTTTAAAAATTATTTTCTTAATTGTATATGCCAGGTGTCGCAGCTTTCAGTGGATTTTATATAGATATTTTAGGTGTGGAAGGATTTTGACCACTATACATCTGAATAACAATCAGACAAAATCTTGCATCAATTTTATTAAGTATTAATTGTATTCTGGAAGTTGGACATGCATTTTGCAGGCTCATGTTGAGCAACATTTAATGCAAAAAATGTCCCCAAAGCCAATAGGAATTTTTATGGTAGCAGAAACTAAGTAAGAGAAACAAAAGTGGCAAATCATGTCCATTAAGCAAAGCACTCAGGGAAAAATTGGTGCTGAACGTTTGTGGAGCTTTCTGTCATAAAAGATGGCTTCCTTACCAATGTCTGCTCTCTGTACAGAGTTAAACCTCGTTTAGCTCAAACCACAGGAGCTGTAAGGTTATTCTCCTGTGTACATATAGTATATTCATACCCCATTTTCTCTTTCTTACCCGGAGAAATACACAACCTCAAATGAGGTGTCAAGACCTGCTAAAAAATACATGAAAATTAGAATGGACCTAAAAATCACAGTATTCTAGGTAAAGAGCTATCAGAGGTATGTCTGATAGAAGCCTGTGTCAGCAAGAACAGGAAGTTGTTTTTGTCTATGTTTGCATATTCCTCAAAGTAGATTAAAAAAAAAAAAACAGGGTTAGGTAAAAGGCAGTTTTTAGTAGAATGTAAACAAGACAAGTTTTTAAGGCTAGAAATCCACTCACTGCTCAGAGAGAATAGAACTATAATCAGTTTACATGACAAAGTCTATCCTTTCTCCTGAAAACCTTACAGGAAGGTTTCAGTATGCTCAATAGCTTTCAAGGTTACAACAAGCCTTATGCTGCTCCTTTTAATTCTTACATAGCTTTAGTTTCCTTTGAGACCTACGTGCCTATTCCCTGCTCCTCAGTGTCTCACTATAACAATCTCTTCTGTGTCTACTTCATCCAGTTTTATCTTTCAAGTCTGAGTCCCAAGGGAAGGATCACTTTCTTCTTAGAGTGTTTTATTTGACCTATTCCTTGTAGAAGGTTGTCCTCATAAAAGAAATATGGATCCTGCCCATAATTGCAGCCAAATAAGAAATTATAAGAAGGAGAGTAATCTTAGAGAACCATCCCTTCTCCTGACATAGGTATTTAGCCTTTTGGTCTGCAACTCCCCATGGGTTATGTGCTCTGGCACTTAGACAAATATGTAACCATCAGAATTCCTATTAGAACCATATAGAAATGAAAGATAATGCTCCTGTCTCCTTCAATGCAGCAATACAACTTTAAGAGTAGTCACCCAAGTGGGACAGAGCTGGATTAAATTTTCTGAGAGAATTTTAGGGTTTTTTTTCCCCCGAGATAAATACTCTGTCAGAATGCAAAGTTTTTGGTGGAACAGAATTCTCTCTTAAAATTATTCTGTTTTCAGGATTATAAATATTCTTTAGGTCAAAGAATACTTGGGAAGGTTTCGCAGTTCAAGGTTTAATTCTCACCAAATGCACAGGTTGGAGGAGACACCTGAATCCCTGGCAAGGTAATTACAAAACACTGCAATTTTCACTGCCACCTCCCACTCCATGGCAAAATGTACATTTTTCTCTGAAAAATCCTCTGGCTGTTTAATATAAGAGGAACACCCAGTTTGTGTACAGAAATGAGCCTAAGCAGTTCTGGTCATGTCTTGAAAGAGACAGATTCCTGTAAATTTTTGATAGGTAGTGGTATTTTCCTGTGGGTAGTAGGTGGTTGAAAAGTTCTGTTTGTTTTACAGAAGAATCTACTAAGGCAGTTTGACGATACTTAGGTTTCTCAGTTCTTTTACGGATCCTGCCTAAGTATGGTTACCTGACTTATCATAACTTAGGCATGAAAGAAAGAAAGAAAGAAAGAAGGAAAGAAAGAAAGAAAGAAAGAAAGAAAGAAAGAAAGAAAGAAAGGAAGAAAGAAAGAAAAAGAAAGAAAGAAAGAAAGAAAGAAAGAAAAGAAAGAAAAGAAAGAAAGAAAGAAAGAAAAGAAAGAAATAAAGAAAGAAAGAAAAGAAAGAAAGAAAGAAAAGAAAGAAAGAAAGAAAAAAGAAAGAAAGAAAGAAAGAAAGAAAGAAAGAAAGAAAGAAAGAAAGAAAGAAAGAAAGAAAGAAAAATAAAGACTCCTGTTGGTGAATGAACAATCTGCTTCAGAAGATAATTACAAAGAGAAAGGAAAATTCTGGTTCCAGACAGTAACTGTATCCATACACTCAGGGATTTGTGAGATACAGATATGTAATCTGTTCAAGATTTACACCTTCTGTGTGTCTCAAAAGAGTTCAAGCTTAGTAGCACAGGGTGCCTTTCATCCAAGCAGATAGAAAAAGAAAATATAAGGTTTAAAAAATTTTGTATGTTTTTAAACATAAAAAACATACTATTAGTAATGACTACTGTTTTTTTTCCTATTTCCTTTTTCTGATTTTTGCTTCAATGATTCCTAGAGTAAGTAGCAAGAGTTATCTACTCCAGCTTTTTTTAGATACACAGGTATTTTAGGATAGAAAATTTTTGCGCTTTGCTTTATTTACACTGAAAGGTAAAGAAATGGAAAATATGTACTTGGCATGTCATAGTCTTGAGGGACTATTATCTGGTGCTGATCAAGGCTGGATTCTAGTTCAAGTCTTCTCAAGGAAGTGTGTCTATGCTTGCATGTATCTGTGCTTTCTCGATTCAGTGGTAAAGTCAGGAAACGAAATAGATAAATTACTAGGTTTCTATAATTTCAAAATCAAGTTTTTGCAATCATTTTCATTGAAGTAAAGCACTTGGTTTGAATAAAGACATACTTTATTTCCTTAAAAATTAAATCAGCTCCATTTTGGGGTGATTTTATAAGTCATGGGAAAATGTAGAGACAAAGCCAGTGTTTTAAAGGAAATTCACTTGTCAGTCAAAAGCTAAAAGAATGTAGCTTTCCCTCCTCATCAAGTCCCCCAGACCAATGGTTAGGGCAGTCATTTAGACCACATGACATATTTAAATATCTAACTTCCTCATAGTTTAGAGGAGGGAATTGAAACAAAGCCTTCCTTCCATTGAGAAGAGAGTGCCTTATCTAGAGAGTCCCTTATCCAACAAGTATCGCTTTATCCACCCACCACTATGTTTTGCTTCACAAATAAGCTGTCCATCTGGGGCCAGTTGTCTGAAGACAGCACTGTCTATGCTTTGCCAAGTAGAAACCAAATGTTACAACCATTATGGTCAATTATCTTTACTTCCTCTGTCAATGTGTCATAGTCTTATCAATCCTTTCTAAGTTATACTTCTAGATAAATGAGCCAAGGAAATTATTAAAATTATGCATGCTATTATCTGTTAGAGAAACATAATAAAAAATCTAAGTTTGGCCTGTGCCCAGGGAACCCAACATCCAGGAATGGGGTACATTTATCCAGGACCCAACAGCTTCAATATATCAATGCATCCTGTGTGCTCAGCACATAGTCCTCCTTTATTTGAGGACATAGTGGTCCTGTGCTCCCTGAGGCCTCTGAAGGTGCAACACTTTGCTTCTCTATGCACATGGGTGCAAATTGTTTACCATACTGGAATATCCCAAATATAGTCCTACTGGAAATAATATGTCTAATAATTTCTGATTTTGTAGTACCTTACAAAGTTTATACTACTTTTTCAAAACCAAGGAATGTCTCTGTCAGAAACTTAATTTCATTCCCTTCTTCTTTTAAAACCTCACTCACAGAAATCATACAGTTGTAGAATTGTAGAAAGGATTGGATCAGAAGGGACCTTACAGATCCCCCGACCATGGGAAAGGACACCTTCCACTACACCAGGAGGCATTAACTCTTTCCTTCTGGACTAACATCCACTGTGGAGTCTTCTAGGATGCAGCTACTTTTGTTGTTGTTGTGTTGATTATACATCCTATAAAAACTTGATGGTGAGGAATGAAGGCTAAGCTGGCGGATTTTTTTAAACTCTGTGTTAACCCTCTAAGGAGCAGACATTAGAAGGAGGTTTCCAATGATTCTGTTTTAATGGTTTAGAAAATTTACAAGCAGTTTTTGAAAAGCTTTAGGTTCATTCAAATACATCTGCTGGTTATAGACATGTGACTTTGAAGAAATTTGTTGTTTTGATTTTATCATCTGTTCCTTTGGCTGAAAATCCTCAGAATTATCAGCATTAACAGGAACAATTAACAAAACAAGTTTAACTGTCTCAAGGAAAGGAGAAAATGTTTAAAAAAGAAACCATGAGATTATTCTAAAATTTATCAATTTTATCAAACAATTCATCAGAGTAGCTTGTATCTATCCTGTCTAACACCATACAATGGTGTTTGACTTAACTAATATTGTCAATATTTTAATAAATGTATCCTTAAATGAATTTTACAGTAATTTAGAATGCTTTAATGAACACCACAAAAGAAAAAATAGCTATGTTTATGTATTATGATCAAGCTCCTCCAAGCTACTTTACTTCCTTTTGGTAAGTAGTCACCTCTCAGCTTACTTAGTTATAGTCATATAAGAAGCTGCAGGGGTAAGAGTTAAAAATAGTTAAAAATAAATGTAATGTTTGAAAAGAAAAGAAATCCAACAAAACTATTGTTATAACACATGCAAAACTGTGGAGTATTACATTACTGAAAAATACATTAATTGTATTGAATGCTGAATGTAAAAAAAATATGGTACCACTGATCATTTGCAATTTGATTTAGGTGAGATCTTATTAGTATGCTATGTACGAAAAGATCTAGCTAGGTACATTTCTTTATTTATCAGAGAAGCTTACATCTGCACAGGGTAGTATGAATAGGCTGCGAGAGCACCTTGTTGTTTGCTAAACAGAATAATTAAGAATCCATAAGCTACTAAACGAATGCAACGATTATCTTTAGGACTATCTTAAGAAACAAAATGTCAGATGCTTTTTTTTTTTTTTTTCTCATTTTGTGGATGTAATCCACATTAAAAGCTGATGTTTTAGAAAAAATATACTTTTGTGAAGTAAAACATGGCATCACAGTAGGATGGGACAGAACTTATTTAATGACTATAACCCTCTTTCTAATATTTGTGATCTTATATTTTTGTAATCTTAATTACATATTTTTAACAGCTGGGTTTTTACATGCACTGTCTCAGATTCAAGTGCATACCTCCTGTTTTGTTGGGGGGGGTTGGGAGGTTTTTTGTACAAGTTTATTTATACCTCTCCTCAGTCATCACTGTCTGCATCTGAACATTGGATTTTCAGATTAATAGCACAAATCTCTTCCACTAAAGCTTTACTGTTACAATTATCACAGATGGTAACAGAAATAAGTGCTTATCTCAGTGGACCAGGTGCTTGAGAGAAATACATAGCACAATACACCAGTGGATTACATATTTATGAGTAAACACATTTCACAAAGAACACAGATGACTACTTAAATGAACGAGTACCTTTCTTGAAGGCACCGTGTCTAACTGATTGAGAGGCAAATTATGGATCCATCATGTTACTGATTATAGCAGCCTCTATTTTAAGGGGAACAGGTTCTAGTTTATAAAGTCATTGAAATGTACAATGTATAAAAAATACCTGGGAAATGTGATCCTTAATTCTTTTTCTTTAATGCTGCCAGCTTTTAAATTCATTGATGGCTTTTATTGGTTGATAGGTTTGGTCCCTTCCTCTTACACGCACCCTATCTACCTACAGCAAAGGACATCTATAAAGGATTCAATTATGTTTGTAGCGACACACTTATTTCAGCCAGTGTTCTCTTTCTCTTGAAAAGAGGTTCAGTCAGAAAAAAAAGAGCAGACATTCTTATATGCATGTGGAATACTCTTAATATTTTCTTTCTATCATTTCTCAACTCTTGTGAGACAAAAGGGGATAAATGTGATTTCAGAGAACAAATTTCAGAAAAGGTATTTCCCAAGAAACATGACTATGTTAACTAAAATAAGATGCCAGCTTCTTATTATTTCTGTTTTAGACACTGACAAGTATAATAGGTAAAATATTTGTTAATACAAAAATTATTTTCATAAGTGAGAAAATGTCAAATGGAAATTTGCATGCAGAAGAGGTTTTGTTTGCTTATTAATACCCAAACTAAAACTGATATCTTCCATAAGCAGCTAAATATGAAATGTAGTGGTATCATTTGGTAAGTTATTGTGCCTATGTTACCTAATATATTTCCTCTGGAAGAAAGTAACAACCTTTTTTTATTTTTCCTTATCAAAGTCTGGAAAACAACAATTTGGCACAGAAGCAAAGTGTTTTGGTCCTGATCTCCCTAAAATAATGAATCAGAGAAGATAAATATTTTGCGTATTGTGATCTTAAAGTAGTTACCTTTAAATAATGTGACATGCTATGCTCTGTTTCATTGTTATAGCTTTAAGTCTTAATACCCGAACTGGTGTTATCAACATATATTGGGAAGAGAGGTGTAACAATGGCTGTAACATCATTTCATAATTTTCCATTCCTCCATGTTGCCTGATGTCTAGCAACACTTGAGGTGGTTTATGGCATCTCCCTGTTAGCCAAATGGTGCAGAAGGCTTTAGGGGCTGTGGATGTGTAACATAAGATTGAAACCTTGTGCTTGTGTGTTTCTTTTATTTCCTTCTCCTTACACTGGCCTTCTGAGAGCAGAGTGTTGCTTTAGGAGTGGTTAGGTAACAGTACATGACAGAATTTGAAGTCTCATATTTTCATTACACTCATATAATTTAGTAAGAATTTACATGTGTCAGATTCCTTAATTACTGTAAACCATGTAATGCCTACCTTTCCTGTTATTTCCTGAAGCATCTTTGTTGTTTCTGTGCTAAGACTAGATTATTACTTCACTCTATCGCAGAAAGCTTTAATAAGTTATATACTTCTGATAGGGTATACATTCAAGAAGAACTAACTCTGACAATCCAAAACTTAAACACCTTAAGACAGGACATAAATCAGACTAAGTGATTATAGATTGGATTAAGATGATGGAGATACACTGTTCCATAACATCTCAGAGTCTTGTTTTCCGTCTTATGGTTTGAGCCTTTTACCTGTGAAGTAGTTATTTTCCTGCAGCTCATGGAGAGCACCATACTGGAGCAGATGTCAACACTGCAGCCTGTGGAAAACCCCACACATGAGTAGGTAGATTTGCTCTAAAGGAAGCTGCAGCCTGTGCAAAGAGTTCACAATGGAGCAGGGGAAAAGTGTGAGGAGTAAAGAACAGAAGAAATGAACAGTTATGGTCTGATCTCAACTCATATTTCTCATTCACCTGGGCTACTGATGGTGGAGGGAGTGAGGTGGGAGGTGGAGTATTTGGGGATGAAAGAGTGAAGTTGAGCCTGGGAAGAAGGGTGGGTGGAAATACAATGATTTAGTTTCGTTCAAGGATAGCTGATTTCATAATACTGATGAATATTTTTGTGCTGATGAATATTTATGTGCCAATGAATAAATACAAAAGAACAGTCAACAACAATAACAAGAAAACAAAAGAATTACCCAAGGAATATAAAACAGATTATAAGGGACAAAAAAGGTAATATGTGATGATTCATATTCTACGTAATCCATGCAGTCATGAAATGTATAGAAAATGAAAAGCACAAAGATCATCTAGTAGTATTTTATTTTTTTTCTTGGTACTTTTATCATTAGAGTTATAAAACTATGTACACAGGCTATCTCTCTCTGGACACTCCTTTAATCATGTCTTCCAATATATCATTGCTAACATGACTACCTTTGGCTCCTCTGCTTACGTTCATTTACCTTTGGTTCCTCTGCTCCATTGCCATTAAAATCACCTTTTGAATTTACTTTTATTTTAATTTTCCATTATGAGATACATTTTTTCATCTTCACAAGAATCCTTGCTGATATTAAGTCTTCTTTTGCTTCAAAGAAACAAATACAATGCCTCTTATTTAAGTTAAATGGTAAAATACCATCATCTCAACAATCTGCAACAAAACATTAATTAATGACAATTGATCAAGAAAGATGCATTTGTGGCTGTGTTTGAAAGAAATAGAATCCAAAGGCATAGGGCCAAATATTTCTCTGAGGGCTTCTTTATAATGATTTAAAGAATCAGAACAATGATTACAGTAATTCAGATCAAAATACTTTCCAGGATTCCAGGAACTTTACGTAAACTGCATTAGTAATAGCAATTACAGTTCAAATATCTACCATCCACTACTCAGTTCCATCATAATTAGCCTCACCCAAAACTCTTACAAAATGCAAATAGATATTCTGCAAATGCTTAGTGACTATCCTGTTCTCATTGAGATTTATCAGATACTGAAACAATAGCATTCTGTCTTCCTGTCTTTGCAGCATAAGTAAATAAGTATAATATTTTGAAGTCTGAAAGTCATAAAATGTTCCTAAGCAAGAGTCTCAATATCCATTACCTTATCAGTATGTGTGCCTGGTATGGATAGCATGCCTTAGTTTGCCTTCATTTTCTTTCTCTGCATTCTCTCTCTATACCCTAAATTAACCAGTTCCACTTCAGTACAGCAAGACAATATAGTAAAATGGTCAGATTTTGGAATGACTTGGACAACTGGTATTGGTCTGCAGATAACCTTTTTTTCTAGTTTACTGCAAGAGAAAACAATCATGCAAAACAGCAATTACATGCAAATCTCATCAAATTTCTGTACTCTTAGATAGTACATTTCCTGGTTCTTCAAAAGAACTTCTGGATTTTGAAAAAAAAAAGAAATATTACTGAATAATAAAATTGCTGAGATATAGATAAATACACCAAATTGAATGTATGTAATAGATGAATCTTACTTGCAATTTACTTTTTGCAACATAGTGGTATAGCCATTCAATGATAAAAAGCTGAAGGGTTTTTTGTTTTCTTTGCAGAAACTATTCTGAATGGCAAGTAGCTTTGGATATACCTAATACTTCCTATTTTAGTACTGGGGTTAAAGAAAGAGAAAGATTTCAGAGAAACAGGGTTCTCTCACAATCTTTCTTCTTTCCATTTTAAATTCCATATATGTTAGCAAAGACAGCCCAAAGAACTGTGCCCAATTGCTGCTGTGCATTATGACATGATATAGGTCTTTTTCTCCAACCCAGATGAAAATACTGAAACCAAGTGGAACCTCAACCTTTCTTACATTCTGTAGTCCAAAAAGATAAAAAACCCCAACCAACCAACCATCAGAAAACCCCACAGATAGTGTAGGCTTGCTTAATATATTTGTCTCAGTGTTGTTATGGCAAAAATTTATCTGACAAACCTTTTTTTCCTTTAAACCAATGACTGGTGGTCAGGTTGCTGAAAGCGAGTTTTAGGTGAACAGTCTCTGGGAACATACAGGAGGGAGTGCAAGGGATAAAGAAAATATTAACAGTGGATATATTTCCATTGTTCTTTAAAAGACTATATGTTTTCTACTGCCCGTGTGGGGGTAAACCACTCCTTAACTGGGTATCTAGAAGCTGTAAATTGGCAGCAGTAGTAGCATAGATGCTCTCTTAGCAGTGGGCAGATAAAGAAATAATCTACTTCTCATTTCATCTATGTCATCATCATGCTCACCTTGCGTCTGGAATCCCTCTAAATTGGCTTTGTTCAAGACCAAGGCTCATAAATATATTTTTCTAACTCCTTTTCTTCATACTTGTGTTCTCCAGTATGTTTTTGAGCTTATGAATTGTTCTTATCATCAGGCCTCAGTGGTTAGAATTTACTGGCAAAATGCTTTGTCATAGAATCATAGAATTTTAAGGGGTTGGAATGGACCTTGAAGATCATCTAGTCCCAACCGCCCCTGCCAAAGTCAGAGACACTTCCCAGTAGACAAGGTTGCTCAAGGCCTTATCCAACCTGGTTTTGAACACTGCCACAGTTGGTACATCCATAACTTCTCTGGGCAACGTGTTCCAGTGCCTCACCACCCTCACAGAATAGAATTTCTTCCTAACATATAATCTAAGCCTTCCCCCACTATCCCATCACTACAGTTGCTCATGGAATGTCCCTCTTCAGCTTCCCTGGAAGGTCCCCTTCAGATACTGGAAGGTTGCTCTGAGGTTTCACACAGCCTTATCTTCTCAAGGCTGAACAGTCTCAACTTTTTCGGCCTGTCTTCATAGGAAAGGTGATCTAGTCCCCTTATCAACTTTGTGGCCCTCCTCTGGACTTTCTCCAATAGTTCCATGTCCTGCATATGCTGAAGGTATAGAATCATCCCATCTTTCATTTCATATTGAATAAATAAGGACATGTTGAAAAGAAGACATATTCTGTATGTCTATGTTTGTTTAGCTTTAAGAATTCTGAACAAAACCCAAAGGCCAGTTACAAAGTCAGATTAGTCATTATTCTACGTATAAAATTACTACAGAACAAAAACAATTATAAGAGAGCCCCAAACACTCTAAAAAATCCAAACGCAGCCCCTCCCCCCTCATACTTCTTGCACCATAGGAACCACTAAATGTGAATATAGTTATAAATACACCCACAAAAGCAAGATTTTCTTTCTCTGTATGTTTTCTGTGTCTTGCCTTCTTTTTCTTTCTACTCAATCCTTTTTCTTTCAAGATGTTCTTATTCACCCTTCACTGAGGTGGAATGCTATGTAGGCTTTCTTGGTTTGATTGCTCTGATCTTTACACCTGCCTGGGATTGTTGACTTTCCTCTCAGAGCCATTGCAGAGCATGCTCAGACAGCAGCTTCTGCCTATGAACCTGTTCCCATAATCCCCAGTCTCTAATACCAACTAGCACCTTCTCAAGAATCAGATGAAGAAGTGATTTTAAGTGGGGGCACAGCATTTTACTTCTCCTTGGAGCATCATTGCTATGATTAGCTAGGTCTGCTTGAATGTTCAAGTACATGAAGCATCTGTTGCCTGAAAAGAAAGAAAAAAAAATAAAGAAGAAAACAACAGAGAAAGCTGTTCAACCCTCACTGCCCCTTGGCAAAGCAGCAAAAATTGTGAACAGCTTTGTAAATATCAACCTGAGACAAGGAAGTACCTCGTTTTCTGTTCACATAGCATTACATGAGGTCTGAAATCAGGTGTAGAGGGGAATTTTTAAGACCAACTGTGTGGGTGTGAGTCTTTCTCTGTCTGGATGATTTGTAAAGTAGTATTTTGAAAAGTAAAATTGCTAGCTGTTCTGTAGACATTGGCCAATAAGATATAGGTACAGACTTTATGTTTGAAAGAATGAACAATTCATTTAACTACTGGCTTTATTTGCAAATAAATAAATAGTATCATATAGGTTTAGGTTTTCTTTAGTACTATATTGAAAACAGAAATATAATATCTCCATGTATTTCTATTAATATACATTTTCTTCTCAATACATAAATTATATTATTCTGTACAATACATAAAGGAGTAGCAGCAGTTAGTGCTGGTGTGGCATGAAATTTAACAAGAAAAAATGCCAGATTCCACACCTGGGACAGAGTAGCGTCAGACACAAATATAAATCTGGAGAAGAGTGTCTGGAAAGCAGCCCAGGATCTGGGGAGGCTGGTCAGCAGCAGCTTAGTGCAAGCCAGGAGTGTGTCATGGCAGGCAAAAGGGAAAAATGGGTTCTGGTGCATGAAACACAGCAACACCAGCCGATCAAAAGATGTGATTATCCCTCTGTATTCAGGGCTGATGCAGCCTCACCTTGAGTACTGTGTGCAGTTCTGTGTTTCACAGTTTAGGAAAAATGTGAAATTTCTCGAATGCAACTAAAACAGAGAATCATAAATGACCTTATTTTATTGTATCAATGTGCTTCATTAGCACACCAAAAAGTGCAACTGTAAGTTCATTGTTGGCAAAAACTCTGGCACAAGTCCATTATGTTGTGATTACATAGGTTCAAAAATATAAAGACCATTTTTCAAAGAATTTCAAGTATATTGTTTATTCCAAGCAGCTTAGAATTTTTCTTTTTTATCACATTACATTCTGACAGCAACAGCATCATAATGTCAAACTGTCACCCCTGAGATTAAACTTTTTCTTCTGAATGAGTCTCAGTTACTAATTTGGGCAAGGTTAGAATCCAACTTAGCTCCTTTGCCACAAATGAAGAACAAATTAAGGCAGAAAGCTGCAAAGTACTGCTCTTTATAATAGAACCTTTGATGAGGAAGAAATCATAATTTTATTGTAAGTGATTTTAATCATGGTGAAATAATGCTGGACCACCACAATATTTGTTTAATTGAATAGAGACATGGAATGTAGCAGAAGTAATTTGTCAGGCTAAGGAAATTTTAATGTGATTCAATTTTCTTCACACACAAAAATCTAACCTCCATCCTCTGCAGAGAGTGTTAAGCACATTATTTATCCTCTTGGCATTAGTGTTAGCTGTATTATCATATAAACTAAAGCAATAAAATGTACTGTTTACATCATTTCACAGGAAGAAGTTGTGCTGCGCAAGGATGATGATTCGTATTTTTATTTTTCTTTGCCTTTCATGGATACTCCCCGACCAAAGGCTAAATTTGTTTTCATATATTAGAATACTATTGAACCTATGTAAAGAAAGTCTAATCTTTGAAAAATATGAAAGTCACAGTGACGGAATGTAAAGCTAAAACAATTGACATAAATTTTGAAATAAATTTGAAGACCCATATTTTTAATAGACTAAAATTGTATTATCTTTCTGACATTATCTTTATGTCTGAAAAGGTGATTCAAGTGTTTCTGAACTTTAAATGGATTCTCACTGTCTAAAATTTCCCCAAAAGGATGATAGGAAATGCTAAAAGCTTTTGATAACAGAAAGATCATTTTGTCACATCCCGTCAAGGGATTAAAACCGAAATATCACTGAACCTAAAATCTTCAGATCTAAACATAGCCCTTGCTGATTATGACTGAAACATTTGATTAAAACAGGATGAAAAAAGCTTGTACTACAAGGGTAACACCTTCAGATTATGGCACTGTCAATCTGGTTCTTCATGAGAGCAATGGAAACGCCCAAAACCAAATTCAGTACCAGTATTTGTTCCCTAACTAAGTTCAGTGGTAACTGTAATTCCTTTTTTGTTCCCATGGAGGAAAATAAATATAACACAAGGGTCTAAACAATGTAGAAGCAGTTATTTAAGCATTCCGGCCTTATGGATGAATGCCCAGAAGTGTCTAACAGAAGAAAAAGAAGCAAACTTCATCACATTCACATGCCTCTAAATGTATAACAGGGATTAGCTTCTTCTCTTCTGTTTTTGGGAAGACTTCAATCTCAGATTTTCCTTAATTAGTTTTATCTCAGACTCATCAGTTATTCACAGTCAATACTGCACCAAGGCAACTAAATTCCTTTCTGAGCATTAAAAAGGAAGCTGCAATATAAGAGAGTTTTTTAAACCAGAAAATGCACAATAACTTCTCATTTATAAGTTTTATCATGGATTCCAAGCACAAAAATCCTTCATAATTTTATATTCTTCTTTCTTTATCCTCTTTAATCCAATTCAGTTTAAGTGTAAGGATACTGATACAGTAGTAGGATGTCACCCACACCTTTGCTGTCTTTACAGTTCCCTCAGCAGTTCTGCAAAATATATGATACAGAATGATTTTTATTCCAGAAGCAATCATATGAATATTTTCCTCTTTTGATCAATGCAAAATTTTGAAGTCAGTACATATGTAACAAATTGATGTGGACACAGTAAAGAATATAATTTGGCCCATTATCTGTACATATTTTATACTTTTCTTATAATGCTTAGTAAAAGGATCTTAGTACCCCAAGGACACCCTAAATAGACTGCCAAAACAAGGATTCCACTATAAATGTTACATTACATGGATGATTAGAAGTGGAAACTGTTGAACATGTAATAAATGTTAGACCTATCTATTGTATTGTTTTACAATACTTGTTGTTTACAATATATTTATATGTTTATATATATTTACAATATAATTATTGTTTCAGTGCTGAAATAACCAGTATTCTGGTGTCTAATAAATATCAGGAACAAAACAACAAAAAATAAAAAGACCTGAAAAATACACAGATAAAATATGAGGGAGGGAAAAAAAGAATGCCATGCATGCTTTAAAAACTGTACTTTGTTTTCATTGTTTACAGGATTGTGGAAATAAAGAGTTCTATCTGAAAGACCAGAAGGTGTTGTTATATAGAAGATCAGGAATGAACTCTTGGGTTTAGGGAGCCTAGAACATGAACCTAAATGCTTTCAAAGGGTTTGAATTTTTAAGTAATAACTTTTGGACACAGAAGAAAAAAGCCTTCAGGGCAGAGGATAAGGTATACAAACAGGGAAAGAAGGCAAACTAGAGGAAAGGGGGGGAATAGTTGAAGAATTAAGAAGAAAGAAGGGAAGTACATGATAGACATGTCAGCGCCCTTGTTATGCCTCAGTTATTTCCTGAATGACTACTCCTTCCTGAAAACACAAATTAAATGGAAAGGCTAGATTTTGGAGATGTTCTAAGGGGAAAATGACAGTATTTAGTAACAACCTGAATGTGAGAGATAAAGGAAAGAAAACTCTCTAGTATAATAATAAATTACCTATTTAGGGGATGAGAGGGATTACAGGCTTACATGCAATGATGGGAAAAGATACCAAGGTGAGGACACACGTGCAATGTTTACTTGCTTACATGCCTCTAAAAGGTCTACATTTCTGCTATAAAGACATGAAAAAATCCACAGTAGTTTTCAGAGCTGAAATTCAGTATGTGTCAAGAACTGAATAAATACAAAATTTAAGGTGAGATAGGATGTCTATAAGTTACATATAGAAATCATATTTTGGCTGTTCTTATGTAAAGACAAGAGCAGGAGGGATTAAAATACTGCTAATAGATATTAATAGATGTCAGGAAAATTTGCTTTGTATTACAAGATCAATTACAGTGTGTTAAATAGAGCAACTTAAATGTGTTTAAAAATAAACAATGGTGAAACAGTGACAGAAGTATATAAATATTTTAAACACCATGAAAAAAGAATTCTTTTTCTTCTCTGATTTCAGTTTCATAATTTTCTACCCTTTCCAGTAACAAGTGTACCCAAACTGATCACAGGAGAAGACTTTGGATTTTAAAGGGGGAAGAAACTTACGGCACTGTACCATCAACTTCATTACATGATAGGTCTAAATCTTAATGGTAGTGTATCAAATCAGTTATAGTTAATGGGAAAATTCCATAGTTCTTCTGAGAGATCTTTCTTTCTTTCTTTCTTTTGCTTTCTTTCTTTCTTTCGCTTTCTTTCTTTCTTTTGCTTTCTTTCTTTTGCTTTCTTTCTTTTGCTTTCTTTCTTT
>NW_020884924.1:2464378-2506742 GCF_003945725.1 Corapipo altera
TCTTTTGCTTTCTTTCTTTTGCTTTCTTTCTTTTGCTTTCTTTCTTTCCTTTGTTTTCTTTCTTTCTTTCTCTCTTTCTTTCTTTCTTTCTTTTCTTCTTTCATTCTTTTTCTTTCTATCTTTCTTTCTTTCTTTTTCTCTTTCTCTCTTAACCTTTTATGTTTTCTATTCTATGTTGTTAATTGGATCAAGTCAGATTTAATTCCACTGAGACTGCAGCTCCAGTGTCATCACCATATAAGCTGTTAAATCCCTCTGCAACCTTCAATTCCTTTGTAAGTGGCAGAGACTCCTTCCAAAGGGCCTCACTCTGCAAATTGTGTGCTGGGTTTTGATCAGAGTTGTTATCCTGATTTCTGTAAATTCTTATGCATGTGTGGTAGTTGGATATATGTGTAAGACCAGTCCTGCAGGGAGAGGGAGGTTCCACCAATGACTGTATAGAACGTGATGATCAGTATAATTTTTTTCAGTCTTCTACCAAACAAGGTCTGTTGAAACTCCAGGGGGATATTAATTCATTTAAATGCTTCGTTAAAGACAGTGATCATCTTTTAGGTTAGTATTAGGTTTTAAAGGCAGTTCAGAATTTAAAATAAATTAAATTTTAATCAGGCACGCAATTGACATTGAAGCAGACAAAGATACATTTTGACCTGTTCACACTTGAAAATAAGACATTAACATAGTGCTACAGAAACACTTGTGTCAAAGTTTGCATTTTTATCCAGGGAAAAATGGTTTGTGCTTCATTGTTTTTCATTCATACTGTTTCTTATTGCTGCCCTAAGTCTGAGAGTATTAACTTATAAGGTACCAATAGTTAGAAAGGGCTTTATTTCTGTAGTACTTATGGTTTCTACTGGACTACACTGTGTGCTTTATATGCTAAGGAGGTTTGAACTTCCAATTTGTTGTTGTAAATGTACCTATGCAAAAGTGAGTTGAAAGACTCACTAGAAGCAAAATGTAGGTTTGAAAAGAAGACAAAAGCAGTCCTGTTGCTTTTTTTATGTCTGCAGCTCTTTAAAATGGAGCTGCAGACATACCTCAAGTATTGGAAGTTGTTATTTTACACTGACAACAGTACAGTGTTTTTCCATAGTTTATTCAAACAGTAAATTAGTCCATGATTATTTTTAATTGCTGTGTTTAGACTGTTTCTTATATTCAAGAAAAGCAAATATAAATTTGTTGGTAGAGAGATTATCTCTTCTCTTTTGACTGTAGAATATCTACCTTGTTTCTTGGTGACTGTAAATCTCTATAGGTCTCTATAAATCTGTACAGAAGATAATAAACTTCCTATGCTTGTGTATGCATAGGCACTATTTTTTTACATAAATACGTTTGTAAAGAGGTTGAGTGTTTGCATATCTATATACATATATATATAAAGAAAATTAACTTTTATTAAAACAAAATTGGAAATACATTTGTGTTCAGGGTTTTATTCATAACTTTTATCTTTGATTATCAGGAATGAGAATTTCCATACTAAAAATAATTAAAAAAATGTATGCCCATTTTGCCATTATGAACTAGAGAAGAAGACCAAGGTTACCATCAAAGACCAATGAGAATTTCTTGTCTTCAAGGAGGATCAAAACTCCATATTTTTTAATCTTGTTTATATATTTCTTCTTTTAATCATTTGACATTCATGCAATACTATGCAATAACCATGGAGAGCTATTTTATATTTGAAGTAATACTAAAGGAAATGTAACACTACTAGATAAGAACTGTCTGACTTCAAAACCATCAAAAAACCTTGCCATTGCTGTCAAATTTATTCAAAATTAATATGTCTCCACAAAATATTTCAAATTTCAAAACATTCTATTCAATATTTCTGTGATGTTCTGATACCTGTCAAGTAATCGGCAAACTAAATGTTATATAAAAAAAACGGACTTAAGCAATATTGGTTTTAGTTAATACTATACATTAGTTTTAGAAAAAATGTAAGGATTTTTTTTTTTCATTTAAAGTGTATGCTTTTGGTTGAATTATTTTGGTGGGGTTTTTTTGTTTGGTTGGGTTTTTTTAATAAATATGTTTGTGGTTATTCTTGTTCTATATATAAAGTTTTTTTCCCAGCTTTGAATACTAACTTCAGATATATTTCTTTATATCCTTTTCATTGTAAGTCATGCCTACAACTAATTTTTTTTTTGTGTGTGTCTGTAAGTTCAAATCTGATTAAATGACCAGGTGTTTGGTGTGGTAATTTCCCATAGTAAAGACTACCTTGAAGAATCTCATAAAACAGAAAATCTTAAATGTAAGAAAACAAGGGACAAACTGTGACAGAACTTTATGTCTTTTGGCAAGAATTTTTGCTGTTCAGTGTCAAGGTATAGCATGGGGCATCAGGCATGGGGATGGGGATGGGGCGAGGTTGGACTGGGATGTGATCTTACTGGTGGATAACAGGATCAGGCCTGGTGGGTGAAGACAGGGTCAAACACAGCCCTGGGATGTCTGGGCAGGATTATGGGGACAGATGGGGGGAGGATGGGCAGAACCAGTATGAACTTGTCAGCTCCTGGAGAGTAATTAAGCCTTTTCTACAAAATTTGAGCTGAAAAAACGAAATTATAATAACACTGTAAATTTCATTAGGTTCCAGAAAGCTTCCTCCCACTCTATCTAATTTTATTCTGCTTGAAATCCTGAACGTTTCTGATTATGTGGTCATACTTACTATAATTTAGTCTATAAAACTGTCATAGTAGACAAAATCTGTGGTAGTCTTAACCTCTGAAGCATCATAGGCAAACTATACATTATTCAATTTGATAACACTTTCTAGAACATAGATTGCAACATAAAGGAACATTTTTTTCTCCAGAGGTCAGCTGTGTCTGCTTAATGAACATAGAATATGTGAAGAGGCTCCATTCTGGGTGTTCCAACACATCTTGTTTCGGTTCACTTGGAAACAGGAAGCTCAGGAGTGTGGGGAAGTAACCAAAAATGGTGGAGTTTTAAAACAAAATTCCTTATTCTTTCTTGAATTTGAGATCTATTTCTCATACACCATCACTACCAATCGTCTTTCTCCAGTGTTTCTTTTTTGCGTTCATATTTATAGGTCTTCCGCTAGAACATACTTTTTGTTAGGCACAGAAGAATAGGTTAATATAGTAAATGCTACACTCACCTCATCATAGATCTCAGTAAAAGAACTAATCAACTTTTTTTTTCAAAATACATTTAAAACTTGGTTTGACCTGCTCTAGAAACATGTCAATTTTGCCACAGAGTTTTAACTGAGAATTAAAAAGAAAATGGCTCTTCAGATTTTTTTTATTCATGAATGAAAACTGAGTTAAAAAAAACCCAACATCTGACATTGTGTTGGCCAAATAATTTTGTTCAGGTTTGCCTTCTTTGTTTGACCAGGTGTTTCATATCAATTTTATGGGAAATTGATTCATTACTGTTACCCTTAGAAACAAACTGGAAAAATAGTGACTTGGAAAGATTATTTTTTGTCATACATGCAGAATGCAGCATTACAGCTAGAGGAACTTATTTTCCTGAAAGAATATTTGTAGTTTTCTCTGTGTTGTCATTTGCAATACATTTCTAATCTTTTTTTTTTCCCCTATTCCTTTCTTGTGATTTCTTTGGAGGAAGTGGAAATATGTGTCTCAAATATTAATAAATAAAATTATTGTTCAATAGTCTTTTGATAGAAAAGTTTTGTTTACTAAACACCAAACAGTCATAATGTTCAATTTTGGAAGGCTAGGTTTTAATGGCTGTTATATTTACTGCATAATTCTGTTGTTTCTATGTATACATATAATTTTTTCTTGAAAGTGAATAGAAAACTGAATGCATGGAAAAATGATAAGAAGCCAAAAACCATTACTGTATGACTCTGTGAATTGTCAAAACAGAAAGAGATGTGCTTTTTGAATGAGGAAACTGAGCAATTGGTGCTTAACTGTTAGTTATCTGCTCAGATGTATGACTATCCCCATCAAGACAAGCATATTATTTGACCAGACAATATCTTTAAAATCATAGTTCATACTTTGAATTTGATCAAGTTTTCTGCTGCCTTTCAGTTAAAGAAGAAACGTAGTAAAATTAAACCAAAGTGGGTGCATGTCTCTCAGCAGCTCTTAAATTTTTTTTAGTAACTTTCTTCAAAGAACCAACTTTTGTTTCTTTAACACAGTTTGAAAGGATCTTTCTGGGTAATAATAATTTGTTAGCAGACAATGAAAGAGATAGACAGATACTCTCTGTTACGAAAATTCCTTTTATCAGACCAGTTTAATCTGGAAACTATTAGAATGGAGGAGGTAAATACTGCCAAAATTAGTGTTTCTACTGAGATTATAAATCCTATTATAATCTTTTAGGTTTAAGGTTCTATAATACATGTTTGATTGTTACCATCTTTATAACACCTGAGCCAAGAAAGTCCAATGGGATAAATATTATTAATATCTGGGAAAGATTTGACCCTGGGCACATCTAAAAGTGAATAAAAGCTTGTCTTCTACTCTTCTGTCTTTTTTCATGTGTGAGTTATCTTACTAATCCAATGTTAACTACATTAATGGGGTAGAAAAAAGGTATTTCTTCCTGCATGATACAAAGGCTGTAGCTGAGTGCAGTGCGTTTCCTGCTTAGTGCTTCATGAGTGTTGAGAACCTAATGAGCTCATATCTCCTTTCTGAAAGAGGAAGAAAAAAAATTCTGGCCTAATGACTGCTTTTACAGCCAGCAATAACAGTGCAGTTAATATATTGCTATGTGGGAATTACTTCTAGCAGCTGTCACAGTGTACATTTACTGTTAAGTGCTGAGGTGTAGACATTACTCTTGCTCTTGATTAACTAGGGAGTAATCAGGGAAAGAAAGGTGCAAGCAATGAGAAGGGTGACCTGAAAGAAAGGGCTGTCTCCAAGCATAGTGACTACACTTCCTCTTAAGATTTTTCTCACAGCAAATTGAACTTGCTAGAGCTGCTAAAGCTGGGCCAGCTAATGGACCTTTAACTGGTGTCGTAGTTCAGATCCTTTGCTGAAACACAGTTTTTCCCCGTCATAAAACTCTCCTAAAACTTCTGAGAACCAAGTTATATTTCCAATTTGAATGTGTTTTGGTTTTTTTTTTCCCTATGAGAAAAGAAAGTTTCTGTGATAATTAGACTATCTTTCAATACTAATAGTTTTGTTTTGGGAAGGTCAAAAAAAGCATGGAAGAGATATATGCCTATGGCATAAAAATAAAGCGCTAGACCATCACCTGTAAAAGGCGAAACAATTTGTGATGCTTATCATAAATGTATAAATAGAAAATGTTATAAATAGAAAAAGCTTTACACAGAGTACTGGTAAAAGTGTTTCATATCTTAAACTAATCTAATCCAATGACCTAGGAAGATCTGATTTTATTGACTTTCAGGACTCAATGTAGAGCTTTTTTTTTTTTTTTTTTTGTGAAATCATTTTTAAAAGGCATAAATAAGGACCTCTGATAGAAAGATGAGTGCTAATTGTTTAGTCCAACAATATTATTCTATAAATTTCAGGAATATAAAATAATTGGGTTTGGATTTTGCTTCTGCTGCTGCCAGTAATTTGCCACAAAAATTTTCTTTTTTAAGAGTATCTCTAAGTTAGATGGACTGTTAAAGAAATTAAAATTATTTTTTATCATTATAAAAGAACATATGTTTATGTTGTGTGGATCTTTTTGAAAGAAGTGTAAAAATGTTTATAAACCTAACTGTACATAGTAAGGGTTCATCGTTGTATTCATCTGTATTTCTGTAAGTATATACATGCAAGCCCTACACATTTTCAGAACTGCTACTTATAAGACTTGTTATGATTCATAAGGATGCTTGTGTTATCAAATTATCCCATTAAAAAAACCACAAAACCCTTTATAATAATAATCGGTCTACAAACTGTCCAACTGTTGCAGTGGCTGTAATAGCAACATGGATTCATTGAATGGACATATGGTTATATTCAATTAATTATTTGAGCACTGGACTGTGCTGTATACATGTAGGGGAGTTTAGACCATGTTGTCATTGCAGATGCTGTGATAGAGACAAAAGCAGTGAGTTTACTTTAGGGAAGCATATTGCTGATTTAGGAGTGTAATGGTCCCTGACAAACTCATTCGTAACTGTTATGTACTATTGACATAATAGCAGAAGTTCAGGAACGTTTTCCTTAATTGCCTTTTCTGATTGTTGACAAGTTTTGTTTTCTAAAACAAGATCAAGAACAAAGTCTATTATTCCAAAATAAGGTAGATAAAAAACTTCTGCTAATTTTATAAAACATACTGCTTTTATTCAGATGTGCTTGTACTAGTAGGTAAGACATTTGATTTCAGAATTGCTATCAAGGGAGTTAGTGGGCTGTCAAGCTCTAGGAGGTTGATGATATAGTCTCTAGAAATAGTTGAGTTGTTTTTCTGGGAAAATAAATTATCTAAGCAATTACGCTTTCTTTATTCTGTTAGACAATCATTTATCAAATGAGCTTCATTCCCTAAATGTGATTTTATGCATAAATGTAATCTGAATAGCTTAGATAGCAGTTCACAGTGGAAGGGGGTAGATGTGTATTGTCCACTTAGACTATATTTTATCCATTATTTGTGGAGTGTAATTGATTTCATCTGATGTTTGTTTTTTGGTCATTTGACTGTTTGGGAGAATTATGTAACTGTCAGTTTTTAAACAGAGGAATAGCAGAATAAATGTTAGAACTGGTATCCAGTCGTCAGGATTTTCAAAACCAGTACAACTTTCAGAAACAAATGAAATGTAATTCTTCTTGTCCAAACCATGTGATGATCTATGAAATGTTATTACTTAATTTTCTACCTGAAATAAATATCAAAGGAGAGAGTTCTGTTTAAGAGGCTTTGCCTTGATCTACCTAGTTTTTTGCTGCAATACTTTAAAGTGAGACAGCATAAACAGCTGATTAGGAGAGGCACATTGTTACCCCCCATGTCTCATAGTGTCTAGTTTACAGTTAATATTTCCTCAGAATTTCTTTGTCTGGTGGTTGCCCAGGAACAAACATGGTTTAATGCTTTCTGATATGGCAGTTTTATGTTACTACTACAGGACACTTTTGTGAAAAGTGGAGTCTGCAAAAAACCATTTAAATTTTGCATTTCTTTACTCCATCAGTTGCTTGATGATTTCACCTCTTGAGACATTCCTTCCAGTTTCCTTCTCAACAGAAGAACTAATGTCATGGCCAAGGAGCCAAACTGGGACTGGAGTAACTAGGTTAAATCTCCATCCATTCTAACAGTGAGCATACAGCTATGGGTAGTTTGGCTTTAGTTTGGGGTTTTTTTTCCTCAACTATTTCCAAAGGAAAATAGTAACGTTTCAACTCCAGTCAAAAGTTCTCTTGTTTATTTTGTAAATACACTATAAAAGGGATCATACCCTATGTACTGCATTCTCTAAACACTGAAGCAACATGACTTATATTGTTATTGTTGCATATAGGTATTCATATATATATATATTCATATATGCATAACAGATGAAGATTAGGTGTGTTATAGGAGTGAATAGTTGCATAAGTAATGTGAAGGTTTGGTTTGGTTTGGTTTAAGGAAGCAAATGTTATTACTGAAGTTTACCACATTAAAGATTTGATCATGGTTGTAAGTTAATTTTTAAAAGGATGTTCAACCAAACATTTGGATCTGCTCTTTTTTAAAAAGGAGTAGTGTTTAACATTTGAAAGGGAGAAGTAAGAGGAGAGTAATTGCTTTATATATTTTGAATCTGTGGTACTCTTGCATCCACCAAATGCAAGTATAAGGTCCTGGATAAAAATTTGACTTCTCCTTTTTGAAACAAAAACAAAAACAGAAACAAAAACAAAAACAAAACAAAAACAAAAACAAAAACAAACAAACAAAACCCCCCCAAACAAACAAACAAAAACAAAAACAAAAACCACATTTTCTCCAAGCTACATTATCATTATAAATCTGCATGAAATCACAGTTCAAAGATATTTCGTTCTTCAACATTGTAAAAGAAACCTTGCAACTTAAAAAAGAAAAAAAAATAGAAGAATATCAGAAAGGGATCGAGAAATCAAATTTTGATCATCTGGGTTGTGTAGAAGTCTTGGATAGTGTATTATTTTTCTAAATATTTTTATGGACATTATGAAAAACAACCAGTGAAAATGAAGAGATGGCAACAGCATTCAGACAGATTAAATAGTATTACTCCCATATGATTTTATTGCTAAGTGTAATCTGTGAGGCAGTCATGAACAATCTGAATGAAGACTCTCCATTTATTACTCAGTTTTCACATGAGAATTTTTGGAATATACATCAGACTTCTTAATGCCAAATCAAATAACCCCATGTCTATGTGTATACTATATCACACTATTATGTGAATTTTAATGATTTTATTGCAGCATATTTCTCTTTTATTTTTTATCATTATGATAAATGAATTCTTCTTGAAAAGTCCTTGCCAATTTCTGTTGCATTTTTACCTCACTACTCTTCCTGGAAGGGAAGAGGGAAAAGGAGCACTGCAATGCAATATAAAACTTAACTAATTTTGGATAATGCAGTTTAAAACTGGATTTCTTGTTTTAAATGTCCTTCTAGAAAAATTCAATGCTAAACAGCCATTCAAGTGACATAACTGTAATAAAATCTTCCGGAAAAATTTGGTTTTATTTCCTCTAGAATATTAAGCAATGTAATGTTAAACCAAAATTCTAATAGAAAACCATTGTGTTCTGTGGGATCCTCATGTGACTTTTCTTCTGAAAAAAAGTGAATCTCTAAGGAGTGGCTCCTCTTAGGTCTCAGCTGATGCAATGGGCATTACTATTTGTGGTTTGTATAATTCCACAAATCCTGAATTCCATTTCTGATCCATGAGTGAATAAAAATCAGGCTCTGAAAGCCTAAGAATTAAGTAATAAATGATCCAGCTGTTCCTTTGGACTGAAATAAGAGAAACATGCAGGCAAATGGTTGAACTTCACTTATACCTTCAGTACAGAAGAACAATTCAACACTATATTTGCTTAGGGTTGTCTTACTAGTTTTCAAAACTGTAACATAGAATTGTAAGTACAAGTCAGACAGACTGACAAGTTAGGCACACAAAGAGCATATTTTATATAGTAATAGGAGTTTTAATCTTTCTCATGTTTGAAACCAGCAAAAAACATTAAGCAACTAGTAAACTTCTAAGCATGACATTGAAGATGTTATGATTTAAGAAAAAAAGAAATCAAAAGGTCTAAAAGTCATGCTATCTTCAATACTAAAAAGAGAAGACTGAGTGAAATTTCTCTTTCACATACAGAAAAAGTGAGTTCTGTAAGGAAAAGTGAGGATTTTTTTCCAACAAAAGGAGGGGAAAAAAGAAGCATTGATTCGAATGGACTTGAAAGTTATAGATGATATGCAGTTAAAATTTTTTACTCCATATATCACCACAACAAGAAAAATAAATGTAATATGCTGTGGGGTAGTGATCAAATAAAATTTATTATTTTCCACATACCCCTTACAATTGGGTTTTTTATTTCTTTATTGTGATTAATAAATTGTCAATATATTTTACCTAAGTTAATTTACAATGATGTCCAGGCTTCTTTTTTTAATGTGTCTGTTTCTAAGTTTACATATATTTATACACAATTTATACAAATCACTATCAGTCAGCTTTTTTACATGACAAATGTGAAAGGATAATAGGGAGGATTTATATGACCATTATTCTGTGTGGGAGTAGTTGGTTTGACTATATCAATGATTACTGAACATTCACACATTCATAGCTCTTTTTGCTTCTTCTTTTAATTTAAATTCAAATTTAATATTATGCTTTATAATTTTTAAGGACTATAAGTTGGGGTTTTTTCCCCTTTCTTGTAAATTTTTTTAAAGCAAAATGGGAAATTTTAATTTTGGGGACAAACGTTTAATAAAATTTTTGTTGTTTTCTTTTTTGGCCAGTCATTGTGATCCTGGTAATTTTATGAAACTTTTCAGAGAGATTTAGTGCTTGGAGTATATTTCAATACAATTATATTGATATGCTCAAAATCACTCCCTACTCATAGTTCTTCATCAAAGTGGTCTTTGTCTTGCTATGGAAGAAACAGGATTTATTCTAACAAGATGAGTGTATTAGAGTCTACTTGTGCAGGGATTTAATTTTTTCCAGCAGGGAGCCACTCAGTAGGACTGCATCTACTGCTTGCAGGTTTTTTTGCACCTTTTCTTTTCCATGGCACCAGTTAAGAGCTGATCAGTTTATCAGTGTCTAAGAAATAAAATTAGCAAGGACCTTTTCCAAGGACAATGTGGTCACCATATAACTTAGTAGCAGCTTTTTTTGGTAAATTGTGTAACAATCAGAAGAAAAGGAATGCTTTAAATTTACTGCCACTCTTTTGCCTTAGTTTGCTAAACTTAATGGAGAGTGAAAATTGTTTCTTTAGGTAATTTTCACTGATCTGATGGCTACCCTCAGTGCTGTTTGTCTGATCTCTACACAGAAAAGAACTCAACCCTTTAAAACCATATAAAATCAAAATGTAGATAAAGTGCAATGCCTGACAGAGTTCTGATATGACAAATAGAAGTGTTATTCCACTTATTCATAGCTAGGAGGAAAATTGAAATATTTTTAAAAATTCAGAGATAATTCAGAAGGATTGCAATGTTCTGAAACAAAAGCCCAAAAGCCAAGGTCAACAATTAAATAATTGGATAAAGCTGATAATTGTAAATCAAGATAAAGTATTAGAACCTGGTACTTTTTGCTCATTACTAAGTGTCTAAGAAATTACTTGGTTTAGAAGAATTTGATAGGAATACTCTAAGGGCACAGATCTATTTCTACTACTGATTGTATCTTACAATTTTCACATACAGGTATCTTTTTCTTTCTCTTAACTGGGGTGAAAAAAGATAACAGAGATATGATTCATTAAACACTGCAGAAATCTGCACTATTTCCTGTGGTTTTGTGATACATACAATAAAATATTCAAGATCCTGATACAGCTTGATGATTTAGCACAACTCAAAGAACAATATTCTGGTGAAATATTGAATAGTAATAACATGATAAATCTTTTAAAAATTAATATATTTTCTCTTACGAAAAAATGAGGGAATTTTTGTGTATCTTCTTTCTGACAGAGTGTGCATGAAAGATTGGAAAAAAAAATTAGTTGGAAGCACTAAGTCCTATCATCTTAAAAAGGAAGTGCATTCAGGACCAATTTTGGTTTCTACCACTGTATATTTGGAGTGCAATCAGGTTTTATCTTTTTATATTTATTAAAGATTTCCGGAAAAAAACCTCTTTTAACCTTGTATCCAAGCCACAGTTGAATAATCTCAAGAAAACAGAACTGAAATAAATACTGTAGGGTTAGTGTGTGGGGAGAGAGATGTTCTGGACTACAAGTTGTCACTTCTGTTACACATCTGAGTATTTGCCTAGAGTCAACATGTGTGCCCACAGTGTACCAGAGCCCTTTCTATCCCTCCATGGCAGGATGAATTGCCACCACGCCCCAACAAGCTGAGTCCAGGCTCTGGTGTGCTCATGTGTAGGCAACTGGCTGAAGCTGTGGTGAAAAGACAGGTGCCAGGGCAGGATCAGAGAATTACCTGACCAGGAACAGGCATACTCCCAAGATTGCTCAGCAGAGGACCAAGGGTGCTTATCATAGATTGTATTTGGCCATGTTCCCAGTTCTTGAAGGTCTTTCTCAAATGTCTCTTCTTTCTGACTTACGGCCACATAGCCACACCACATGCTGGCCTGAAGCCTGGGCAGCTGAATTCCTGAAGCTGGGTGTGGGGGAGTGGTTTACACTCAGGCCCCTGATGACTGGTACAGAAAATGTGCCATTCCAACTAAAAGTGTCATTTGTTCAGCATCTGCTTCCTTTTTGGAGCACTGAAAGTAGTGCGCACCAGTTACAGTCTTCATGAGGACAGTGACATATATTTGGGAACCAAAACCTGTACAAGCAGTTGCCTGCCGTGTTAGAAAATCTCAGTGGTTTAAAAAGACTTAAATCTGACTTCCTATTTAACTGGTGTCTGTAAAGGCCAGTAACAAGAAGTACTGTGATCATTGTTTGCGTGAAGAGTTCATGTGGCAATTGATGTGAATAGGGTGGTCAGGGTGGCTTGAGATGCTGCTTAACACTACAGTGTTGTTCTGAATGTGTACTCATTGTCCTGTGTGCAGCAAACTGATACACTGAGACGAGGTGTTTCTATTTTTTGTTCTAGTTTGCACGATGTAGGGAGCAGGGTGCTAATGCTGTTTCAGAAATGATCCAGTTTGGATAGTGATAGATAGTCAGCAGAAACTTTTCCTACTCGGAGGTCAGGTAGGACAGTCCTTTATAGGTAGATAACATACTTAAGAGACCTTTCGTATGTCAGTAAGATAACAAGTCGTGACTAATTTTGCGTGGGCCACAGTGGTAAGTGAGGTCTCTGGTAATATTTTTCTTTTCAAATTAGGACATAGCAGTGTGGATTGGATGACAACTAAGTGGAAAATAGTGGATATAAGTTTGGGATCAGATAGTAGTGATTAATGGCTTGTACTCTAAGTGGAGGTTGATAACTAGTGCAGTAGTGCAGGGGACTGTTCTGGGACCTCTTGTGTTCAACGTTTTTATCAGTGACATGGCAGAGGTGATGGAGGAGATTCTAATCAAGTTTGGAAATTACACGAAATCAAGAAACTAGTCAATACATTAAAAGACAGACAGAAATGACAAAAAATGCAGTAAGGGCACAGCCAAGAATTGCCTGTTCTCAAGGATATAGGCTGGGGACTATCTGGCTGGGAGCAGCCCTGTGGGAAGTAGCCTGGGGGCCTTGTCAGACACAAGGATGAGCCAGCAACTGCAGAGACTAATGATGTCCTGGTAAGTATTTAGAGGGACATAGCCAGAACTTTGAGGGGAAGTATTACTCCCCGATACTTGGAATTCATGAGAACCCATCTGAAATACTGTATCTAGTTTTGAGTCCCTCCATAGTAGAAGGAAATTGATGAATGAGTGAGTTCAGCAGAGGGTACTGGCTGAGGGATGTAGCACTTACCCTGTGAGAAGAGACTGACGAACTGAGGCTTGGAGGAGAGATCATCTCAGGAGCACTTAACAAGAATGTCTCAGTACCTATGTGAAGGTTATCAAGAAGCTGAAAGGGGACTTTTCCCACTGGTGCAAGGTGGAAAGATGAGAGGTAGCAAGTGTAAGGTGGTTTCAGACTGGTTGTTAAGAAACACTTTTTCACTTTGAGTAGAGACAGGGAGCAGGCTGCCCAGAGAGGCTGTGCATTCCCTGTCTTAGCATGTTTTCAAGACCTGACTGGATGAAGCTCTGAATAACCTAGTCATCTGACTGCATAGATGACCTTACTTTGAGCAACGGGATGAACTAAACCGTTCTTGAGGTACCTTTCAGTTCACTCTATGATTCCATCTCTGTATACGTGTTTGAAATTCTATAATGCAAGGGCACACTATTGAACCATGTTGAACTTGTTCACCCAGACTTCCAAGCAATTTTTTTGCAAAGCAAGCATACAACTTCTCTTGAAATAAATGGGAACAGGAATAAGTACAGACACAAAACCTAAAGTTTTATAGAAGATTTAGCTTAAGTATCTGGAGAGATAATAATAAAATATATGTGTTAATATTTAAAAAAACATAACTAAGAGTCAACATATAATTATTAGGAATTGTATTTTTTCATTACTTATAAAAGCATGGAATAAATTATATGAACTATTCTGTGTTTTTGACAGAAATAATTTTACTCTTGTATATTTCCATATCATTTTTTCCAATTAAAAAGATGTCTGTTCTCAAAAATCAAAAATTCCATGAAGAAAATGAAATGATGCTTTTTTGACTGCTGTTCCTGAAAAGTTATATCAGTTTTGCTTCCTATAGGAGGAAGTGACATTATGAAGATCTTTTCTAACACATAAATGACAGACAGAAAGAAAGTCCATTGTAAGTTTTCTTTTTGTTTGTTTGTTTGTTTTGTTTGTTTTGGTTTTTTTTCAACTTTTCATCTAAGATTTAGATAAACATTTTTCAAAAGTATTTTAGTTTGTTGTTATTTTGCTTCATTTTGTTTCATCTGAGTAAATTTATTTTTCCAGTCATTTCATGTGTCATATAAAATTATGACCTGTCACTCACTGTTTTACTGAGCTGGACACTACATATCTTTCAGTTCTGTCCTAACTCTGAGAAATCTTTTGAATGCATTTGTGACATATCAGTATATCTCTTCTATTCTCAGTCTTCTGTAATATCAACAATGAATCCATCCTGCAGTTTGCAACTTAATTTTTAATGGCAGCACTAAGTTCTTCAAGTATGTTCTTCCTACTTTCTCCTACTTTCCATTTCTAAGACTACATCATACAGGACTGATTCCTAAACAGTTAGAGCAAAGGTATGTCTAGTGCTCAGAAACTCTCAATAAGTCAGTGAAAGTACAATGTGAAAAATATAAAGCATCAGCTAAATTTTTAAACCTGAAGCTCTTATCACCATTTTTTATTATCGCTATGGCTCCTTGCTGTAGTAAAGCAGAGGTCAAAGTTTCAGAAATATACTGTAATATAAAATAAATATCAGTCAAATAACCCACACAAGGTCCAAGTATGAACCTCTTGAGCTATAATAAAAGTGCTTTCATGGAATTTCCATAAAGGATTTCAGTGACTGTTGAGGGAAAGGGACTGCTGAATGGTTTTATGGATAGCAAGACTTTCTTTTTTAATGCAACATAAATTTTATTTTACATGTCAGTCCTCTCCAACTTTTATTGTTTTAATAACATAAAGAGTAAAATTGCCAATGGGATTTGTATGCTCAATTCTCATTAATTTTAATAGGAACTGGTCATCAAAATCCCTTAAGCAACCCTGAAAACCTCAGCCAAAACTTCCTGCTGTATTTGAGAGCAAACTGCAAAATCAACAAAGCCCAGAAAAGCTCTCCCAGTTGAGCTGAGCATGTTTGCTGTATTCCCACAGCAGTGAATAGAGCATAGAGAGAAGTCTGAATCCCTTTTCAGGGCCCTGAGTCATGAAGAATGCAAACAGAAGTGCTCTGTAACAAACACAGATAACACAAAATATGATCAAAGCTAGATTGTCTTTCTCCCTGCTCTTGAAGCATCTTGTATTTGACAAATGCAGAATGCTTGAGAGTAAATGACGAATGTCTTTGAGGTACAAAATAAAGAATTATTTCCTCTGTGTGTTTAGAACAATTCTATGTCTATAACATTATGCAGTCATATTTTTCAATAATGTATTATATCCCATAACCTATAGTTACCAGAGCTCAAATTAAGGTTCCTGTGACAAAATAAATGAGAATGAAATACATGATTTTTTTTAGTAAATAAAAATTATGAATAATTTGTCTAGAGCTGATATTAATTTGTTTTGTTTAACATCAATCATCCTCTCAAAATGTCCACATATACTTTCATGTTATTGGATTAATATTTCATTACAGCTCTTTTTCAAAGAAAACATTTTCCCAAGATATGAGCAAGTGTTTTGAGAGTCAAAGGTATTATAGACATAATGGAAAATTTAATTATTATAATAGTGTTCATTGTTCATCTCCTTCAATAATTCTGTGAGAATGTATGACAAAGCTAATGTCTCTCTGTGTTCTTATTTAGTGGAATTGAAAATCTCAAACAGTAAGTTTTTGTTAGTTTTAGAAGGCCAAGTTTTAGTCAATGGATTTAAGTTCTTGTAATGTTGGGTTCGCATATCTTTTTGTCCAAAGAGCTCCTAAATATTTTTAATGACACCATACATCAAAGTGAATTTAAAAAAAAATCCAATCCTAAATATATTAACATTTTAAGGATTGTACTACTATAGAAATTTTTCATCCCGGTCTATTAGTTTTATATTGTCTTTAAATTATAAATTTTAATTAATGTGCTCAAGTAAGGAATCATTTAAATAATATTGTGCTGGAGAAGTTAGTTTTTTCCATTAGTAAAAAAGTATTTTTAAAAGTATCTCTATAGTTTACCATGGAATACAGAACTAATGGTATTATCAGGAACATAAATCTTTAATAGACACATCAAGCAGTTGCATTTCTAGACATTTTTAAATTAGAATGTAGTCTTTGATATTTGATGCTAGTCTTCATCTTCCTAATGTTACATTTATTTCCTTGTATTTTTGAGAAGAGGAAAGGAAGAGGGGAAGTGTAGCCTTGCTGTACAAGTGGAAGGCAAAGGAAGTGTCACTTTTCTAAAGAAGAAAAATGTTTTCAAACAACAGTTTTCAATTTGTGAAGTAATATCATATGATAATATATTCTATTTTCCACTTTTAGTCAAGAATCTTCATTCTTCAGTTGTCTGTAAAAGTGCTTAGAATAATTTTTGCTGGATGTA
Organism: Corapipo altera; assembly: GCF_003945725.1. Classification (NCBI taxonomy): domain Eukaryota; kingdom Metazoa; phylum Chordata; class Aves; order Passeriformes; family Pipridae; genus Corapipo; species Corapipo altera. The sequence continues at coordinate 2,480,902 of NW_020884924.1, forward strand.
TCCGAAGCCTGCTCTTCTTCAACAAAATTTGGAAGGCCAGAATGAATTTTGTACTGTAAATAGTTCTTGCCTACAGACAGGGATAAAATAAGTAAACCTATTAAAACTCTCCTTGATATCAGTAACTACCTCCACCACCACTGAAAGATCTTATTTCTGCTTTAATCTGCTACTTTTATTTTTTTTGGTCAGATAAACTGAAACAATGAAATTGTATTATAAAGATCTTAAATACTACATTTGAAGGACTAGAAAATATTTATTTGAGGTTGAATACACAAGTCAAAGAATATGTCCCCAGGAAGAAAGGAGAAGGTATCTATCCAAATGAAGGATTTTGATGTGTAGTTGGAAAATGTTTTTGCCAATGTGGTTATTCCTCACTGAAGTCTTCCTACTAAAGACAAAAATGGATACAGACTTTTGCAGTCCTAATTACACCCATGCTTGCCTAAAGGAGTTAAACTGATATTCAGCTATGTAACTCTTGGAGTTAGGACAGCTGTAGAGGATTATTCCATTGGAGTAGAGATTATGGTTCAGAGCCTTGCTAGCACAAATTAGAGAAAAACCTAGGCTTTTTACCAGGTGTTCCAGAGCTCAATAAGAAATGAGCAAACCCTTGCTGAAGATTTTTCTCAGTTTATCTGTCTTTATGCTATATTGGGATACTCTAGATATGTTCTTATAAAGTGCGACAACTTTCTGAGGGACAGAGCCTACTTTTGTGAATTTCTTAACTGCCAGTATCCTAGGTATGTCATCTTTCCATTCACTCAACTGACTTAAGGCTCTCCTCAGTACTGCAGCCCCAAATTTGAGGTTGCATAATTTAATTCTGTTTTGGAAAGTCTTAGGTTTGGGGATTAAACTGCTTCTCAACTTTGATGGGTTTCTTCGGTTTTGTCTTTTTTTTTTTTTCCAAGTCATTGTCTCGACATAGCACAGACTACAGTGTTTATGATAGGGAAGCATGCGAGATGCTCTGGATTGCCAGTGTCATGTATTTCCAGATCTTTGTGCCTCACCAGCAGATGTGTGTGCAGTTTGTAGTCCCCCAAATTGTTCAGCCTATTTGAGATTGTCATGCAGTTAAGAAGCATTACGCTTTGATTTATAAACACAATAATAGTCTGCTTTGAGATAGTAGAAACAAATTAAGCAAAGTAGAGGGAGATTGGGGGTTATTTACTTGTCTTTTCTGTCAAAAAAGCAGAGCTGTAGAAATACAGTGCATCTGACAATGTGTCATACTGTTTTTGTTGACAATATGCAGAATGCTTTAAGTCTAATAATGAATATACTTAAAATATCTTGGACATAGAGGAATTACAGATGAATGTTGCTCATCTCCTCCACTTATCAGGAAGATTTGAACTATTGTTGTCTTTTTCTTACCTCAAGCAAATTTTGTGCTTGAGCTCTGTTGTCTTTACAAAAGTGCAAAAACAGAGAATAGTACAGCTAGAAGTGCTATCTGCCTACTATCTGTGCATTTTACAGCTATTTAAAGAAAAAGCAGCTTTTCTTGCCTATTGCCCCAACCTGTCCAGAGCACATGTCCAAGACAATGAAATATGGAACTTAACTGAAGTTATTTGGATTAAATTCTGAGGTTTTGACCCAGATTGTAGTAAATCAAATTATCAAGGTTTATTTGTAACAATGTGAAAATGTTGACTCCAAAACAGAGTGGAGCACTAGTGATTCAAATGTTTCTGAAGACTTTGATTCTTAAGTTAAGCAATGCAATAGTGGCTAACATCAAGAAGATATTTCTCATATCAATTTTTGAGTTGCTCCTGCTACTGAATTTTGGTAGGAAATGAAATAAAGAAAACCCACAAAACTAATCACTGAAAAATCTAAGTGAAATCTAGTTGTTAATAGTTTATGCATACCATTAAATGAACCTCCTCATTAGGAAAATCACTGTATTGCATCACCAAGTATTACTAAAAAGGAATAAAACACCAATACGTTGAACATTTATCATAGGAAACATCTTCTGGTTCCAAGTATATACCAATTTTTAAATCATATAATAAATGAACTTGTTCAGATAAGCTGCTGGCTTTTCTAAAATTTGATTACTTAAGTGAGATAAAGATTTCACTTTGTGACATCATTAGTCAACTTGGAAATATGTGTCTTTGTACCTAATGTGAAAACATACCCTGGTTTTAATGAATATGAGTGCATCTAGCTCCCGCTGGGCTCCACAAGAAGCTACAGAGGGTGAGTATTTGTGAAAAGGAAAGATTTGGTTGAAAGAACTCGGGCTTTTGTAACTATGTGTGCAAGTGTTAGAATAAATAGCTGTCTGTGAATGTGACCAAAATATTAATGACTATTAATAGGCATCTATTTCAAAATTTCTTTATCAACTTTCTTCTTATTATTTTATTATTATCTTTGTTATTTAGAGATTAGGTTAGTGGGACTTACTATTTTTAGGAAAAATTCTAAGCAGGTAGTGATTTAGCATTTCCCATAGATCTTATAAACAGCCCATTACATCTATTTTCTCTCACAGTTCTCCCACTGTGAAATTTCTGTTGGTTATTTTTATTAATAGGAATTAATTTTTTTCTGAAGGTGTCACAAGGGAAAAATGTTCGTATCATTGTGTATTTCCTTTTTACTTGAAAAGGATTGTCAAAATTATGTTTAATATAGTAGAAGCAGGAAAATAATAAAAGATAAATTAACCAAATCTTTTCACATTTTTCAGGTCATAGGTCAGATCCAAATAATCCTAAAATTTGGGGAAAATTCACTGGACTTTGAATGAGGCCTTGAGTCTCAGGTGACAGCATGAAATACAGCTGTATAACAGAATGAATGCGTGAATTTCACCACTGGTAGGAAAGCAAAAGTTAATGAAGAGGAACCTCTCAAGAAAGGAGAGCTACCATGGGTGACAGCAGCAGCAAAAGAATTGACACAGGGCCATAACACAGTCAGGCGTTCCTGATTTCCATCATGCTGAAGCTAGGCAGAGAAAGAAAGCAGCTGGACTTTTATGTGTTGTATTTCTTTCTGAGATTTAACAAATCATTAGGGGATAATAGTACCTTTAAAAGACCTGACCAGTAGGAGAGAGGACAGGTTTGCTTACTGAAATTTCTGTAATTACTCACTCTGGTTGGATCCCTTGAAGAAAGCCGTGGAAGGAGTTTTGAGGTAGCTGACCTCTCCTTGGAGAATGGTTTGTGTTCCACAGGGGAGTGCACAAAGATTTATCTCAGAAGTAGTGAAAGTGAATACATAAGGATTAAAGTAAATCTCTGCAGGATATGGAAAATTGAATACTTCATACATTTACAACCCACTACCATTCTTAGACCTTATTGTACATTTTGCCATATTTTTTTTTTAATTGATATGTGCAACAAAGTAAAATTATAGAAAGTATATTAAAAATTATTTCTTTGGAATCACCTACGTACAGTTTTCTTGCAGACTGAAGGGATATTTCCATTCAAACAGTGAAGATTAATCTGACTATTGCACTCAGGAGTTGTTTCAAATTAGTATTTGTAATAACTACTAAGAAAATCAGTTCCTTGGTTTTCTGCTATACAGAGACAGAGGAATTAATGTTGCAATTTACTATTCAGACTATTTTATCCAGATATCATTTTACTTTGGTTTTCAATTTAATTCTCTATGTCTTGCAGCTTGATGAGAGTTTTTCTTTAAAAAGGTCTTCAGAACGTTCTTCTCTCTCTTTAGGTTGCAGTCACAAGGGCATGCATTTTTGTTTGCTTGTGGTTGTCTTCTGTGCATCACCTACTCTTTTCCATGCAAATCATTAGTCTTAAGTATAGAATCCATATATCTATGGCCATCAGTGGGACTGATCATATGTGTGACCTGCCTTTATTTTCCCTGAGTTAGCACTAATGCGACTGCGTTTTTAACTCACCTTAGATCTATCAAGAGGGTGTAGTCTGACAGCTCTTCAGATGATAATGTAATTATTTGATGTAGTAGATCAGTAACTGTGCAGCTTTGTTTCTGCTTAAAACCTAGGGTAAGTCTTCAGGACTTCATCTGAGAATATGTAAAAGAAATTGATGCTGCACTATGAATTCTCTGAAGTCTCAGGGGTTTGGACATTAGGCAGTATGTTTGTAGATCACAGAGATCTGGAAAAAAATGTGATTTGAGAAGTGCTACAAGGATCAGTTTCATGGTGATCAATGAGATAAACCAGAGATAGAATGTCAAAATCAATGAGAGGGAGCTGTTAACAGCATAAGATGATCACATTCGGGATAGCTCGAAGAGGGCCAGCTAATGGACCTTCTGGGCTATGTAAGTAAAAGTGAAGAAGAAAAGCAATGAGGCCATGATGAAAAAGGCAATAAAAATTACTAACAACTCATCTTTGTCTTCCTGTTATGGGATTTTGATATGGAGAAGGATCATGACATTTGAAGGTCTAAAAAATTGTCACACTGAATTAAAATTTCGATAACTTCTCCATACAATAAAATGTAACATGAAAGAAGTGATCATTGGTCCAAATTTTGCTTCAGATGGTTAAAAATTAAAACAATTATTAAAACCCTATTTTTTTCCTCAAAGTAAGAATTATCAAACTTTAGAAAAATCAAAATATTAATAAGACCTTTTTTAATTCTTCTTGTAATATAATTTCTTTTTTTGAATAAATATAACCAGATTTTTTTCTGGAACTTTGTCTTAAATTTTATTTTTTCTCTCTTCTGTCTTCTCATCTTTCTTTCACTCTAGACAAAAGAGAATCTGAAAACTTAAGAATGTACTGGAGAAGACTGATAGGCTGATTGTGACAAGACAACAGAAAAATCTACACAACAGTCTCAGAAATTTATTGAGTGAGATCTGCATATCTAAGCCTCTGTCCTTGAAGAAGGTTGAACCTTGGCTTTACAGAATTTTCAGTAAATGTGAGTTAGGCACTCAAGCAGTCTAGACAATGTAAATGAATTAATCTACAAGCAAGTTGTCGAGAAATTTACTATTTTTATTTTACATCTAAAATGTCAATGCTAGTTGTGTGGCTCGTGAATGACTGTCAGAAAATGAACTTGAGGCCTTTTTGATGTTTGTGGGAGTTTTGCCATTGACTGCAACACAACCAGAATGTTGCTCACAGCTGTTACCATAGTGATTGGAACTTATTTTTGTCTGACATTGCCAGAGAGTCCTTGGAAGTCTTGTTCCAGTTGATTTCCTGTACACAATTTGTGATGTTGTTGTGGTAATTAATAATGACAATATTGGTGATCAATGCTGCACCTATGATGGAACATCTCGGCTCTTTTGTGTTTTGTATGACTTGAATCCAGTACACAGAGAATTACCTTGAAAGTGACACTCAGCACTAAGAAAATAGACTTCACTTTTTCAGAATACCAGATCTACAAAGCTTTCTCTATCAGAATATTTGAAAGGCTAGTTCTGCATAAAAACTAATTTTGAAATGTTTTTGGAAGATTTTTCTCTGCTTTTACAAGGAGAGTCTTTAAACTCAAACAAATAAATAAATCATTCCTTTAAGAACTGGATCACTTTAGAACTTAAGAAAATAATGCAACAATTAAAGTTTAATATACTCTTTATGTTCTACCCAAATGCTCATGTTATCTAATCATTAAGATACCTAGTTTATTAATTCTGAAGAAGGCAGAGTTCCTAGAGATAAAAACAATATATAATCAATGAGTTAAAAGAGAACATCAGAACACTGTAGAACATGAAATTCCAATGATATTGGCATTTTCAGACTCTGCTCTGGTTTGCTTGATGGATGTGAGAGACACTCTTACAAATCTGGCTAAAATTGTACAGATTTCCAAGAAAAGCAGGCAAATCCTTTAAGGCTGTACTGAAAATTGTATGAGACTTTTATGTGTTATTTGAAATGCTACACTGTGACCAGATTGTATTATGGAACCTGTACAGAGGGACAGTGTTAAGGTTAACTTTTGTAATTTTAATTTGATATTTACTTGTTAGAAACACTGACCAATAACCTACTCTCATACACTATTGTTTTATTTTTCCCTACTACATACTAATAATTTCCATTGGGTGGAATGTCAGAACTGCTCCATATGTATGTAACTATGTTGCCCTCTTGTGACCAGCTCTCTAAAATAAGAAGTCATAGACCACTTCAAGAACAGAATTTGATTTAAAATAATATTAAAATTAATTATTGATAGACTTGAACATTTTATGTGTTTCTTTTACATGAAAAAGAGCAAAATTTTTATATTTTCTAAATATAATGTTGAATATATGTCACATGCTTGCTCTTTCAATTTCTTTCTGATCCTTGTGTCAATTTTTTGTGGTTTTCTCTTGACATCTCACTGTCCTTAAGTACCCTACTAATATAAAAGAAATATTCACAACCATGTAGGAGCATGTAATGTGTTGACTATGATATCAGGAGAGAAATGTACTATTATTAATTATATATGTATATAATCCTTCAAGCAACAGACCATTCTGGTTTTGGTCCTCTATCTTCTATGGTTCAGCTACTGGTTGATGTAGTAGGCAAAACCACAGTAAAATTAATCCGTCACTTATTTTGGATGTAAAACTGATTAAATTGTCTTTGTGGCTTTGTCATTTTTTTCGGTTTGTTTGGGTTTGGGGTTTGTTTTTTGTTTGTTTTTTTTTCTTAAATTCTAGTCTTTTTCAAATTGAATTAATTTCTTTTGATTCATATATTGCTCCCTGCAACTAGTCAGTAACTTTTGGAAATTTCACTTAAGAAAAGAATTTTAAAGTGATAACTTTGCTGCCTAGTGTGAGTTTTGCATTTTAAGAAGAACTCATCAGCAATGTCAAGTAATTTCCTGACTTTTTGTAGCATTTTCCAATGCTTCAAATGTAAACAGGTCTCTTTTAGTTGTCTTGTTGCCCTTAAGTTGTTTATTCAGAGTTTACTTGAGATGATTGACTCTTGTCCTACTGTGTGTTATGGTACAGAGTGGTCCTAACTTATTTACTTTCAAAGATTTCAACCATGTCTAATATGACCAGTAAAAAACATTGAGACTAAGACAACTGAAGTGGAAGTACAACAGGAGGGCATACAAATGCATACACACTCACCCATATAATCCTTTAGATGATATTCACCTCTCAAAATCACCTTGTTTTTGATACAGAAAATACTGGATATTGAATGTATCTTCATCTTTTAGGCAAATATTTAGGGGATGAAGTCACTGTCCTCGAAGGCCAAAACATTCTAGCAAGTTATTCTTTCCTTGAGTAAGGAAGACTCTAAGGGAAATCTGAGCACATTAAGACCTGAGAGTTAATTTACCTAAAACAGGGATTAGTTCCCATTAGATTAGAATTGGTGAAGCCACCCCAGGTTACATTTTAATTAGAATTTTTGTTGCAGCTTTTCTGAAGAGGATGCTTGATTAAACAACCTACTTTAGCAAAGTATAAAATTCTTCTTCATTGTACTTTGAATTCACTCCTTAAATCGCAAAGATGTACATAGGCTAGAGAGCTTGTGCATCACCCTCTTAATAGTTGAGAGAAAGCTATTAAATAAGCATTTTTTTCTGTATATATATCTAGATGCAGTAATTTCTAAAGCAAAAAAAAATCCACAGCTTAAAAGAACAGAACCCAAGTACCAGGAGCTGTTTAATGCTGTTTTTCCAATCCAGGATAAAGGTATTATTTGATCATATCAAGAGCCTCTGGTGAAATGTGGGCATGTTATCATTTTACCTGCAGTTGTGCCCAGCAACATCACAGCTAGGGTGGGCAGAGTATCTCTGTGCCGGCAGCAGAACTGCCCTTTTTGTGTGAGGGCCAACAGGGCTGAGCGCATCCCTTCAGTTAAGGAGGACTTCTGGAGCATACTAAGCACACTAAAAGCGTACATCCATCACTGTCCACTCCTCCCTTGCTCCTTGAGGAAAAGCACAGCGTCTTCAAGGATTTTGTTTATTCTGTGAGTTTGCCTGTTTGCTGGTGTGTATGCAGTGGCTTGAAAGGAACACTTTTGCAAAGCCAACACCATTGGCCTAGCTTTATTACATGAATTAACATCATACCTATGGAAATGGTGGCTTTTGAAAATATGTCTGCTTTGATATAAATACTCTATTACGGTGTTTCAAATGACCAGAATATCTGGAGCTAGGAGTTTAGGCAGATAATTGTAGCTCAGTTCTCGGTTCTCTACTGTCTTGACTAATATGGAGTTCTGCATAGCCAAGTTATTTGAGAGGAAATCTGGAAATCCGGTAATGGTAAAAGACCATTTGAGATGGAAGGCAGAAATTAAATGTCAGAAAGTATTCTCTGCAACAGTGTACCTATATGCATTTAGGTGCATGGCAAAATTGTCTGAACTTACGGAGTAAGAGACAGGATATTATTTTAAGTCTTTCCACAGGAACAGTAGGATGAGAAGTGTATAGCAACATCTTTTGCTGACACAATGCTAACATGCACAAAGATGTATTTTTCCTTGGAATTCTCAAGAAACATTGACATAATTGACAGAAACATTGACATAATTTTATGGTTAATTTCAATAATTGTACTTTTCAAATTTTTTTGGTTAATTTTTGGGTTTTCTTTTCTGCAGCAAAGCATCTTCATCTCACACAGTGGTTAACAAAATAGTATTGTATTCATGTGTTTCAGATTATCCCAGAGTTTGACAGAGATATTTAATTGTTCATGATACCTGTGGCTTAGAAAAACACAGTCTAAATATAAATGCAAATTTTTATTGCTTGAAGAAATATTCCTATAAACAACTTTGTCCCAGGACTACTACAAAAATTTTCCATAGTTATTCATAGTTTAGTATTTAAACTGAATCATGCTGAGAGAATATGAGCAATTTATATTATTTATATTAAATATGGCTACTCATGCTGCTCTTAATTAGCTTTTATGTGGGTTAGAGATAGTTTACAATAATTAAGCTGTAAGTAGGAGTTCACATAGGACTTCATCATCTCTAAACATCTTCTTCGGTGCTCAGATATGCAGAGCAGTGTTATGACTGGAATCTTGAAAAATAAATCATTATTAAAGATACATAAGGAGTGATCAGACTGGAAAAATGTATCCATTAGAAAATGAGAGGTTGCTTTATATTTGTTAGCATGCCCTACTGTTTTTCTAGATGTTTTCATTAATGAAACAATCACTTTAGTACCAATGATACATAAACCTTACATGAGGATAGTCCAGTCTGATTTTAAAATATGTTGTTCTTATAAGAAGAACAAAATAAAAGAAATCTCATTATTCACTTCAAAATTTAAATTGTGTTTGAATTCTTATAACTATAATGCAGGCAGTGTTAAGTTCCACAATTTAATTCATATTTTTAGGGGTGTTAACTCATTCAGAAATTACAGATTGAAAAGAGTATACTAATCCTCATCTAAGTCTGTTTGGATCAAATTTCTTTTTCTGATCAAAGCTTTTTGTTCACTCTTAAAGAAACCATGTTGTGTTGAGGGTTAGGAAAAAAAGTCATTTCAGAAGCATAATAATGTTCTTGAAAAAACAGGTAACCAGGACACAGTTACCTTTTATGACGTGTTTACACATTACATTAGTGAACTTATAAACATTTTACTTGGTTTTAACTTGTTAGCTTAACTTCACATAAGTGAAGGGTTTCAAGTAGAAAAATAAAATACAACAATGAGAAAGATCCTATAACAGAGAAATTAAAGTAAATTGAACATTTTGGAGGATGACAGAAAGAAGGTGTTAATAAAACTGTTTTGCATATGAAGGAAAATGCTTACGAAAAGCAGGTTAGAAAAATGGAATATATGACATAAATATGTATGTGAGGATTTTTTTTTTTTCCTGAATTATAGAGGAAATAGAATACAACTGTATAAAAGCCAATGTGGAGAGAAAAAGGGATTCTGACAATGACTTTTGAAGTCATTGATTATGTAGATTTCAGGCTGTGGTATACGAAATCTAAAGCTCAGGCCTAACTTTACTGTGTTCCTCTCAACAAATGTACATTAGATTCATGTATCAGGAGCTTTTTCCCAAAGGCATATGGTACTTTTTGATAAAGATATGTGTTACAGACCTGCTGGACAGTGTAATGTGGGATGAGTTAAGATTTTTCAGCCCCTCAGAAAACCTATACTCCCTCCTCTGTATTGTATCTGTATTGAATCTGTTCTGTGCTCTGTAGCAGTCTAAAATTTGTATTTGAGCTCTGTTATATGAATTTGCAGTCACTGTGTGTGGTAATCTAAATTAACTTCTACCTTAGTCCTTCAAATATTATTTAGAAGTTTATAACACCAAAAGGCAGTTGATTTAGAGGACATTTTCTATGTGAGTTCAAAGTATATGGCACAATTCTGTTGGGATAGGGTAATTGCATATATTCTTACAGATGGTTAATTTGTTCCCCAGTTAAATATTTGGAACAGAACAATGTGAGTTGTGCTATATCCTATTTGACTTGGAGAAGTTGAGGTATGACACTTTTCTGATACGCCGTGTAGATGTTTAACTTGTATAAAACTTGCCAAGAAATGCACCTTGAAACATGTGCAAGACCTTGGAAAAATAAAGTAATAATATTTTCTCATGTACAGAGTGTAATTCTTGTCTGCCTGCTACAGCTGAAGAGTAAGAAGCAAAGATAGTTGTGTGCCCCTTTTCCACACTGCCAAAGTATAAGTTAGCTCCTGGGGACTAACTTATACTTCAGCTGGAACGTAGCACTAGTCTTTTAAACATTATATGACTGACTCCAGATTACTCGAGCAGATTTTGCTTTGGAATCTCTTCCTAGTCACATAAAAAGGAAAATGTTAAGTGAGTGATCTGAGCTTTATACTCATGAGAGATTTCTCTCCCAGCATCTGACCTGCAATAGGTATGCAGAGCCTTTCAGCAAATTACCTGTCAGAGGAGCTTAATGCTCATTATAATACTTATCTTATTGGTGACAATGTTAATGGAAAAAGGAAGGTAAGGAAATTTATCTAATAAAATTCAGAAGCAGAAAGTGGAGTAGAATTTAAGACACTTCTGTTCCATATTAAATTCCAGACTCTACTAAAATATAATGTGTTTAGGCTTTGAGATACTGTTATAACTACACACTAGAGACTAAATTCTTTTGTCCTTGTTCAAGCAAATCCTGCCCCCAGACTGAACTGGGAATTTATATTGAGTGAAGACCGCAGAATTGAGTCCTAAAGGAGTATGACTTACTCCAATAAAAGACACAAGAGAGTTGAAATAAAAATACTGCTAGTAACATGTAGCAATGGAACATTACTTAGGGAAACATTCAAATGGGATGAATTAATTAGAAACAAGACTTTGATCTAATGCTTATGACAGTATTTATGTTCAATGTAACCTATTATTTGTATTACCTCAACTCTGTCATATATTTTTTCTATTTCCTAAGTAGTGTTTTCCTGTCTTTTACTGCTCACGAAGAAAATGTTTTGCACTGTCAACATATTTGTTTGTTGTTAATAAAAGATTATAACTAAAAATATAATGATGTGTCAAACAGAACTAACCCTCCAGAGAAGCTAAGCAGATGGAAATAGTACTGTGAAAATGAATGCATTGTAATTCAAATAATTTGCTTTTCTGCAACAAATTATCTTTACATCCCACCCACAACATACTAATGCTGAAACAGAACTAGAGCAAGCTTATGGATTGATTCTGCCATCCTTTACATTGGTATGAAACCTTTGTAACATCATTTGACATCAACAGAATTATTTCAGATTTACAATAACATAAATTAGGGTTCAACAAGCAGAAAATTAGTAGAGCTAAATGTTTTAAATACATTTTAAACTCAATGAAAGATCTATTATCTCACTGATGAGCTCTATCTAACTCCAGTTTAAAATCTGCTGGCTCTTAGAGAAAGATATGGATTATGACTGCTTTGAAAACAGATGCATATTCATTGATGAGACATTTTTGGTTCCTCTTTTTAATGCATATTTTCATATTCATGTTTCTCTATAGTTTATTCTCAGGCAAATATAAGTTCAAATAAAGAAATAATTGTGATCTGTGACTTTTTTTTTTTTAAAGTATGACTGTTTAGGTTGATTTTACAATAAGAAAGACTGCACAATTTTTAGTATTAATCTAAAATGAATATTTCAATATGAAAAGTAACTAAGTATATTCCTATTATAGTATTCATTCACAAAATAAAGAAATTAGTCATACTACTTATGATGCCTGCATTCATATAGAGAAGCTAACTGCAGCTTCACTTATACCTTTCCTAACATAAGAAACCTTCATAAATGAAGGCTACTATTTTTTGTGGGTTTTGTTTTTTTTTTTTTTCTGGAAACATAATTCCGTCTTTCTCTCCAAAGTAATTTAAAATCCATTCCTGTCTAAGGATTTATAAACATAATGAACATTTATACACTGGTGTTCATGTATAGTGCTCAAGGAATTATACTGAGTACAATTTCTTTCAAGAACTAGTGGATTTCAGTTTTATTACTTGATATGTTCCCATTTCTGCTTAAATTTTGCTGAGTGTTGCAAAGCTAAGCATAAATCGGTTCCAAAAAGTCTTTTGTTTCTCTTTCTTCCAGAAACTTTTAGGTCTCTCTCCCCATTCCCTGCCCCTCTCCTCTTTCTTTCAGTGACTTTTAATGAAATACCTGCCAGTGGCAAGGGAGTTGGAACTAGATGACCTTGGAGGTCCTTTCTAAAACAAGATATTCGACGATTCTATGAAATTCCTAATTGGATTCTGATACTTTCCTCATTAATTTCAGGCAGATGTAGCTACAAGATTTATGGGAAACTTCAGTGCTTATAACATGGTCATGGGGTGAAGCTTATCTAAAAGTATTGTATATGTAAGTGAGACCTGGACTACATCTGCCCCCTATAAAGATTAATTTAGTTTGTAGAGGAAAGAAACAAAGAGAAAGAAAGGAGAAGGAATGTTACCATCATTACCATCATTACCTACATCACGAGGCTGGGAGGCCAGAGAGAAATAGTAACCCAGGTATGAACTGCTGATTGGCCTTGAAGATGGAAAAAGTCACAGAAATAGTGCTGTGACTACATGGATAATGGCTTATGCTGACAATCTATTTGAGTAAAAAAAAAAAAAAAAGTTGAAAAATAAACCTCTTAGAGAAAGTAGAATGCAATGTCTGGTGTGGAACTACTCTGAGCTGCCAGACGGGACTTGGAAATATTGAAGTAGCCTAAACTACGCTGGAAGTTCTGGGTTTGGTTTTGTTTTATCTGGAGTTTGTTTTTAGAAATGTATGAATGCTGCAGGACAAAAATCTTAAAATTAAATAATAACAATAAGATTAAATATTATGGAGTGGAGTGACTTTACTCTTATGCCTACTCCATCCAAATTGCCCTATGTGAGGTATTTTGGAGAATTTTAATTAATATTGTTTTACTGGTTGGGAATGGAACTAATTCTTGGTAAGAGAATCAGGCTCATACTTGTAAAATGTTCCTTTCCTATTACCAGTTTACAGAAAAAGACTTAAAATTTTAGCTTCTCCAGAGATCTACTAAGATGAAAAGCAGAGTCTACAAATAAGGACTGAAATATTTAATGGCCTCTATCTCATTCCAATGTGAAGTCACTACGGAAGTAAAATAAGATTAAATCTTTGTTTACTGGTAAGTAAAATTAGACTTGGATAAGAGCTTTTCTAATAAACTGGAGATAATTTTTCTTCATCTATCAAGATGACAAAGAGAACTACATTTTTTTTTTTTTAGAGATACTAAGTTTTCAGTGAGAGCTGCTAATTTATCAGTTTGGAAAAAATAGTTGATAGAATGCAAGAGCTTTATTTTAATATTTTATAACAAATCTTACTACAAAATGCAAAGTATATGTTTTATTTGCAAAACCAAGTAACTTAGAGTATTTCCTCTGCTTTCCAACTATTGACATGAAAATATAAATATTGTTATTCAGTTTTCAGATACAAAAAAAATAAATAATGAAAATTGCATACAATTTTTTTCAAGGCTTGAATCACCTTCACCAACCAAGCAACTGTTGCTCTTCCTAAGCTTTTGTAATTTCCCCTTTGTTCTGATGTTATTGCAGCAGTAGTAGAGTCAGAGGAATGCGGTGTGTGTGTGTTTTAGCTGTTCAAGTTTAGTTCAGCAAATTAACTTCTTTTTTGACTAGGGGACTCAGGCCAAGAGTCTGAGCTGAGAATGGGAGATACTTCAGTGGATTTCATATGTTGAGTTCTCCCTCACTGTTGAGTCACTGCTGGAAATTTACTGGAATTTTTCCTTTCCTGGTTGTTCAGGTTTAATCATGACTTGAAATCAGCTGCTGGTTACAGAGTGATCCTCACTGAAGTGTATTTATTTGTTTTTATTCTAAAGTGATTTCACTAACATATTATTTTTAATTAATATCTTTTTAGAATAATAAGTGATTTAAAGATATACAAATCCATACTTGAAGTTTCATAGTTGTATTTTCAAGAACACAAAAAGTCATGGGGAGGAAGGTATTAAAAAAATTCTTCTACTTTTACTGAACTGAATGAATTAATATAATATTTCTGGGCATTTTTCTACAATAGATACCCATCTCATAAGTAGTTATGGAGGGTATTTTTCTGTAAAAGAATAATTATACTGAATGATTTTATATAGGTTGGAAATATTTTTTATATGTTTCATTTGTTGGAAATTTTAACATGAATTCATATCTTTTCCTTGTATGTGTACCTACCTCAGCTATCAAGTGTAGGTCTTAGAAACAAGTTCATTTTTTACAAATTTAAAAGAATATTTAGTAATCATTGACTTCCCAGTTGATTTCAGTTGGAAAAAAAAGGACCAGGTGATAGTAAAATTTCTTGATGTCTAATTTTATATGATCCTTAAAGAAAACTGAAAACGCTAATTCATTTATTCATTATAGAATCATAAGCTACAGGTAGCTCTGGATCACTTTTAGCTTTAAATTTTATTATAGCATTCATAACTAAGCTTCAAATATGTAACAGAACTCCTAATCTAGTTAATATTACCATATGATTATACCTACCCATCCCCAAGACATGATTCTTACAGTTTTTGGTGATTGAGAGAGAGTCTGTATCAATAACCTCCACTTTCTCCTGACTTACAGCAATAATTTGCCATTAAGTCTGTGAAGTATTGAAACTCTTCCTTTGTCCCTAATTTGTGTGTTCTAAAGACAGTATTCATTTAGGATGACAAGCACAGGGTGTTTGTATTAGGTCTATTAGCTTGCTATTCTTGTAGCAACAAGTATTGGGAATGCACTTTAATACCTTGATTTGTGACTTGCAGCCAAATAGCAGGTGCAATTGTCCTCCCAGGCTCTTCCCTCTTTACACTGAAATAAGCTCCTTCTTGCATTCACTGTAATTTCCTTCTCAGCTCAATCTTTAGTCCCCATTTGCAGAGTACCAGTTCTGTAGTTGTGTTGCAAGTTACTAAACATGTTTTACCAGATTAAGAAATTTGTCCTGCTTTACTCAGAACACAGTTTTTCCTTCTGCAAATTTTAAGCTTTGGTACAAATCCAAAGGGCAAAATCTCTTCTTCCAGAGTTAAACTGATGTTTCCATGGTGTTGAAGCTTGATGATACTTTCTGGTTTACAATGCCACTGATCTTTAATTAAATTCTCTAACAAACTCTTTAACACCAACATGTTTTGTTTGTCCTATTTTTCAAATTCTTTCTTGAAGAGAATCCTGTCTCCGAATTCTCTACTCCCCTGCACTTGGCATTTGAGGGATAGAGAGATGGTGTAGGGTTGTCTGGATCTCAGTAAGAAAGGGTGTACAGTAAAGGGTTTAATAAGGTAGCTGTTTAAACAAGATAGGATAATATGAGTCATAGAGACAGCAAGAAAATCTTTCACCATTTCGGATGCATGTGTTCATCATCTGACAGACCACTGATGCATCTCCCAATAGTGTGCTGCACAGATCCTGTCCATGGAGAATTGTCCTCCATTTTGGCCATTCAAGCTGTTATATACAATTTTCTTAAAGAAAACAAGTCTATTCGTCATTGGTACTGTCAAACACAATGGATGTTTGCATCCAAGGAACTTCTTGCTTCATACTTAAGGGCAACACTCTGTACATCTTGTAATTGCTGCTACCCTCAGTTACAACCAACTGCCTGAGTTTGTCCTGTGGTCAAGAATTCATGCAGCACCACACAGCCTGAAGCCATGCTGAACAGATGGTCCAGAGCAGCACAGGTCTGCCTGTGCTCAGGTAGCTGTGGCATTGATCACAAAGTCCTGGAAGCACAGCTGCCCCTTGGTCAGAACCACCTTATTACATCCCTTGACCAGCATAGACAAGCCAAGACTTACCATACTTCCTTGTAGACCTGCAAAATAGGCCAAAAATCTTAGAATAGCAGGCTCAGAAGAGCCATTCAAAACATGATATTAAAGCCAAATTTTACTTATGGAAAGTAAGTTGTAAAAAGTGAAGAAGTGACTGAGTAGGAAGTAAAAGGGGAAGAAATCAGATAAGACCCAAACTTGATATACCAACTGAAAACCAGTAGGGAATGGCTGGCATATATCAAATTAAGTAAGAATCTCAAGAACCTGGAAAATTATTACACTTAATAAGGGGTACTAATGTTAGCAGATTGCTTGCTTCATGGTAAGAGAACTTTTGGTCACAGGATAAATACATGGATGTTTTTGGAGGCATATGATTTACGTACAGAGAACCTGTAAAATCCAAATTACACTGGTGTGAAAATTTCATAAAAGCCTTCGTACACTTAAAGAGAAAATGAAAGGAAATATCTGTAAAAGATATGTCTTTTTTATTACTATTATTATTCTCTAGAAAGAAAGACCTTCTAAAATTAGGCAAAGGACTGTTTGACAGGAAAGTTTCTTTGAAGGAACATGACAAAGTTGTCAAGATGTATTGACTCTTGCACATGTGGAATACTGATGGAAACTTCAACCTTTACTTCAGCTTTCTGTATGCTAAAGAAGGCACTCAGCAGTTTTCACAGAAAGTCAAAAGTGTAGGTACTTTCAGTAGGATGATAGAGGTGACATACCAGCACAATGCTAAAAAGAATGTTACTCCTAGCCACAATCTGTAGAGATTAACACCAAAACAGCCTCAGTGTCTCTGGAGTAGTTTTTTAGATGTCTTACAAAATTAAAGCATACATTGAAGATTTCTGCAAAAGAAGGCTATTATATTTTTTTTTTCATTAGCCAATAAGAAAACTAGTGGATTAATAAAATATGAAAACGACATTTTGAAGTGAGTTCAGAGAAAGGTGTCAATAAGCAGGAAGCCAGAGAAACTGAAAAAATGATTAAAAGAGGAAATTTTAAAAGTGATGAGGCATCCCCAAGAGATTCTTTGCACTTGCATCCATATAAAACAATTTTATCTCAAAGTTGGTGTTACAATTACATGTAAAGGAAAGGATTAGTGTACACCCAATCAATGACCCTTTCAAGTAGTTATTTTAGTAGCTTGATTTTCTTTTAACTGTTTTGATTTGCCTATGGATTTGTGAAACCCAAAAGGAACCTTTTGTACACATTCTCTTTTCTTGACGTGTTTCTATAGGGCCTTAATTTGCAATTATGCTGTCAAACAGCTCTGAGAGGTATGTCCAGCAAACCTGCCTGAAGAAGAGCTGACCTTTCCTTCCTCACTCTATCAACTACAATCTTTGCGCTAACGTTCAACGTTAATTTAAAGACTGGAGTTGTATATATGGGTAGAACGCTTCTAATAAGTATTTCTAGATCAAAATTGATGCTGCATATGTAAGTACAAAAAAAAAAAAAACAGAGGCAAAATGAAGCTTTAAAACTGTATCTGCACTTCTGCAGTACAAGCAGCATGGGAAAAGAATTAGTTATCTGCTTTCTAACATCTCACTAAGTAGCCCCAACATGAGGTATCAAGGGTTTTAGAAGGAATGTACAGTCATAAAGGGCTCTCAATGGAGAGTCAAAGTAATGTTTCACACCACTTAGAGCCCTGAAAAAGCCTGCATAACATGGATGAGCTTTCCAGGTTGCTGAAGGTACGTTGTCAAGTGGGAAGCAGACTAGACTGATTAAAAGGTATAAATGTGTCTTCAAAGTTTGCTAGGTCTTATTTCCTTATGCATGTTCAGTTCCAATCAAGCTAGTAGAGAACCTTCCTCACATGACTTTGGAATTTAACATGCATCCAGTTTTATATTTGAGGTAACTATTCACAAAATATCTCTGTGACCTGGCATTGCAAGACCTGATGCCAGACATTGCATTTCCTATCAATAGTGTTTCCTATCAATATCAATATCAATATCAATATCAATATCAATATCAATATCAATATCAATAGAAAGGGTCATAAATATTCAGTTACAGATTTTATTAATAAAATTATGCATAGAATATATAATTACATAAAAATATTTGTTTGTAAAGTTTTGGTTCTTCCTTGTTTATCAGGACAAATGAAAATGAGTAACATCTTTGTTCTTTATTTCCTATTCACTTTCTCTAATTCACTCCACATCAGGACACTGACTTCTTTACCAAATTGAAAACAAAATATGTAGCAAGCTGAAGGACATTCAGTTACTCTTTCCTTTTTAATTTAAATTAAACATAAAATTTCAAAAACTATCTAAAACTATCAGGACTTTCTAAGCAAATAAAGTTTTCAAAATAACAATTCTCCATAGTAGACTTTTTTTGCTCTAATTGTAACAAAGTGATTTTTACTGAACTCCACTATGATTTTAAGACCCACTCAGGTCATAAGATATATATGCTTCCTACCTTTGAAAAATTGATGTAAACACATCAGTTCTGACAGGTTGTTATCAGTGTTTCACAGAACATAAAATCAACCTAAAAGATAACCTCCCAAAACTCAAGAGGAGAAGACACACTTTCAAATGTGCTTGTCAGTCTGTCTCAAAGGAGACAAAGCTGGGGAAAATGTCTTTAAATGTGATGGTCTCCTATGATCTGTTTCTAAAATTGTGTTTCCCATTGGATAGATCTTTTATCAGAACAAGAGAAAGCTTTATGCCGTCTTGCCTGACAGTGAAGCACACGCTTTATACAACTTGCTGCAAGGGTTATCTCATTTAAACTACTCTGTGATCAACAACCTGTTTCTCCCATGGGGCTCTTCAAAGGTGGTTAGTACCCAAAACATGAGAGGGAAAAATAAAGCATTTGAAGCTACTTTTTTTGACATTTTCCTGTATTGCTTCCATCTCTCTTATCTGTCTTGTATGTGGGGATCATAATTTCAAACCACACAGAATCTAGAAGAGGCCAGTCTATGGTTCAACACATTCATGTATGTATTACGTTTTCTACATAGATATCTTCACTGTACATCCAAGGTGAAGCAAGAAAAAAGATGCTTTGAGATTACATTATTCAGAATATTGGACAGCAAAGGAAGTTAAACTATAAAGAATCTTTCAAAATGTGTATGAAATAAGTCCCTGTTCTGTCTCCTAGGGAACTTCCTTAATATAATATTGAATAATAAGAAGGTTGTTTGCAATTTTAACCCATCAGAAGAGAGCTGGACACAAATAGGAAAAAAAAAAACAAACTACTAAGATTTTCCTTTTTTCTTAGGCCACTTTCAATAGCATAGATTTGTCTCATTTATTCTGTAGATGGAGGTTCAAGAAAATGGGTAGAAAGGTTTTTTGTTCTTCTACATTAGTGGGGGTAAGAGGAACTGGGTTATGCCACATATCTCTCTGTAATACTAGTGATAAAGCACAGCCCTCTGATCATTCTGAATTCTCTGAGCTAGAGATGTTACATGGTAACTTCAAAAAACAATTGGTATTTGTATTAGCAATCATGTTTTCTTGGTTGCACTGAAATAAAAATTACATCTATCAGCAATTTGCATCAGTATTCAGAGAATTTCTTCTGAAAGGGGTGATACTTTGTTGATTTCATCCTTTCAGTCACAGTGTCAGTTCTGGATATTTTTCCTTCTGTATGTCTCTGACTTCATGGTACCTAGTCATCTGTATGTAGATGATGCAGAGTATCTACAAGCTCTTGTTTGTACTCCAAAAGAGTCTCTTCCAAGACTTTGGAGGGGGAACTGATGGAGAGACTATTCTGAGGAGGAATATAGTGAAAAATGATGTGGGGAATCAATACTTGAGAGCTGAATTGTGTTGAATGTGTTCAGGTAATGTGACCTCATGGAACTAAATCTGAAACTAATGTTGACAGAAATTACACACTTTAACTGATGATGATCAATCCTGAATAATGGCTGTATAATGAGAAGAAGTCTATGGAGTCCCAACTACTATAATTTACAATGCTCTGGAAGCATGATAGAGTCTGAAATGAGTGAGAAATACCCAGGTGCTAACAACATCAGCTTGAGACTTCCATTTCAACTGAACTGTCTGTAGCAGTTTAAAACCACCTGTACTGTAGGGTACAGGGACATATTGTAGGAACTTTAGGGGATGTTTGGTATTCACTGTATTTTTCAGACTGTAGATGGAGGGTATGGGAAGCTATGTAGTGTATCAGTTCCAGTGCACTGGATAAATATCTCCTCAGCTTCTCATTAATATTAGTATGAAATTTTCTTCTTTTACCATTAAAAAAAGACAAAAATAACTGAAAATAAGCCTAACATGAACCTCTTATCTCCTCTGCTCCCCCTCTCCCTCCCCTCTCCCTTCCCTCTCCCCTCCCCTCTCTCTCCCTCTCCCCTTTCTCTCCCTTTCCCTTCCCTCCCTCTCCCATCCCCTACACTCTCTCCCCATTTGTTTTTTTTTTATTAATGCAGTATAAAGTTATCAGATTGAAGTACCCATTAGCTACCAGAATTAAAATAAAGTATTAGAGTCTCAATTTTCTTCTCAGTTCTAGTGGTTCTGGCTTTCCCATGTGAGCTGTTAGTATGATGAGTAAATATGTAGTAAATTGGTTCACTAGGGTGGAACTATAGGTCTCTCCTGATGTTTCCTTTATTCTTTGCAAAAGAGGTTTCATTGTTTCTATATATTTGGTTATTACAGCTCTGATGTTGCAAAGCAAAACAAAGTACCGTACAACACAATGCTTCTGCATATAGAAAATGCAAAAAATAGGAAGCAGAAAAGGTAAATGTGATGCAAATTTCGTGCTTCATCTTGCTGATTCCCAAGCATATTCACTTGAAGGGAAAGTCCTCCATAAGTTGTGGAGTTACAATGACTTGGAAATATGTTCTCATCAAAACCACAACTTAATATTTAAAGATTAAACTGTGCAACAGTTTAATAATTGTTCTACCTTGGAATCAGATACGGGAGTATTATGACTTTATGATATCTATTACTCCCCATATGACATTGTCTAAAACATTTTAGTCAATTAAGTAGTGATCTTTATCGGTAAATAAAATAGCAAAAAAAATCTCGATATTTGGTTTAGTGCCTTATATTGGTTTGTCCATTTCACCACTATTTCTGTAACCTTCACAAACTCTTCTGTTAATTGACATAATGTGCCTGTGATTGACTCATTAATGATTGTTGATGAGTGTTGGAAACCAGAACAATGTAGAATCTACAGTATTTCCAGGTATATTAGTATCTTTAGTTTCAGTTCTTAGCAAATGGTATATTCAGTATTTAATGCTACTCATCTAGAGTCAGGTGACACAGCTTGGTTATAGTATTTCAACAGGAGGTTTATTCAAGCATAGCTGGATATTGTAAGAAATGCAAGCATTTTAAAAATAGACTAAAGTTTACTAAACAGCATTTAAATTGAGCATCATTAACAGGAACAGGGATGAAAAAGATTTCCAAAAACTTTTTAAGTACAATCAAACAAAGTAAACTTCATTTACAGCTAACAAAGTAAATTGCTATTAGCTTCAAATGAAAAATCCTGAGATTCAGAGTGTAAAAACTATTACTACAATTACTTAATCAATGGACAGCTTCGGTTCTAATTAAGCATGACATTACTGTGCAGAACTTTAGGATCATAAGCAATAGCAAGTGTCTAATAAGCACTAAAATAATGACCAAAATAATTTCCTAACCACTGCACCATCTTGATAAAACTCTTTTCTTCCATGACTTAGACTTATTTCTGTTTTCCTGAACCACAGGTAAGACAATACACTTGGGAACAGAGAATAATCTAACACTTCTTTTTAACTTGCTTTACAAAGTCACAGTTGAAATAGAATTTATCCCTATGCCAGAAAATCAAACAATACATATATGCTTGCTTATCCTGACAAGAGTTACATGGTACATGAATCTTACTCAGAGCTCACTTTCACTTTGAGTTTCCAAGACTGCAAATCTTGGAAAAAATATTTTCACTTTGCAGATTCCATGTCACCTCATTATCTTCAGGCTAAAGAACTAGCAACAAGGAAAGCTCTCTGTGTGAATGGGAGGGAATGGACAGGAAAGAGACATTGTCTGCAATGTTATTACGTGATATGAAAACACGTGGCCCTTTGACATTTTCCCTTCAAGTAAACACAGGTAGCATGCTCGTGCTTTGGGACCCGCTACATCGTGGAGTGTACAATTTGAGTGGTAGCTGGGAAAAAACCCTACATTTTGTTTCATATACTCTGTGGTAGCTTCTTATACTTGCTGTGGGATTGAGCTGGAGAGAAGACATATGGTGGGCAGGTGCTGTAAGCCTTGGTTTAAGAAAGACCAATAGAAACACTAAACAACTCTCCCACTAACCCCCCCAATGCATAACAATTAGTAAGTATGTAGCTCAGCACATATATATATATAACAGAGGATTAAGTACTGTGTGCTTGTATTCTATCCTGTCCTTGCCATACTGGTTTAGGTTTAATATGGTGTCATGGTTTACAAATGGTATTCTCCAGTTTAGAAGTCCCACCAAAAAAACCCACCGCCACTCGTTTCCCCTCCCCTTCCACTTGGAGACATAAAAGGCAAAGACCACAGGTGGAGAAAAGAATTTACTGGAAGGAGCAATGAGATAAGAAAATGAACAGTAACAGCAACAAAATTAATAACAAAATTGCACAAAAGAGACAGTGGGAAGGTTGACCCAACCGTAGCCATGGCACTCAATCTGCTCCCTCCCGTCAGGACCAGCGTTACCCCACCACTTGGCCCGTGATGCATGCCCCACGGGGAAGGAACACCCTTCTTAGAAGTGAGAGAGATTCCCTTTCTTCCACCCCTGGCAATGTGACATCAGATGTAATTGCATAACATCAGGGTCTTGGCCATGCCCACACAGCTCGAGGCTCTGTCCCTTCATGGCTACCGCAAAAAATTAACCCTGTCCTTGGCCAAAACCAGGACATATGACACGGATGTTCCCTTCAGCAGGTAGAGAGTTATTTGCTGCCTCTCCCTAATAATATAATTTTTGCATTGACCATAGTTAATTTCTTAAACAAATAAACTACACAAGCCAAGACATGTAGAAGTCTCATGGTAATTTCACTTGCTTCCAAGCAGAAACACGTATTGAAACACCTTTTACTTTTTATTACTGTTGCAAAGCTGTCAGAAAAATTCCAAGAGGTCTCCTTTAAAGATTTCCTGTCCCATATTACTGCGTTGTTTCTTTTACAAAAATTAGTAGGAAGAAAAAACATAAACAAAATGTCAAGAAAAAATATTTGAACTTATTGTTAAGCCCTTTAGAACACGTTTCACATTCAGGAAATGGTTTTTGAGGTGTACTAAAACCACAGCTGAATTTTATTTTTTTTTTCCAGGTATATAGAACTTATTCATGTAAACAGAAAGGCCATGGTTATTTCAAGTTAGTTAATAGGAAAGCCACAGGAACAACAAAATTCTCCTCTGCACCCTTCTGTCTGTAGAACTTTTATTAAATGCTAGCCCAGGTAACTATTTTTTGTTTGCAAACATGGGAGAATAGAAATGATCACAAGGAAAAGAACCATTAAATAAGAACAAAAATGACTAAAATATGGTAACAATATGGAAGTTATACAAGTTTTAATGATGTACGTTCCAACAACAGTAATTATGCTTCTCTGTAGAAATGTAAGGCAAGAAAAGGGAGGAATCCTGACAAAGGTCTGGACACAGTTGTGAGCAAAATAGGTTTCCACTTGCGTAAAGCCGGAAACACTCTATATTTTTAATGTTGTTCTCCAGTGTCTGA
Source organism: Corapipo altera (assembly GCF_003945725.1). Lineage (NCBI taxonomy): Eukaryota > Metazoa > Chordata > Aves > Passeriformes > Pipridae > Corapipo > Corapipo altera. The sequence continues at coordinate 2,505,160 of NW_020884924.1, forward strand.
CCAGTCAGCTGTCTTCACGTTGCAACTACCAACAAAATACAAGTCAGTACCAGATAAAATAAATGGGAGCATCACTGAGATCTAAAGCATTAACAAGTACAAGTGAGCACTGATAAGATCCTTCCTTTCAAAGAAGGGAGGATTTTTTTATTGTTTTGATGCTGGTTGTGCAGGTGGAAAAATAAGGACAGGGAATCTGAAGAGTTTCATCTTAATTGCTGTTGTCTAATTCTGGAGCATATATGACTTCAAGTCTGCTTTACTGGTAACTTAAGTAGCCCTGGCTCTGTCAGGTTTATCCTTTCTTCCTTAACAAAAACTGCCTGTCTTCTAAAAGGCAGAAAAGGAAGTTATTCTGCCTCAAACAATATCTGTCTTGTACATAGCCAGAATGGAGGAAAAGAGAAAGACTGTAATACCTCCTGCATTACAGTGTCATCCTGTGTGTGAATGAAGTGACAAAGCCTTAGGAAGACTGTCTTGCACAGCAGCATCCACGGTTACACATGCATCTTTTTGGGAAAAGACTTGCCAAAAAACAGGTGAACATCCAGAGATCCTCCTAGCTACATTGTTCCTGATACAGGTCAGAATGTTTTTGGCCTCCTTGGAGATCTGGGTATGCTGCTAGCTCATGCTCAGCCAGCTGTCAAACAGCACCCCTAGATCCTTCTCCACTGGGCTGCTTTCCAGTCACTCTGCTCCCAGGCTGTAGCACTGCATGAGGTTGTTGTGACCCAAGTGCAGGACCCAGAACTTGGTCTTACTAAACCTCACATTGTTTGTCTCATTCCATTTATCCATCTTGCAGAGCCCTCCTACCCTCCAGCAGATAACACCCACATGCAGCTTGGTGTAATTCATGAATTTAACTAAGGGTAGACTCAATCTGGTCATCCAGTTCATCAATACCAACCAGCACCACCTGACAAGATCAATCAGCACCACCTAATAAGCTCAATGTTAATAATGATGCACAGGTGACAGATGAGGTAATATATTCCTGTAGTGGTTTCACCCTAGGCCTTCCTGGAGACCAACTTGTAACCAGGAAGGAACTAGAAAAGTGATCACGGAAGTATTCTATGCTATTCCTTTACGTAACTGGACGTATAAATAAAGCCAGTGGGAGGGATCGCGCCCTCTTCCTCTCTGGCGAGGTTCGAGAACGGTGGGTCCCTGTTTCGGTCGAGCTTATCTGGAGCCAAGGCCTACAGTGACTGCCGCTATCCGCTTCGCGTGAGAGGAGAGCCTTGGGCTGCGTCAAGTTATTCTGCCTGTTCGAAGGGAAGTGGTGAGATTTCTGCTAGTTTGCCTTCGGCTGGCTGTTTGACTTGCTCGGTCCTTGCCCCTTTTCGTCTCTCTCCCTTTCCCTCCCCTTTCCCCCCCCCCCCCCCAGGTGTGTGGTATTTTCCTTTTGTGTATCGTCTCATATGTAAAATATATATATATATACATATATATTTGCTATAGCTTTGGCTGCTTGGTTTTTTTTTTTTCTTCCCTCTTTTCCCTCTCTGGGAGGCGGGTCCTTGTTGTCGAGTTTTGGGGACTTGGCGGGAAGCCAGCTCGAAACTTGTACA
>NW_020884924.1:2506752-2611271 GCF_003945725.1 Corapipo altera
TGTCGAGTTTTGGGGACTTGGCGGGAAGCCAGCTCGAAACTTGTACAGTTCCATTATATTAATACTGCTCAAGTGACTAGTTCTTGTTGCTCTGCAATTCTTTTTCAGATATGCTAACCAGGTCTGAGAATAATCTACTGATAACTCAAGTAGTCAATGAAACTTTTGTTCCCACTTTCTGTTGGGGATGAAGATGAAAGAAACAGAGAGGAGTGGGAGAGATACCAAGCTTGGAGGAAAATATATGAGCCTTAAAAGGACTTTTTACCACCAATACGGACTTTGCTAGCCTGAAAAGGCTACACACGGACTTGACAGTTTTGTCCCTGTTACCCCCAGTTATTTCCAGTTATCCCCAGTTTATTGCTATGGAGTTATCAACATGTTTGTACCCCTGGTTGTTGTTTAAAAATCATGCCCTCCATATTGTCTCCTTCTTCCCCTCACAGTCTTCCCGCCAGAGCCTGTTGCTCTCCCCTGTTTTCCCGCTCCTCTACCTGATTGGCTGCTGTTTGCTGCAGTGCAGAGGTAGCTGCCATTGGTCCATTCCCCCAGATACCCAAAGTTGCCACCTCTCCTGACCCTGATATCCAATCCCTGCCTTCCCTGACCTGCCAATCCTTTTCTCCTCCCCTCGCTTGAGCCCAACCCCTAATCCACCTCTATATAAGTCTGTGTTCCCCATAATAAATTTGGCATTGCTTCCTCACCCTCAGCTGTGTCCTAGTCCTTTCTGCAGTGCCCTATCCTATTCCCTTTCACCCACGAGCTGTGGCAACTTTCTTTGTAAAATTTGTGCTATTTAAAAAAAAAAAAAAAAGAGCTGTTGGGTAGCAGAATATGTGAAACTATTATGTTCATAGAACTGGAAAATCTGAATTTTGATTTTAGAAAAGAAGAATATGGATCTTGAAAAACACTTCAAAAATCTACTCTGAGATGTTATTATTTTGCCAAGAAAGGTTGGTCCAGATGACCCTTGAGGTCCTCTTCCGACCTGCTATTCTGATTCTACCATGATACGTAGCAGAAGAATAGTAACCTTAATGTTTGTTTGCAAACTGTTTAATTTTACTCATAAATGTTAATTAATTTGAATAATCTCTCAGACTAAAAGTCTATCAGTTATTTTAAACACAGAGTCTTTCATGCTGTTCCCTCCATAAATCTAGGATTTGGCTTGCGTTTCAAGAAAAAAAAAAATCCAGACTATGGATTGTTTTTCCTTTAGGAAAAAATTTAGAATACACAAATGATACATTGCCAACATAATTTTCTCTGAAATCTGTCCATTAACTCAAAAGGAAGAATTAGCATTGTCCTCCTGCTTGGCGAAGGAAATTAATTAGGATCAGAAACTTTGTTGTCTCAACTATTACAGAGCTTCCATAATTACAGCATAAAAAATCACACACCCACAAACACACAAAATCCATTAATGAAAACAGAATCCATGCAATTTTTTTGGCCTCAAAACCATTGTTTTTCCCAGCCTACTCAGAAAAGAACAGTATGTATGCCTTTCATTCCGTATTAGCTCATGTACAGTATCTGGATATTTTGTCAAAAAGGATGGCAAGAAGAGTGCAGATGTTGCAGGTCCCTTCAGACCTCCTATAGGATGAACATTTAATCTCAACACACATAGATCCCCAGAGGACTAATGAACTGATAGTAATGTGCACTGTTATCACCCAAAGGTGAAGATTCCTTCTTTCAGCCAACAGCAGTGGCAAACTGCTGCCCTCTTAAGAAGATGCAGGGACTAAGCTATGAGCCACCTGAGCACCACTCAAACTCCAGGTTGCAATCCTCTTTGATACACTACAAAGAGTTCGGTCCTTTACTTCAGGTAGTATGTACTCTCCAGATCTGTGCACTCCCATAGCAGCAAGCAGGAAATAACACCTCTACTAAGGACACCTCTGTTTCTGAAAGGTTCTGGTGCTCACAACTTAGCTACATTTAAATTAGTCAAGTAGTAAACTATGAAGACTTCTTTCAAAAAAATAAAATTATGCCTTTAGAAAGAAATTATGTCCTGGAATGTCAGTCAAAAATAAGTATGACAATTACAAACATTACAGAAGGAACAAAAAATACAATGTATTGAAGAAATAAAATACATTCTGACAAATAAATTAAATACGTTTGACAAAGAAATGAAATATAGTATCTGACAGCAATTTAAGTAGGGTATCAAAAAGTACAGTAAAATGGGCTGCAGTGTAATCAACTTTGACCCACTGAAAGCAATTAATGCGATACCAGAATCATCTGGGTTTATGACAAAATTTAACCTCTGACCCAGACAGAAGAAAATAATGACCAGAGTTTCTGAGGTCATAAAATAATTCAAGTCCTTAATACTCTGTGAGGGACTGTGAAGGTTCAATTCATATCAAAGAGAAAACTCAGGTCATTTAGGGCTAGACCCTCAAAGGTACTTAAGGGCTTAACCCTCCTTCCTCTCCCACCCCCAGCAGCGCTCACGCTTTTGCATATCTGATCATCAAAATCATGTGAGATTAAGTTCTCTACCATTAGTAAAATTTTATTAGCAGTAAACAACAGCTTAACTGCTGTTGGGTTGGTGATAGGAGACCTGTACTTGACTGTTTTTTCATGCATTTGTCAAAAAATGAAATGTGAAAAATTACCTGTTGACCAATGCACCCTTGAAATATCTTATATTTTTTCACTTAGCAGATTATGTTACAGATACAACTATTGTCATGACTAAACTACACCAAATCCCTGTTCTGAAACTGATTTATGTTGGGTTTGTAATTTAAAAAATAAGTGATTATGGACATTTTAAAATTAGTGTATTCATACAGGGACAGTATTTTCTGTTCTGCCATTGCAGTGCAGTGTCTTTCCTTTTCTTTCTCTGTCCATCAACAAGGTCTGTCAAAGAGGAAAGCTGAAAAAAAAAGTCTGATCTATGGAAAACACAGTGTGCTTGGTACCAAGTACACAATTAGTAGCACTATGTAGAGGCTGTTTCTCTTATTTGGAGAACACAGTGCACTTCAGAAGGCATTAGCTAAACTTTGGTTTGACACCTTGCTCAAGTGCCTCACTTTTTTACAAGAGCTTTCTGAATATATTCTGCTTCCAGATTTGTCACTGATAGCCTCAAGTAATTTTGTTTCCTTGTCCTTTTGTTTCACTCTAAAAGGAATGAAAAGAGATGTCACAAGGAAGCTTGACGAGATGATAACATATTCACAGTTTATTTTGAGACCTTTGGAAATAGAATTTGTTTCTCACACTAATTCACATTCCTTATCTTTGAGTACTTTGTGCTTGAAATATTCACCCACTTCCACATTTTTGCTGGAAAAAGTCTCATGTAGGTCAGTGGAGCAAAAGTACTTCTGGGCCACATTTTAAAGATAATACTTCAGACCCAATGATTTGGTTTCTGCAGTGATATTTGGTTATCTGGTAAAAAAATTGTGTCTGTAGGACTCTTTCCTGGTGTAAAACCTTAGCAAGAAAACCTAGCAAAGCTGTAACTTGCCTCATGTTAAACCACATACAAATAAAGTGAAGAGAAAGGAAATGAGCAAGACTAGTCCAATTATTTTTCTTGTCAAACCAGATTTCTGCTGCACACCATCTGAGATTTTAAGTGTTAAAATAGTACCTTATTTTGGGGACAGTCAGATGTAACCAAAAAAATTCAAATGCATTGGTAAGCTGAGTTTATGTATAAAATCAAACCAAAACAAAAATATTCTGAAATGTGCTTACACACATTACATCTTCGAGTAATGAAAGAGAAATAAGCATTTTCACATTATTCCTGTGCTAAACTTGTGAATCAAGCAAGGTAATCACAAGTCAGATTTTCTCTAGACCCCTGGGTCAAAATTGCTCCCAGATTAGCTGAGCCTTGGCACAAAAATCACTTATTTGTGCAAGTCTGAAAATGGACGTGCATGCCACAATTCTTTTGTTTTAAAAAAGATCTTTTTAATTGTTACTTTTAGTACAAGAAACATAGAGGTCAACTTTTCTCTACAACATGTCCACCAGTGCTGCTTAATCCAGGTAAGAATTTCTCAGAGCATCCAGAATTCCACAACTGAGCTTTTTCTTTCTTTTGTTCTTTGCCTAGACAACTAGTTAACTTCTTCCTTAGCTAGCTCCATAGTTTAAAAAAATTAAGTCGGACAGCAGGCAGTCATGTTTCTCAATAGGTGCTTTCTTTGCTGCCAAAAAATAAGAGTCTACATAGGAAAAATAATTAGTGAGAGACCCTTTCAATAGCATCTCATGTTTCTGAAAGGTGATTACTGAACACTCTCAAAACCTTATTAAAAATTCCCATCACCAAATTAATTTGAAAGTAGTAGTTTGTTATAATAGCCACCTCTTGGCCAAATATGTTCTATTTAAGTGCATGCTCTTCAACTGTGTCATTCTTAAACCATGAACAGAAATTTCTCATGCTGCCCTTCTCAGTCTCCCATTCAGTATGGAGGCAAAAGTCAGGAAAGAGGACAGGTACTGTGATAAGAGTTCTCAGGTGCCTATACCTTCACAGAGAACTTACAGGTAGGGCAGTAAGAGTCTCTTAAGATTCTTTGAAAAACACCTGTGACATCAACATGGAGAAGTTGGATATATTTTGCAAACAGTCTACAGTAGAAGTAACTTCTTCTGCAACATTGTAATAGACTATTCTGAATCAATATTCTGATCTACACAATATAAATTGTTACCAGCATCAAAAGCTGTATTTGTGTGACTGTATATATCAAGGTTTAATTTAAATAAAACTTCACTCAGGTAATTTGCTATATTTTTTTTCAAGGTATATTGATAAGTATGATATATTTTTCTCCTTTTAATGCTACATTTACCTACCATAGTTGAAGAACAAGTAAAAAAGCATTATTTACATTAAATTTTTAAATTTTTGTTTTGTTTTGTTTTTTTCAGAAAAATCTGGTGGCGTGTCTCATAAATTACACAATCAGAATTCATCAGAGTACACAGAATAGTTCATGTAAAATAAGGTATTTATTCAGCTGGTAGAAAAGTGAGCAAGCTTACAGAGAAGCAGAAATTTAGGAAGATAGTGGGATGCTGGTAATTACAAATATAAGAAAGGAGTGTATTGTGGAAATATAAGAGGTACTTTCTATTATAAAATCGTACTGACATGGTGTTTTAACCACTTGTGTAGGAGCAGCATAAGCCAACATTCTAGACTTATTTTTTCTTGATTGTTAGTAGTTATTTCTTCCTGGTTTTAATTTTAGCCCACATATTCGAATGGCAATACTTCAGGGTAAAAACGAGAGCCCAAAAATATATTTCCATATGGATTAAACCTGGTATTAATGTCTGTAATGTACATTCTTAAAGCTAATCACATTTTGCACTTCAAGACGTTTTCAACATTTATTCTTGAAAGTACGTTTCTCCTTCAAAATACTTTATCTGATAGACAAGTGGAATTCCAGTTTCATAACTGTTGGCTTCTTGGATCAGTGTCTTGATCTCACTTCATTGTCCCCTTGAAATCCTTCTACAACAAAAAGTAAGAGGAAAACAGGTTAAGATTTCTGATCTCCTTTACATCTATCATGTAACCTCAAGATGTTGTATGAGCTATGATATGTATGTATGTATGAGTATGGACACTATTTAAGCTGCACATAACAATAGCCAAGGATGTACCCAAAAAGAGGATCAATGATCAATTAATTTATTTCCTTGGCTGGCTTTTTATTTTTCTTTAATGTATATTGCAATTAGTTTAATTAAGGAGCAGAAGAACGGCTCAGAATTTAACAACTTTTTTAAATAGTACAGATCTTTCTAGATTTCCATTCCAAGCCAACAGCTAAGCCAAGATTATGTAATGAGCTATTGACAAGAATAAATCCTGTCAGTAAATGTTTTTCTATCTTCAGCTTTCTCATAAAATATCAAAGACCCAAGGACACACAAATTGTTCTCAACAGTTGCTGTTTATTAATATATTAATCAGTAAGCCGAGTGAATAAATCATAATATTGTAAGAAGAAAAAGTAGAATTTTATATAAATACTATTACATCTTTGTCATTGAAATTGAGTAATTCTTCCTTTTCACTTGGAAGTTTATTAATTCTGCTAAATACATGTGCATCTTAGAATAGGAAACAATGAAAAGTACTTGTTTTGTTAAAATATTGACAAAGTGAGATAATGATACAATATTGTAGTTACACTGCCACAACAAAGAGTAGCATTTTTTTTTATATAAAAGGTAATTCTTTACATTCTTTCCTTGAAAGCTCTTTTTAAAGCTTTAATTCTCTCATTGAGAAAGCAAAAGTCTGACTTCTGTCAGGAAATTCAGTTGTGATGTTTCCCCTTCTACATGGTGGTTTTTTTGTAGTTTGTGTTCAGAGGAGATAACTGCCGTCCTTTTCAGAATAGGATAGTAGGTAGCAATCAATATTTCCAAAAAAGCTTAGGGAACATATGCTTTTGTGTGTCTTATGGTGTCTTTTGATACTGCTGAAGAGTGTTTGTTCTCTTTAGTAATCTAGCCAGAGACTTGACCCTATCATTTCTTTAAAATGAATGACTTCTTTAATTCTTCTTTTCTTAACATTACTGTGTTTGAGAGCAAACGCTTTGGGTATAATGTGTTGACTGAAAATGTTCCTGAAACTCTGTGCAAAAGAACTGCTTCGTAGTGTTTGCTTTGTGACATGTTCAAGGAAAAAGAACTTTAAATCCTTTGTAAATACATAGAATTGAATAAAAAATAATGGTTAAAAAGAGTTCCCAAAACACCTAGCTCCACTTCAGATTTATTTCTCAAACTGTAATTTAATCATCGGTATTTTAAAGAATTCTTCTTCCTCTACTGTTGTGCATAAATGCAATTATGAAATGCTAGTGCAGAGTAAATTACCAAAAGTAGAAAACTGCTGTACTGTAGATGTGCTGCTTCTAGCACCAATTTGTCTTATTTAGAGTTAACCAAGATACTACTGTATGGGTCTGTACTATGCATCTTAAGAAATCACTTAGTATATTGAAATGTAAAAAAAAAAGGTATTTAATACCAGCTGTATTCTTATATCAGTACCTTATCTAAATGTGATTTTTATGTTAAGGGTTAAGGTCAAGAATATCAAACCTGGATGTTAAAATACGTGTCTAAAAATGAAGTTTGATTTCTTAAAACTGCCTTTCTGAGTTAAATGGGAGAGGCAAATATCTTATAAAATCAGAACAAAGCTACCTGTCTGTAATATGCAGAGAACATGACCTTCAGTAGGTAGAAGGTAGAATTTCTATTAGTTCAGTGTTGTACTATTAAAAAAAATTTTTTTCCTTAACATATTGTTTTTAAATATGACAGAAACTAACAACTATAGCTTGAAAATGACTAGATGTTAACTCTTACTTTTCTTTTCTCTGGGCAGCATCTTCCTCACTACCAAAATTCTTAATGTTTAAAAGGGAATCTTTGTTGAGGCAGTCAGGTTAATACACATCCTTTTTAGAACTCAGCTTGGGGGTTTGTTCTGTTTGTGCACATATGTACATTTATTCTGTTATAGAGGGAAAAGTTTATTAATTTCCACTTCCCACAAACTGGAAAGAAAATACTATCTTGTATGTAAAACAGAATTAAAAATCCATACAAGCTGCTAAGACAATATCTTACAAGGTGAAACAGCTTTGAAATGCATCTGGTTTGGACAAAGCAAAGTTTTTACTGAAGAATGCTTTCTAACCAAACGTGTCTTTGAATGATTTTGCCCCTTCTGGAGCAAACGTCCTCTGTGGATCCTGAAGGGTGCCTGACCCTGAAGTGATTTCACCTGCTAGATCTTCCTAGTGTTTGTTTGCTTGTTCAGCATTTCTGTAGTTCTGCAGTGGCCTAGTGCATCTGCTTAATGACTGTTATTAGTATCAGAACTGTCATGATCTTAAATTTCACCCAGAACTCACAGTATCCAATGTTTTTCTAGTTCACTGAAAAATTACCTCTGTCCAACTAAAACTGAAACCAAATTAAAACCCAGAACAAAACAACACACACTGTAATTGATTACATTTCTATCAAAGTTAAAAAAGAATATTTTAGATAAGCTATTCATAGGAAATGGTGTTCTTATGATCACTTTTTTTTCCCGAGAGTACAGTTACCTCACTCAGCAGATGTTGCTGAGTGTTCTTTGATGTTTTTATTTTTTCTCTCTCCCTTCAATATGTCATGTCAAACTTTATTTAATGCACACTATCCAATATTTGCACTGGAAAAGTATATAAATTTTATTCCAGGAGTTTCTGCAGTGATCTAATGTTAAATTTTAGTTTTTAAAATATTTATGACTGATTTAATGTCCTTGTAATACAGATTGGTATTATTATAATTTTAAATTCATTGCTAGGAAACTGGAGATTCAAGACAGCCAATGTCAAAGTCACTGGTTTTTGTTTCCTAATGTAAGGTATCCATATGGAATCTGATATTTCTACTGTTGGTAGTGCACAGAAACAGCACCAAGGATAAGGATATTAAGGTATGGAAAATATTCTGCCATCTCGTTAAACCATACAGGTTGTCAGCTGTTTTTCCATACACTGTCATAGTCACATAATCAAAGAATATCTCACTGGAAAGGAACCTTAAGAATCATTCAGTCCAACTCCCTGTTCCTCATAGGAAAACCTAAAACTAAACAATACGATTTTGTCCAGGCACTCCTTGAACTCTCTCAGGCTTGGTGCCATAATCACTACTCCGGGATGCCCGTTCCAGTGATCGACCACCCTCTCAGTGAAGAACCTTTTCTTAATGTTCAATCTGAACTTCTCCTGATGTAGCTTCATCCCACTTCCTCATGTCCTGTCATTAGTCACAAGAGAGAGGAGACCAGCACCTCCCCTTCCTCTACCTGCCTTGAGGAAGTTGTAGACTGTGATGAAGAGACCTGTTGTCAATACAGGTCACATAGACCCTTGCCTGAGCATGCCTGTTTCCTTTGTCTCCAAAGTTGTTCTAAAATGCTTGAGCTTATGCCGTATTAACTTTCCCTAATAATACCTTATTAAGTGGTTGTCCTAGTTAGAACAACTGAGACCAGACCACTTTCAACCAGACTGCAATCATCACTGTGTTGATGTAACCTAAAACTGTATATTCTATAGCCTTCCATGCCATTTCCCAGAAACTGTTATCAATGAACCATTTACAGCAGCTACCCAGAGCACACCTGACCCCTCAGGCTATAAGCTGGGTGTTAAGAGGCCTGTGAGATAGGAGGATGCTCCTGTCCTCATACCCATTGTGGAACTCCCAGTCCTGAGGGAAGTATTGGGTATTCCTGCCTGAACCTCAGGATATATAATCTTGGGGGTCTTGGGACTTCGGTACCGCTCGTGGGATCCAGAAAAGGACTGTGACCACCACTCTCAACCAGACTGCGATCATCACTTTCAACCAGACTGTAATCACCACTCTTGACCAGACTGTGACAGCACTCTCATCGACAGGTTTTCCCTCTCCTTTTAGTTTGAACTCAGGGGGCCCAAAGAACACCACTCTGTTCATGCCCCAGGGTGCTGGGTTATACATTTGGGTTTTGTGGGTTAAAACCAGTTGTTGGTCTGTGTAATTGTATTTATTGTATTATTTTTACTAAATTGTTATTCTGACTTATGATCTTTCTTTTGAGTTGGGTTCATTTCCCCTGCCGGTTTACCTTTAAACCAGCACACTGGTGTTCAGGGAAGTCCACCAGCTTCTGTGAGTATCCAGAAAATAAAAAAATACCAGGAGCTTAAAATGTAACTTCAACATACAGAAAGACTCAAAGTGTTTGATTAATGAGACAGGCAACTAAAATGTGTAATCTGAGTTCTAAAATTTACAAAACTTTTCCAAAAATCTCCAGAGGTGCAAAGGGTCAGACTCACACAGGTGGCCTGCTGACCTTCCTCAGATTTTCTGTAGCTGCAGAAATCACAATAAGCTGGAAAATTCATACTATATATCTCTAAGGATACATAGAGCCCATACCATTCAGCTCTTCCCCTTTCAGTCACAGTTCTTCATTTTTACTTCTTCTGTTGGTTTAATCGATTCTTTCACGGTACTTTGAGTCATTTTTCTGCTGCTGGGGTCCCAAAGAAGTGCAAAACCAGTATGAATTTCATTACTAGCTCTCCTCAATATATAAAGAATTTGAATTCCTTGACATTCGAAAGCAGTTTCTTTCTTGGTATATTCTAGAAATGGTTGAAAAGAGGATGCTATTTTCCACAGATGAACAAGATTGATTTATTTTTTCACAGTGTTTTCCTCATTATTACAATCTCAAGAAAAATCACTGTATCTTAAAATAGATATAATCTGTATAATCTGAACAGAAGCTTTTTTAAATTTCTGCTTCTGAACCTGCAAGCATTGTTTCTGTGTATAAAAACCATGATAACACTGATTATAATAGAGGGAATTGTTTAGATTTATTGCTGTTGAAGCAGTTTTGTAAGCTATAAGGGCTATCAAAAATGTGTACAGCTGCACACGATTTAGCAATTACCAGTGTCCAAAGCATCTATCTCTGGCAGATGTTTCAGAAGCTGCTAATTTTAAATTACATCAAAAAGAATCTTGAACACATGAGTCTTGTGAAATGTAAAATTATTAGCTTAACTTCTACAGTGTTTAAAAGTTTTTGGGTTTTTTTTTAAAAAAATTATTGAATAAGCAAAAATCTGTTATGTCAATAGGAAAATTAGGTAGGATTGTATGTTCATGCCAATCTGTGTTTGAATAGTGGTTTCTTTAAATAAATGAAATATTATGCTTTGAGGTTTTATATACTTAGCTGATGTGTCTATCCTTAAACACTATAAACCATCTCTGTGATTCTCTTTTACTGTCTCTAAAGTACTTAAATATTTGTGAATAATTCTGGCAAACTCCAGCCCCAAATAATAATGTCAAACTATCTTCAAGACACTGTGTACAAGTCTCAGGCACTATGACCTTTCCACAAAAAAATAAACAAAAAATAAAATATTAAAACAGGAGCCAATATTTCTACCACAACTTAAATTTACTAATGGTACTAATGTAAAGTTTTATGTAGCAATAAGGTGCTAAAAGACCAATGCAAGATGATTTGTCATTTTGAGATGGACAATTTGCCTCTTAACTCAGATTATTTTGTTTCTTATGCTGATGCATCTTTTCATCTTCAGTCAGGGACTTAAGTGAAAATATGTAATAATGCTGTTTGAACTGGGAGTGAGGTGAGGAGAGTGATGCTTTGGTTTGCTTGGGGTTTTTTTTGTTTAATTTCTTGTGGTTTTTTTGGTCAAGAATTGCTGATGATTTCCTGAAGGTGTCATAAAGAGCAGAAAGGTGCTCTTGATTACTTTCATTTTATTCCAGTGTCATGAGTTAAATTCTATTCTTCATGTGTTCTTACCTACAAATTTTGTCATTGCTGTTTGCTGAGTTAAATCCAGTTAACACTAACAATGTTAAGTAAGGTTTATCAAGGAAATTATACAGTACTACTGCTAGAAAAGAACTTTAAAAAATTTTTATAGTCCAGTAAGTCTTTGGAGTTGCTGTTAATTTACGCTAAATTAACTGCAGCCCTGAGTAGCCTTTTAATGTATTTTAGGGCAGCAGAAAATTTTGAAGGTGATAGTGAACAGTAAAATAATTTACTGTTATATTTAGATTTTTTTGGCATTTGTAGTGTTTAATGGCTCCAAGTACATTATTACATTCAGTACTGGACATGCAAGTGTAGAAGTCAACCATTTTCAGGTCAATAAAAATGGAAGGAAATGACATAATTTTTTTTATCCAATGTAATTTTCAAATTGTTGACCTGGTTTCCATCTGGATATTAATTTCTGAATAATAGAAAGGTAGAAAGACTGGAAAGGAATTAGTTTCAAAAGGATTTTAGAGTACCTTTTTCTTATGATTCACTAGTATGGGAAAAGTGTAACCTTAGCTCTAGATTGTATCTTTTAGAGGACAACCTTTAAAAGAAAGAATTGAGATAAAGCATATGACCAATTAACCTAACAATGCTACACTGAGCATGATCTCTGCTTTTTTAAAAAAAACTGTCAATTTGTTAATTTTCTTGTCTACAATGGACTTTCTGACCCTATTAACAGGGCACTCAGACCATTTGCATTAAACCATCACTATCCATTTTATTATGAGCTATTGTAAATTTCACATGTAATACAGTGTGTAAATCAGGTTTATTTTTGAGCGCATTTGGTTGCTAAAAGGAAAAAAAAAAGCACACACTTCAGTATAACCTTTTATAGAATCATTATTGTTTAGCTGTCTGTTTGCAGTCAAGTTCACACTTGATTTAGTCACTTTTTAATTCATTTAGTTACACTTATTTAGTCACTTTTATATTTATTCTGGTTGATATGTAATGAAATTGGTTGTGTTCAAAAAGTAAAATATATGTTAAAATATATGTTATTGCACCTGGTATGTTCAATAAAAATATTAAAATTAAGATATAACACCTTTAATTTACATGTTAAAAAATCAGAAGCAGTGTCATTAAAAATGTATTAATTACTCTGAGATTAAAACAGTCTCATATGCAATTCAAATCAGGGAATTTTATAAAACGTATGTTGTGGTTTAGGAATGGTATCACCCAATTTAGAGTTCCCACTGAAACACTCCAAAACATTAACTACTTGCTCACTTCCCAAAACCCTTCTCCCCTCCTCTTGCAGCAGGATGGAGCAGAGAATTGGAGGCACAAAAGATAAAGATCACAGGTTGAGATAAGAACAATTCACTGGAAGAAAACAAAGAAGAAGACAGACACTAACGACAACAATATTAATAACAGAGTGTACAAGAAAAGAGACAAATGATTCACACTAATTGCTCACCACAGAGAGCCCGATATTACCCCTGACCAGAAGACACCCTGTCCCCCAGACCCCTGCATATGATGTGAGGTGGTATAGAATAACATCCAGGCCCTGGTCAAGCCCCTCATGGCTACTGCAGAAATTAAACACTATCCTGACCGGGACCAGGACAAAGTATGGAGTAAAAACAACTCATATCTTTAGTAGAGTGTGCATGTCTTGAGTACAAAACTGTTTTACTTCTGTCTTAGCTTCTGAGTTTACATTTCCATTGAGTCTTACTGTGCGCTATCTTTCACTTTAGAGAGTGAACATGAGAGACAAAACTTTAATGGACTATATGCACAACTAGCACAAGCCTTCAGCTGAAGCAGATAACTTTAATAGTAATCCTTTGGCTCCAGTAAGAGCTACCTGTAGATCCACAGAAACCCTAGGCTAACCTTACTAAAGGATATCTCCTTTATCTTTATTTTCTCTCATGAGTTGCAAAGCTTCTTTAAGGACCATGGTGTCCTTGGTTATGACCCTTATAGTTTAACCAGTCTCTCCAGAGAAAAGGTGGTAAATAGAATTCTCCAAAACATTGACAAGCAATCTAAAGATCTTGCTTTAAAAGTACAGAATACAGAGAAGGCAATATTAGTTGAAAAAATCCTGAAGAGATTTTGCAATTTTCTATTAAAATATGTAAATAAGAAAAATATTTAAGTAAGTATATTGACTTTAAAAAAGATACCAGATAAGATTTCAAGGGTAATTTGAAGACAACATTTTGAGTAGACTCTCTCATAGGTCTTTGAAATTCTAGAATTTATATAATTTAAATTCTGTTTTCACCCTCTTTTTTTTTTGTTTTTATTTGATATCAACCTATCTACATATTTTATTTAAATTTGAAGGTTAGGCTTCAGAATATTCAACATCTCAAAGGCAAACAAAGAAAAAATACCAAAACATAACAAACCACAGCCAACCTCCCCTATAAAACTCCTGAGTTTTATCTGGTTTTATATGAAACTAACATATCTTAAAAACACAGACATAAAGTTAAAAATTCTTTATGTCATATTTCCATGTACCTGTTATCTAGCCTGAATGGTGGTGACTGTGGCTTGGTAAGCAATGCTGGTATATCTAGGACTGCACAAGACACATTGTATGTATGTAATCTGTCCCACAAACTCACAGAGACATTTTGCTAAGCTCCCAACTTAAAACAACACCTGAGAATCTCTCTCACTTTACCTGTGAAAACTGATCATACTTCTTACTAAAATCAATTACAACAGTGTCATCAGGCAGGCTGCAGTACAGATAACACTGACTAGTTACAGCAGCTACAGCAGTGTGAACTTTATAGCATTCTCATGAAACTGTGTGAACATCTGCTTTTATTGCTCTCCTACTTCCCAGCTTTTCAAAATGTGAACAGTTTTTCCTATTATGATCTGTACTAAGCAAAGCCATCAATTTTAAACATCTTTTTCACATGTGTTGCAGAATGAAATAATTTTCTTTTCTCATCAAACAATCTGTATAATTAGAATACTTTTAGCTGTCTGTATCAAACAATTAGTGTATTAACTGCTGAGGGTTGGACTATACTAGTTAGCATGTAAGCAAAATTTTATAAATGTGATTACATTGTTGGAAGTATAATGAACATGAATGGCATTTCTATAGAAAATGAATCTTTTTCTCCAGAAACCAACAACAGAGTTTTCAGATTTTCATTATAGATAGTCAGTTGTTTATCCTCAGGGGATATTCCCCTTTTCTATATCTCAACTTTTCCGTCTAGATTTAGAAGGCCTAATTCCGACCTGACTTATTTAGCTTTTAAGATAGAAGAAATAAATTGATTTAAAAAAAGTTGATCTCTGAAACCATGACTGGTAGCTTACTGTGGCTCGGAGTTTTTTGAGCAACCTCTGACAGTTCACTGAAAGTTAGTCCCTTGTCTTGCTGCTGTGGTTTCTTAACAAATTAGTATGGGATGCACAGCAACAATTTACCTGAGTTTGTTGACAAGTACTTAACGTATTATTCTGAACATTATGAACACATCTGAATTGTGCATGCTTTTATACATGGCCTGCTAGTTAAACTTAGAGGTCTTGATGATAACTCTTTTAGCTTTCCCTTGCAAACTTAACTATTCCATCATCCTCCAAAAGAATGACTTGTGCAGTCTCACCTGTGATAGGTCAGACCTACATGTAAATATTCTTGAAACGACAGCTTTTTCTTGCCATACTGATATTCATAGAATCATTGAATGGCCTGGGTAGGAAGAGATCATAAAGATTATCTAATTCAAATCCCCCTGCCATGGGCAGGGACACCTTCCACTAGACCAGGATGCTCAAAGCTCCATCCAGTCTGGCCTTGAACACTTCCAGTGATGGGACATCCACTACTTCTCCTGGCAACCTGTTTGAGTGCCTCACCACCTTCATAGTAAAGAATTTTTACCTAATCTAATCTAAACCTACCGTCTTTCAGTTTGAAGCCATTCCCCCTTGTCCTGTCATTACATGCCCTTGTGAAAAGTCACTCTCCATCTTTCTTGTAGACTCCCTTCAGGAACTGGAACGTTACAATTATGTCACCCTGAAGCCTTCGCTTTTCCAGAAAGATCAATGCCAATTCTCTCAGCCTTTATTAATAGGAAAGGTGCTCTATCCCTCTAATCAACTTGATAGCCCTCCTCTGGACTCACTCCAACAGGCTGATGTTGTTCCTATGCTAGGGACCCCAGAGCTGGATTCTCTGTTGAATCTCACCAGAGAAGAGTGGAAGGACAGAATCACCTTCCTCAAGCTGTTGACCAGGTTTCTTTCGATGCAGTCCAGGATATGTTTGGCTTTCTTGGCTGCAAGTGCATATTATGAGCTCCTGTCCTGCCTCTCATCCACCAGCACCCCCAAGGGCTTCTTGGCAGGGCTGCTCTCCATCTGTTCATCCCCCATCCTATACTGATAACAGGGGTTACCCCAACCCAGATGCAGCACCTTGCAATTCGTCTTGTTACATCTCATGAGTTTCCCATGTGCCCACTTCTAGAGCTTGTCCATGTCTCTTTGGACAGCATCCAGTCCTTCAGGTATGTCAACCACAGCACTCAGCTTGGTGTCATCTGCAAATGTGCTGAAGGTGCACTCAGTCACTTCATCTATGTAATTAATGATGGTATTAAATAACACTGGTCCCAGTATAGACCCCGAGGGACACCAATTGTCACTGAAGTCCATTGGGACTCTGAGCCATTCATCGCTACCATAATTTGGGTGTCTTGTAAGAAGAAATACCCACCTACTCTACAGAAATACTGTGACTGGCTCACGCAGAGAAACACGTACATCTGTCTTTACAGTGTTTTTTTTCTCTGTATCACTTAACATTCAATGTATTGTTCAATAATTTCAAACAAGATAGAAATTTGTGTACATAGTGATTCTACATGTGTAGTTTATTTCTATCTTTGTAGGATCTTTGTGGGATCTATGTAATAAGGAACTCCAAAACATAAAGAGTCATTCAGTTCTTTCATGAAGCTTTGAGAAGAACAAGCTGATGTTTTCTGTCATGTCCACTCTATGGTTGAAAACACCCTCACCATCTCTAATACAGACATAACCATGTGCTGAAATTAAAAGCAAGTCAGATTTTAAAATCTGTGTTAGAACTTCATTGCATGATACTTAGAAGTTCTAAATTAGTTGTGCAGTTAGCGATAGCATTTTAGTCATCATAACTAGAAGAATTTCGTACTTGAGATACATTCAACAGCTTTTTAAAGTGCTTTTTTGTGTACTGCCTAGATCATGTTTATGTACATTAACTGTAGATAAAGGATTTTTTTAATTAATTGCATGGCATATTTTTTTATTTAGTATAATGTTTCATATTATTCTCTTCATGATAATGATATCAGAATGTTTAACATTTTTGTCTCATTAGTTTCTTTCTTTTGAATTTTATTGGAAAGTAAGTTGAGATGCTTTATATTTAGGAAAACATTCCCATCCATGAAAATGTGTTTTTCTTCAAAGTATACAAAATTTGTGGGCTGTGCTTGATTTTGTTTTGGTTTGGTTTTTTTTTAACGGGATTTACTATGCACAGACTGCAGTCTTTAAAGCATATAATGACTTAGTAAAAGCACTGCAATTTATCACGATAGAATTCTATGTCCTATGTAAGAAAATTTAATTTCTGATGAGCTAAGAAATGGGTACTCTTTACTATAGTCCATCATTACCTCTGATTCTGTTTAAGGAAAGCTAAATTAATGTTATGAAAAACAGGAGTTACTAAGTCTTCTGACAGTAAATGAAGGTTAATACTACATTAATTCTAAATCTTCTTCTTTACTTCTTCACAAGAAATATATTTCTAGGCTGTTGGTTTTGAATGGTGTCACAGAAACTTCCCAATACAATTCTGTACCTCTAGACACTGCAAGAGTTTGTAATAAAGGTGATAGTTAAATACCTGCCTAAACTGTTTGCAAACAAATCACACAAGATAAATAGCCTTTTTATGGAGAAAGGATGGATGCAATCAGAGAATAAATGTTTAGGCCAACAACATCCAGAGGTCTGAAGTTAAATTTGGAAACAGGTTGTCAAATGCATCAGTCTAATGCCACCACAAAAAGGATTTTTTTTGTCCTTGCCAAACTATACTTAGTGCAATTTTATTGTATTGCCCAAATTGCATGACATCTTAAGACCTTTTGATGGAAGTTGTAGACTTCCTTGTTAATAATTTATGTTCTGGGAGATGCTCTAACATTCAAAAAAAAGTAGTTCAGGTCACGGATTCCCATTCTAGATGCCAAAAAGGCAAACTGATATTAAAGGAGACTAGGAGAGCTCACAAAAGAGACACCTGTTGAGATTTTATATATAAAAGTACCCTAAGTACATCCCTGAGCTATAAATTGTTGAAATATGGGATACCACTAAGAAATTCTTGCTTCTTCTGTAAGAAGGTAAAGAAATTCTTACAGGATACTATAATTCCTGGGCTGGAGCAGCTTCTGATCTGCCCAGGAATATTCTCCTTACCTTATTGTTGCACTTGAAAACTGATCTGAAATAGTGTTATCACTACATTTGGTCTGATTAATAGCGTAATATTTTTTTTTTTCTGTATAGATTGCAAACTGAGAACAACAACCATTAAAAATAACAACAAATCTATAAAAATTATTAACTCTGGTCTCTTACACAGCTCACAAACCAAACTGAAGAACATCCACATTAGAAGAGTGGTTGTTCAGACATAATATTAGAAGAAATTTTATTAATTTGTCCAGCCTGTCATGAGAAAGTTTTGTAATTTTGTATTTGTAAAGAAGGAAGGTGAAGTAGAAATTTCCCATTATCTGTGATAGAGAAAATGTAACTGGTATGACTATTTCTTACAGTGTCCTTTTGAACTTAAACTGACTAGTTACATGCAATAACAGTGAAAATAAACATGCACAAACTGACAGTGGTAATGTTTTAATTAAATCCATCGTTCCTGTGCTTCTCTACCAGACCATTTCTTCCAAAATAACTTAAATTATGAATTTATACCAGGTTTACTTCTCTATAATAGTGATATTTTTCAGACAATGCAAGAATGTACAAAGAAGTTGGTATAGTGTAAATTCCCATACTAGCCTACTACACTTTAACTTCTTTGTACAGATAATAGTTCAAATAGAACAATTTTCTCATGTTGGTAGGTTCTGAGTTTCAGTTAGGTTTCAGAAAGTAAACTTGTTTATGTCCAGAATAACTCAAAGCTTAGTGAGTCAGGCCTCAATAAATCAGATTTCCATGTTCTAACTGGAGTCACCTGAGATATTTCAGGGAACATAACAATATACTGTCCTGATTAAGCAACTATTTTCCCCATCTGATATGCAATTGAATTCAGATCTTGTCCACATAGGAAGATATAGGCTGTGTAGGTTGGATATATTTTGAAACAATAATCCTGTTAGCACTAACTTCAGAGTGCTTAGGTACAGAAACCTTTCTTCTCTTTTGCAAAAGTCATGTGGATTTTTATACTCATTTGGATAAATCCAAAACCAGGTGATAAACCTGCCTTTAGCACTCTTTAGAATTTGGTACAGAGGAAATTTTCTGTAGCACTTATGGAATTCTGGATTTATAGATACACGACATCATAAATTTTATATGAAAAAATTCTCATGAATATGTAGTACAAATATTATTAAGTATTTTACATGAGGGTCTACCTACAGATAGATACCAGTAAATACCTGATTTTTCAAAATCCCTTATGATTCAAAACCAAAGGATTTTTAATTTTTCTTTGTTGTTCAATATTACTGTATCTCAGTGAATATGGTTTCTACCACTCCAAGTAGAAGCTGCAGGGATCTGTGGGGCATGATGCGTGGGGTGAGGGTTTGGTCCCTTCTGGATGGTGCTGGGTACCATGGCTGTCTGGAGTGAGTGAGTCTTTGCTCCCTGGTGAGTTGTGGGTCTCTGTGATATTGTTGGTGGTGTGGGCCATCTTGAGGAAAGATATGAAGATAACACTTTAGGCACTGATGGTTCACTGAGGAGCAATGGATCTGCCAACCATAGGACCCTGAGAGACAACAGAAGGGGGAACATAACACCAGAAAAGAGGTAGGCAGTGGTAGGGCTTTCTATATAATAATTTAAGGCTATTGGTACTACTGATGTTTTTCATTATCAGTGCAGGTATGAGTATTAGTGCTATTTCAACTGGATTAATAAAAACTTTTTTAGCTTTTGATTAAATTTTTAAGATTAATTGGACTAGCTATAAATTCTTCCATTTCATTAATATTTTGAGTATAAATTATGTACGTTGTGTCTTAATATAATTATTTTTTTACAACTATTTTCTTAGGACATGTATTTTTAGTAAGTCTAGTGCTTCACGTAAAGAATTTTCAATTCAACTAAAATATATTTAATTTGAGTAACTGAATACTGTAGAATACATTATTTTTTATACGTATTTAAAAAAAATCAACTGATGTGAGACATACGTTCTTAAATTGCTCATTTTTATTGATGTTTGGTTTGTGTTTCATGATGAGGAAGAATGTCAACTGTCAGATGCATCCAGTTCTGTGGGCCCCAACTGAGATTCCCTCTGGCCTTAGTCAATATACACAGTTGGTTAGATTATTTTCCAGTTTATTTGGAAGCTAGAGAAAAAGACAGAATGGTTAGGTGCTGTTTTGCAAAGACAAGTCTATAAACTTAGATGCCTCTCAGAAATGACTGTAACATTATTTGATGAACAAAGAAATCAAATAATTTCATGGACACTTTTTTTTATTTACTGCACTTTCCTCTATTTTCCCTGCAATATGCTTAGCAGCCCAACATTTGTCAGTGAAAACAGAAAATATCTTAGTGACTACAAGGATAGATAAAACTGTAACTCTGTGGTTCCTCAAATATGCGGACAAAGCTATTTCTAGTGTATTTTCACTCCTATGAAAAAAAAACCAAACAATCAAACAAAAAAACTTCCCCAAAGAATTTTTTGAAGCAGGACTTTTAAACTTCTTCAAGATGTCATCAGTGAATTCAAAAAGATGGAATGACTTAATTCTACTCTTAGGAAGTGAGAGGACTGAAGGTTAGGATGGAGAATTAGATATAAAACAGTCAAAAAGGATGAGTTTTTCCAAGTTTGCAAGAAGCAGTGTGAACAGAAAGCAACAAAGAAAAAGACATTTATTTCTCTCACACTTTTGTTAATAAATATTCCTATTTTGTCTTTTCACATCTACAGAGTCAGCCCAAGGAAAACATATGGAACCCATATAAAGAAATGTAGTGCAAGTGTATACATGCTAGACATTAATTTGTGAAGTTTCTGCAGACAAAATCATGGCAGATTTTTCAGGATAAAGTGAAGAAAATCTCAGTTAAAGCCCTTGTTAAAGGTCTTCAGGAAAGTAATTCAGTCCTTTTTCAATACATATGTTTCTGAGATTTGTTTTCCACTACGTCTAGAACTATTTTCCACTGATTTATATCTCACGTTCAGAAATTTCTAACTCTTTTTAATATATTTAATTTTATTTTTTCAATGCATCAGACTACTTGGAGATTGAATGCAAGTTATTAGAATTAAAGTTGGAAGAGATTTCTGAAAGGCATACAGTCCAATTCCTGACTTACTGTGATGAAGTTGCTTGGAGTATTGTCTAGTCCAGTTTGGATCTTCCACACTCTTTCTGGGCAGCTGTTTCAATGTCTGACCATCCTAATTTTCTGCATTTTTTTCCTAATATCTGGACAGAATTTGCCTTGTTGCAACTGGTGTTTGTCGCCCTTTGCCCGGTCACAGAAGGGCAAGCTGAAAGAACTGCACATTACAGTTACCCTATTAAATCTGCAGTTCTCTATGACACATGTAAATCTAGAATTGGTATTATTGATATAGTTTCACTCCTTATTATAGCTAACAGTATTCCTAATTAAAATCGCAGCTCTGGTGATATTTAAATCACATTAAAATTAATAGTCAGAGAATTTCATCACTTCCTGGAGGTGCATCCCCAGCTATGTCTTCTTCAGTAGCTGAAATAACAACAGATGCTTCCACAATCTTCTCGAGTCTAGACAAATCCAGTTGTCTCACCATCTCCTCCCATGTCATAGGTTTGTACACTAATCAAATTAGTCAGTCTTTGTTTATCTGGTATCAATATCTCAATGTGTGTCTTGTAAATGGAAGCCCAAAATGAGACTTAATATTCCATCTATAGCCTCATAAGGGTAAAAGAGACATAAAAGATTAATTTTCTGTGACATTCTGCTAGGACAGTCCAGCATGTACAGGATTGTGAAAAGTCACCAAACCTTGGCAGGGTTGGGACTATAATCTGTTACTTTTGATGCATATGTTATCTGCAAAATTGCTGAGGGTGCACTTTATCCCACTGTCTATGTCATTGATGAATTTATTAAACAGTACAGGTCCCCGTACAGACATCTAAGGGACACTACTTGTCAGAGATCTCCATTGACCACTACCCTCTGAATGCAACCATACAACCAATTCTTTATCCACTTAACAGTCCATGCATCAAATTTATCTCATAAAAGAGAGAGAGAAACCCTGAAGGTTAAGATAAAGACAGTTTGATAAATGAAGGTAGAATAACAGAAAGAAGTAAGTGATGCAAGAGTGATCATTCACTCAAGACCAGCCTGTGCTCAAGCGATGCCTACTTTGGAAAAGCTTCTACCTACCCCTGGATTTTAATTCTCAGCATGATATTGTACAGAAGAGAAGTTTAGGTCAGCTGTCAGAAATGTGTCCTCTTCCTAACTCTTGCCCACTCCCAGCCTATTTGCTGTGGGAACAGAAAAGGCCTTGACATTGTGTAAACCCTATTCAGTAAAAGCTAAAACATTAGTGTTTTATCAACTGTTTTGGTCATCAGTCTAAAGTACAGAACCATATAGGCTGCTGTGAAGAAATTCAGCTCCATTACAGCCAGACCCAGAGCAACAATCTTGACCAACGTGATGGTTTCTCATCCTCTTCTCTGTACTGGAAACAGACTTACCACTTGCTAGACCAAATTTTATTGTATAAGCCTAAAATTTCAACTTTTGTATTTTATATCTTTTGTGTGTATATCTCTCAGTTGATCCTCCAAATGTTCTTAGGACTGCCTATTATATGCCATTTTACAGATTGAAGAAGTCAAAAGCTGTCACATTTTTTTTTTTCAGCTGTTCTCTCTTGTTGCATTCTATGTCTCTTCTTTTTTTTTTCTTCCCCCCCCCCCCCTTTTCTCACCAGTTTAGTCTGGCTGCCAGGCACATAGAATCATAAATTTACCAGAATCTAAGTAATTGATTAAAAAAAAACAGGATAATGTGGGAGTCTCATGGTAGAATTACATCTGTCAACATAGCAAAATATGGAGACATAAACCTCTATCACATGTGAAGAAAAGAAAAATCTGGGGAAGGTAGAACATATATGTTCATTATGGAAGGGCAGTAAAAACCTGATATTACTTCTGTGCCTGAACTTGGCAAGTGTCCAGTGCAGCCAATGGAAAATGAAAGAAAATAACCTACCTGTCAGAGACTCAAAAATAAGTATAGAAAGAAAACAAAACAAAAAACATTAAAATAAATTAAATTAAACATAAATTCAGTATACCAAACACAGAGACTCCAGAAGGATTCTGTTACTGCATGTCTTCAGATCAAAATTTTGTAATCCAGTTTGATCTTAACTGTAGTTTCACTAATGTGCATTTTTCTGTTTGGTGTTATTTATTCACTAATTTTTATCTGGTGTAATTTATTCTCTCACTATTAATTTTATCGTGAATTGAAAACCAGCAAAGCTGTCATTATAATTAGGACAGCTAACAGTAAAAATATATAAAACTGTATACTTATATAGAAATGTGGATTTACTTGTGTCATAGATAACAGCAGATATAATAGGGTGACTGCAATTTGCAGTTCTTCCAGCTTTTATCCTTTGCAGTGTGCTTAAATTCTTTTTTTGAAGTTACGTGTATTCCAAAATAACCTGGAAATTGAAACCCATGGCACGTCTTTTTGACACAGTGTACTTCCATGTCAGAGATTCTTGCAGGAGTTTGTAGCAGGCAGGTACAGCTGCATCACAGGAGACTTCAACTGTGACACAAGTGACAGTAGGGTCGTGTCCCTGTTTTGAGTCAAATGAGGGATTAGATTTGCAGGATGAATTTTGGTGGGAGAGTAACAATTTTCAGTCCCTGTACAGAAGCATAGCTTTATTTTTTTTATATCTAGCCCATAGCTCTGAAGTCTCAGAAACAAAAGTTGTACCTAACCTTGCTAGTAAATCAACATCTAGGTTATATACTGTGGCTGAGCAGCCTCAAGCAGAGGTACAATAACACCATTTACTGTGTCTCTTAGGCAGGTTTGTTGCTGTAATTGTAAACAAAGATGGAAATGTTTGCACTGTGCTATATCACTGCAGATATGTCGTTTCTGCTATCTGAGAATTTTCTCCTAATTTTATTGCTATTTTCTACCCTAGTGTCACTAAATGACAAGTAACCCAAAAACTCAGAATTTTGGAAAATGGAAAATGTTTTGAAGATACTGTCCTTGAAAAAGCTTAATAGGATCTGATTTTCAGAGGGAGCACCTCTTAAGTCTGGTGTATTCAAAACCATTAATAACTTAGAAGATCAAGTCTTTTCTCAGAAACAGTCCTGTCATGAAAAATTCACTTGCCATTTGAAGTGTCCTCTCATACAGAAGGTTTCATATTGCTTATATTTGTCATATTTGTTCAGTCTTTTAATAATTGTTAATTTGGTTCATATTTTAATCTACTACCTGTAAACAAGTAAGAGTTTATCTGAAATATAGTATTTCTTAGACTGTTTCTAAAAAAAAAGACTCGTGAAATATTGAGAGAGTCCCCACAAAATCCTCACTTCTTTTATTTCACAAATACAAGTACACTTGGGAACAGAAACAGAATTTGGTGTATCAATCTCAGCTCAGAAAAATAAGGTATGAGGACACCAAATGTGTCTGTAACATCACAGTATAGAAATATATGAACAATGCCGTACGAGTACAAAATTGTGGAAAATCTTAAACATAGTGTCTATTTTTAACTGAGCAGTGCAGTTCTGTAACAAAGTTTCTTTCCGGTGGAGGAGCAGAAATGTCGAGATCTTAGCATTATTTTCATTTGGATGAACAAGTGAAATATGAATAAAAAAGACATTAACTCCTTATTTTGAGAAATTAATTTCTGAATAACGTTTTAACTCTGCTTTATCTGCTTTATGTTCTTAATATTTTCTTACAATTTTAATTTCTATTGATTTCCTTATATAAGTTCTGTTAGTTGTTCTGTTTGGTGAGAATTGTTCTATCAGGCTGTGAGAGGTTCTGTAAGTAACCTGCTGAAACAACAACAACAGAGATTAGCAAGAGAGAAGTAAAGCTGACATGGCTTTCAGTAGGAATATTTGCAATTAAATTGAACTGCAGAATACTAGAATGAAAAGTTTAAGACAAGAGTGTAAGTTAGCAACTTTTGAGTCAGTTTCTTATATTTGGATTAAATAAAATATGTTCAAAATATTTTAGCACTACCAAAGTGTCTTAAGTATTTAACTAAGGATTTAATGAATAAATATTGTGCCTTGTAAGTCCATTAATCTTCTGCAAGATGATAGTTTTGAGTTCACAGAAATCATTACTCAGGGGAAATAACTGCTTTAAAGCAAAACTGAGATAAATAGTTGTACTTAAGAAGAGATGCATTAATATCATCATGGAACCTGTTACCACAGTTTTTGTATTTCAGTGATCTCTGCAGAGAAACATCATTTAGGATAATCATCATCACATCAGAATAAAAACTTAATACAATACTACACAGGAGTTCTGTGTGACATATTCTTATACCACAATTTGATACATAATACAAATAATTGCTTTATATTTTAGCTTTTTTATATTTTAGTGTTTTTTCTTCTGATAATACTTTATATCCATATTAAGGATCCTTCTGATTCTATAAGAAAGTTCATTTCATCCTGCTGGGACAAAGTATTATCACCTATTTTAGTTAATTTTTCTTGCAGTCAGAGAATGTGATTAATGATAATATTTTAGCTTCAACATAACTACTTGGAAAATAGAATTAATCTAGCTTTGTTTAGAAATAGATCTCTTATTCATTTTTTTCCTATGGTTTTAGACAGAAGGCAGCTATTATTTCAGAAAATCATCCTTATCCTTAATGAAAATTACAGTAAATTTAGAATGTTAGCTGTCATGAAATTTGCAACAAAAACAAGACAGTGTTTTATCTAAGTGAATTTTTGTGGAATATAGGGTAGAAACTGATAATTTAAAATAATTAATACAGAAAAACATGATTTCAATATCAGGGAAGAGTTTTCATTTGGTTTGGCTTTTCTAGAAAATTATTTTTAGTTGCTGAATCACTTGTTAGAGAACCATTGTATTCATTCTTTACATATAGGTTTAACAAATTCAAGTAAGTATTCCCTGTAGATATTAGTGTAGGTCTTCTTTTGTGTAGAAGAAGATATGTGTGCATTTAGAGACAGTAGTTAAACATAGCATTTAAATTTATGTTTTAAAGATTTGAGCTGTAAATACATGCTTTATGTCAGAGCTTGTGTGAGCATATGTAATCTGCATTATTACTGCTATGGCATATCCACCTGGAATTCCAGCTGGGAAAGTTGTCACACAGCATAATTTAGCATTCCCCTGGTGGAAGGATTATTATTTTCTGTTATATTGTATAGATTTTGAAGCTATTTTATTAAATCTAAAATAATAGGAAAATATGTTTCTGAAGTAGATGTCTTTGGTACATCTGAAAACAAAGTATAAAGCTATTCAAGACTGGACAAAAGTTATTAATTTTGATTCTGTTAAAAGGTTTACAATATTTTTATTAATTTAAGTACCTTTAAATTTCCACTAAAAACCTTCACCTTATGTTGTATCTGGTAAGCTGTATTGTCCTGGTTACTCCTTCTACAGATATGCCTTCATTTTGCTGAGTAGATATTGATCAAACAAACAATATAATACAGAAATGATTGAAAAATAATGATATACCACCTCATATTTTTCCCCTCCTTAAGTTTAAATATATAAAATTTAATATGTGTAAAACCAGTTGAATATTGTAGGCATACATTTCTTAAAGACAATAGTTCAGTGTTATTTTTAAACAAAATCATATCATCCTACAAAAGGATTTAATTCCTTTTTCAAATGCTGTGGAATGACAGCTAGTTCTAACCTCTCTCTAAAAGTCTTTATGACAAATCCATTAGAATCACTTCTGCGATACTTTTAAAGGTGTATTTCTAGCCAACCAATCACTCTCTATCTTCAGACGGAAATTATCAGAATGACTTGATTTGAACATGGACTCTCCTCAGCTGATGGTACCCATTAGACCTGCTGGACAAGCATGTCCTTTCAGCTTAATGACTGTAGTCGTGGTCCATCTCAGCAGCTGTCAGATGTCAGCACCTACTTCACTTAAGACAGTGTCTGCATTGTACTTAGTAAGGGACTGCAGACTCAATAACTTCAAAAAAAACAGAAATCAAACAGTCAAGTTTTTATTATCACATCCAGTTTATGGTATTTCATTTCTTTGACATAGTCTTCTATGAAAATGAAGCATCATGGTAACTTGGGAAAGGTCCTGAGGTCTGAAAAAAAGCAAAAATCACTCTTATTTTCAAGAAGGGCAAGATGGAAGATCCAGAGAACTATGTGCTGGCCAATCTCACTGTTATGCCCGGGAAGGTGGAAGAGCAAGGCTACAGACAGGATCAAAGGTTCTGCCTCCTGGGGACATCCTTAGTGGAAGCAGCCCCAGGTCACCTGGCACCAGTGACACCCAGTGCTTCTGCAGGATCCAGGCAGCTCCAGATGAGTCCCGCAACCCCCAGACAACGCAGGGCACAGAAGCAGCAAGGGAGGTTCTCAAACCCACTGATTTTAAACTGATCTTAAAAGAATTTTTTTTTCTGAGACCAATGAATTGGTTTGTGTTTGTAGATAAATCCTACCAACTAAAAAAAAAAATGCATCTCATCAATGTATTAAACATTTGCTTTCTGTGAACTATTTCAAGACTTACAATTTTTAGCAGGACTAACACCTAAACAATAGGGGAAAATTGATTTCAAGTTAATATCTTAAAAACCAATAAAACTAAAGGGAAATGCCTGAAGGGTATACTATGCTAAATATGTACTAAGCAGCCTTGGACTCTTTTAATAATGCCTTTACTGATACAACTATCGATTAGTAACTTTAGTAAAAAAACATACTGATATTTTATTTACAATGAGAGAGGTATTTAAGTGAAAACAAATGAAACCGTGATAAATGTAGAATCCTTAAGACACAAAAGCATCACTTTCAACTTCCTACAAAACTTTTTCTAAATTCTACTTCCCTCGCTGCTGATCTCTTTGAAACTGTAATCATAGGTCCACTGACTCAATGGTTGCTACAATTACTGCAGAATGTGTGGTAACTGTAACAGTACACCAAGGGTGTTACTCTGCCCTTGTACATTCACACAGTTTATGTTCCGTATTATTTTTAAAGAAGAGTTGATACTACAAGTGAGCTGCATTCTTGTGTTTGTAACCTTCTGTGCTAACGCCTTGTTTCAGAAGAAGACTTCCACGATGCATATCACTCAGCTAACACTCACAACTAAACTGCCATGCACTATTTAATATTAGAGTGGGAGAGAAAATTACTTGGTAGGAGGGTTAGTTCCAAACACTTTGTTAAAGAAGATGCTACAGCCCATTAGCTGCAAACAGCTGATCAGATGAAGAATGCCCTACACAGAATCACATTGTAACTATATAGCTTTGCCACCATATATATTATGTAGCATGTGTATAGTTGTATTATTGATAAGGGATTGATACTGATAAGACTAATATATGCTTTATATTTAGGGAGCTCCAATACTTGATGTGCTTCTATATTAAGATGATTAAGGAGGCATTTTTAAAAATGATTCTGAATCTGAAGTCAGGTGAAATTTTAACACTGACTGCCAAAATTTCACAAATTGTTTCTTACTTCCCAGTCTGAGCAGCCGGAATGATCCAGATACAGCAACAGAAGTGTACATTTCAGTAAGTAAACACAGCATGAGTAATAGTTCAACAAAAACCGTTAACAAAGTAATTGCAAACAGCCTACAAGGCATAGTTGACTCATCAAAGGGGTTAGCATTTATTTAAAGTTAGGAAAAAGGCTCTAATGAATTGAGATTGATTTGCAAAAAGCCAGAAGAATGAGTTGGTTTATTTTGTAGTCAACCATGAGACTACTAGGTAAAAGTCTGCAACAGGATTTTTGCTTCTTTTTACAGGGTGTGCCTCCTACCTTTTCATTTGCTGCATAACTAGCAGAACCCAACAGAGAAGAAAGACTGCCTATATTGAATAATGAGATTTCCTTTTATTTTAACTAACTAAGTTAATAATCTGAGGTAAAAACCTTGTAATGATATTAGTCACTATGTGTCCCAACAGTTAAAGTCTGCAAGGTGAAAACAAGATATATTTTGATTTTCTACCTTTTCTAATAACTACATATCATGGGCAAAAATAGGATTTTACCTCATATTACTTAAATTAGCACAAAAATACATATCCACTTATTTTATAACTTGAATATATTTGAAGAAATTTGAGTGAAAGTGATTGTTTAAATTTTAGCTGTGTCTTCTACAAGTGTGGTGTTAACCTGACTGCATTGCCTTGGCTAGGCCCATGTCCTTCTAGCAGTCTTTCAAGCTCACACAGTATTTAATATATACAGGGAAGAATTAAATTCTGAAACTGTGAAGAGGTATAGATCATTATATATTTCTAATCAGGATGTTTACTTGTTATATTTAAAACATTATTAAACTATAGATGCAGGAAAAAATGGCTAGGTGTCAAATCAACATAATTCTAAAAATACCTACGAGGTGCACGTTTTCATCCCAAGACCCCGAAAAATTCTGCCTTACAACTGAAGTCACTTTTAAGTTATTGTCTTTATAACAAACATCTCTAGTTTTTTCACTTGTTTAATCAATTCTAAATATGCACTAATTCCAATCACAAGTGCTTAGTGCTGAATAGATGTGAATACATATTTATAAGGTCAGTGATAGGACAAAAGGGCAAAAAATAGTGCAGCAGTCACACATGTACAATATATTATTGCTTCCTGAGTGCAAAGTTGAGATATGCATTTTAAAAAGAATTTTTTTACTTCACATTAATAAATACAGATTTAAAAATGGTGGGTTAAACACATTGAAAATGCAGTCAAATTTGCACTAACTTACTTCAGTAGTCAAAGATACTGTAGATGTATCCTCTCCATTCTTATGGGATTAGATACTAAATCTTTTCATAGCATAGGCATCTTCAAAAATTTAAAGAGAGTTAGTTGGCAGCTCTCAAAATTCCTGAGTTCCTTGTGGTTGTGAGAAGAGGAAAGAATGAACAGGAGAGTAAATACTGGTTTAGTGAGGCTAAGGTAAAACTAGGGTTTATTTTTGTCTTAAATATTACTTTAATCACTCTAATATAAATTTTTTTTAGGAATATCTACTTTGCAATACAATACCATACTGTTGATTTTCAATTTTTTCCTTTTATGGGTAAGAATACAGTTGATGATTTTTGATAATTATAGCATCTGGTAAAATTTGTGCTGACTTTAATTATCTTATGTTTACACTTTTAAATGTGACAAATGTTCCATGTGGCTAATCTACTGCCAATTTTTCCTACCTGCTTCTTCTGTTTATGTATTATGAGTCCTATGAATGAAGTCTTCTACAAGTGAGAAATGATATTGTTAAACATTTCTTCATAGTTTCCATGAAACAAAAAAATACAATAAATGATATTGCGCTCTTTTCTCATCTTCAATCTAAGAATCTTACAACACTCCATAAAATTTAATTGTATCTTACATGGAGCTTCTACAGTGAAATTACTTGCCTAAAGTTACACAGGATGTGAATGAATGGTGAAATTTTTAGCAGACAGATATCTGACTGAAGTCACATGGTTTTAAAATATCACTCAAGCTGTAGCCTTTTGACAAGTTCCCCTTGAAATCCAAGAAAATTATAAGAAAACCTTAATGCAAACATGGCAATAGTTGCTCTTCTTTACAAAGATCTTTGTTTTTCACTCTCATTGCTCAGAATTAGTGAAGTTCCTTTGTCTTTTTCTATTTACTTGAATTTATTTAACTTTCTTCCTCCTCACTCTGCCTTCTCCTCTTGTAAACTGCTCTAGGTTTGACCTTTTCCTCCTTCAATCACTTCTCTGCTTTGACTGTCTACTCTCTAATGCATTTTCTTATTCTTTACTTAACCTGGTATGCAATCAGTTTACTTTCTGTGTTGTACCGTCGTTAGTTGTGTATTTCCTGGTTCTGTCTTCCTTTAGCTTTCCTACACTCCAACAGGAGCGTACACGTGACCTCATCTTCCTTAAACATTGCTTGGTCCTTCTGGACTATCAGTCAAGTCCTTTCTGCATTAGAAACGGAGTAATCTTTAGGATTCTTGTTTGTTTGTTTGTTTTGTCAGTGATATTTTTTAAAACCTTTGGCTAAGGAAAATAAAAAACATATTACCATAAAATACTTCAATACAAGCTTTAAAAAGTACATAATTTAATTTGTAGCTTGTCCTTTTAGTACAAGTGCCAATGTGGCACTTTTCAGAATGGAAATATTACTCTAAAACCCAGTCCCCTACACATTTAAGAGATGCGTTTACAGAGACTTTCATTGTACTTGGTTTCTCACTGTTTTTTGGTTTTGATACAGCATTACTGGTGACTTCTTTTCATGGAATCATGGAACGATTAAGGTTGAAAAAGATCTTCAAGATCGTGGAGTCCAGCCTTTGACCAAACATCACCATGTCAGCTAAACCATAGCACTATGTACCACATCCAGTCATTTCTTGAACATTTCCAGAGATGGTGACTCCACCACTTCCCTTGGAAACCCATTCCAATACTTAACCACCCTTTCAGTGAACAAATTCTTCCTGATGTCCAACCTCAACCTCTCCTGGTACAGTTTGAGGCCATTTCCTCTTGTCCTATTACTAGTTGCCTAGAAGATGAGGCCAAGCCTAATCTTGCTATAACTTCTTTTCAGACTGTTGTAGAGATCAATAACGTCACCCCTGAGCCTCCTTTTCTCCAGGTTAAGCAACTCCACCTCATTCAGCCACTCCTCACATGACCTACTCTCTAGACCCTTCAACAGCTTCATTGCCCTTTTCATTTTCTTTCAATTCATTCCCTCACAGATGTAGTTGATTCTCTTTATAATTCACTGAGTTTTATATCTTGAATTTTAATCCTTTTTTTTCCCTTTAGAAACTTGTTTTGACAGTCTTACAATTTCCAATATCCCATTTTGGGATATTTAATGGGATGAAGTTCAATAAAACCAAGTGCCTGGTCCTGCACTTTGGCCACAACAACCCCCTGCAGCGCTACAGGTTGGGCACAGAGTGACTAGAAAGCAGCCAGGTAGAAAGGGATCTGGGGGTACTAACTGACAGGAAGCTCAACATGAGCCAACAGTGTGCCCAGGTGGCCAAGAAGGCCAATGGGATCTTGTCCTGTATCAAAAATAGCGTGGTCAGCAGGAGCAGGGAAATGATCCTTCCCCTCTACTCTGCGTTGGTGAGGCCACACCTTGAGTATTGTGTTCAGTTCTGGGCCCCTCAGTTCAGAAAGGATATTGAGGTGCTGGAGCGGGTCCAGAGAAGAGCAACAAGGCTGGTGAAGGGACTGGAGCATAAGTCCTATGGGGAGAGGCTGAGGGAACTGGGGTTGTTTAGCCTGGAGAAGAGGAGGCTCAGAGGTGACCTCATCACCGTCTATAACTACCTGAAGGGAAGTTCTAGCCAGGTGGGGGTTGGTCTCTTCTCTCAGGCACTCAGCAATAGGACAAGGGGGCACGGGCTTAAGTTCCACCAGGGGAAATTTAAGTAGGATATCAGGAGAAAATTCTTTACAGAGAGAGTAATCAGGCATTGGAATGGGCTGCCCAGAGAGGTGGTGGATTCACCATCCCTGGAGATTTTTAAACGCAGATTGGACGTGGCACTGAGTGCCATGATCTAGTAAATGGACTGGATTTGGACCAAGGGTTGGACTCGATGATCTCGGAGGTCTTTTGCAACCCAATCGATTCTATGATTCTATGATTCTATTTTCTTACACTTACAGGACTCCTTCACATCAAAGATTAGAAAACTGAGGAAAACCCCACATTATATATTTATTCATACCTCCTTCAGTTTTGCTGCTTCAATCTGTACTATACTAACTTAATTGAACTTCATATCCTTATCTTTTGCTATTTTTCCCTATCCTTTGCTCCCTTCTTATAACTCATTCCCTCATCTTTACGTCTCTGCGCAAAATTTCTGGGGTTTTTTTCAGAATATGGTATGATTCCCTTTTTTCCTTTCTTTCCTTTTTTTTTCTTTCTTTCTCTTTGCTCTATCTTCATCAGTGAAAGCCTGATTTACTTTCTCCGTCTTCTACCCATTGCTATCAAAAATCTTTCTACCAGAACAACCTGACCTCATAAATATTTTATCAAAATGTTCTCCAAGTAGGAACAACGTTGTATTTTAACAGATTAATCCATACCAAGACTTCCTTGTTCTGTTATTAGCTAAAAAAAATGCAATGTCTCCTTTTATTCAAAGAGGAAGCATAAATTTTCTATTCCCCACAAGACAGACCTCTAAAGAATCAATTTTCTTTTTACTTACATTTTGAGACTTGCTAAAATCTTTAAGTGGTCAATGCTGTCTTTCTCTTTCAAAATTTTGTGTCATGTCTCCTACAGGAAAATTTAATTAAAAAAATATAAAAACCAACCTTCTAAATACCATTTTTTAAGGATTAATGAAATAATTCCAGAAATAGAATACAACAACTAAACCTATCTCAGAGATTTTATATAAAAAAAAGAGTGTGAAATTATCATTTTAGCTTTTTACTTTAAGTGAAAAATACTATGTGATATGTAATAGAAACACTCAGAAATAAGGAAGCTATCACCAAATTCTGAACAGCCTCCTCAAACTTTGATATTTATAGTCCTGATTGAATTTTGCTGTATATTAAAAGCAATTTGTGAAACGGGTGGCAAAGAAATTTTCAAAAGTGCAGAAGAACCTCATGAAAAACCAGAATAACATGTGTAACTTGAACCATTTTCACTCCTAGCTGACTTTGTTTTTGACTGACAGTGTGTACGTCAATCATACACTTTCTGTATGATTGACTGAAAACCCGTTCAACCAGAAGATCTATACCTCCTCAATAGTGTGCTTGTAATATCCTAAACCACTGGTGCATCATGAAGAATTTGAATAAAAGATTTTTCATCTTCTGCCTAGCTCCGGTCACAGTTATGATGTTTCAATCTGTATATGACTGTTTGTTGAATTTGTTGTGGATTAGTCATTGTCTTGGGTATATATCTTGCATCATATTCTTTGTTTCATTTTTCTTACATTTAATGATCAACCATTCCACCATAAATCAGATAAGATTTTAGGAACATTTGTTGCCTGAATGGAAAGTGAATATGTTTTAGACTGTCCTAACTCACATTTGAATTCTCATCAGCTGCAATTCTTTTAGGAACTTACCTATTCTCAGTCTACTGGAACCAAAATATTTCACCATCTTTGATCAGACTATATAAGCAGGTTAACTTGCCTTTGATCACGCTTCCACAACTAATGAAATTCATTGGTAAGCAGCCTAAAACTAAAATATACCTCAGAATAACTAGGGTAAGATGAATTTCAGAAGGCTTAGAAATAAGTAAAATTGAATATTGTTCTTGTCTAAAGAGCAGATTTGATCCCTAACAAATTTTGTGGATGTGAAAATATGTTCTGTCCAAGAACTGATTCCTAATGACTATTTGTTCTTGCCTGTAGGAATAAAGGCAAAGGACATGGGTGAAAATGTATCATTTAACATGTACTTAGCTACTATTAAACGGAATTGTTAAAAATTAGATGCATCCCCTGGGCAACATTACTTTAACCTGAGAGGTTCTGTGCACTATATTAAGAAAATTACATTAGAAATGGCCACTTCCCTGTTCATACCTCAGTACTGTGATATATGCTGAACAGAAATAAGTCTGGTTTGTAGATCCTATCTCTGAGTAACAGGGCAAGAGAAGTGGAGTAAAAAGTAAGGTAAGAATAAAAGATATGAGTCAAATGATGATGTCCTCAGAATACTCTCTCAACACATGTTTACAGTTTACATTTCTGACTTGCTGTGAAGGTGCTACATTACTTTAGAAGCAATGTAAATTTGTCTGAGCAATGGTCAGTGCTTTACAGTTATGTTGCTTCTAGTCCTGAACAGGTTCCTTTACAGTTAACATACACACAAAATTCTCTCCATCTCTGCAGTGTTCATTGTGGAGATGCTGTCCTTGTCTAAACATTTGTCACTGTATGAACTCAACTCTTCCTAAGGATTTAAAGGTAAATAAAAATCACAAATGATGTGTTTACCTTCTGGTCCTGTCTTGTGGGACTTATTTTAGCTCACATGGCAAAATAAGTGGCCTCTCCATTTAGAGGCTCTGCAGTGGAGTTAGCATTAATGCATCACCAGGTTTTTCTGTTCTCTTCCCTCCTGCAAACCACAACCATGTAAGATCAAGCCCTACATTATTTTTTAGTTTCCTGCAAATTTCCTAATTATCTGCTGCAAGCCTCAAGAGCTGCAGTTGTTTTGTTTAAAAATAAAAGAATAAAATTTCATGTGCTGCTATAATTGTAACAAGTCAAATTTTTAGCTACCTAAATCAAGTAAACTACATTCCCACTGAGTTGTAACTAGAAGATTGAAATATGCTTTTAAAAATAATTAATATATATCCAATGATACTAATATATCTTATTTTCAGACAACATTTTTACCATGCTGCTGCACAGTCTGTGTACTGTTAGATGTCCTAATTCCACCAAGACAGATGCCATTCATAATGCAAACAGCGTAACAGGAACATGAATGGTAAGACCAAAACTGAGCTATAGAGTGAGATAGATGAAAACTGTGACTACTTCTAACTTGAAGTTTAAGAAAAACTGGCAAGGGGTCTGTCAAAATATGTTACCATTTGTCCAATCCCATTAAAAAGAAGGAAACAGTCTGATGAGATGGAAAAGCATTAAAGGCATGATGAGTAGCAGTGAAAGGTGAAGGACTGAGGGGAAGTGATGGAGATATTAAAGAAGTCCTTTGGATTCACAGTGCACTCTCTTCTCATTCTGCACCTTCAGGTCTCAATTAATTCCTCGGGTTATATGCCTCTTTTTTTTCTTTTTTTCTGATTTTGTCCGAACCTGAATTCAGTTGTCTTAACTCCCCAAAGTTTCTGTAAGTTGGTAATGGATTCCTAGATGTTGTAGTCATTTATTGCAAATAGACTAGCTTCTGAGATGACCTAGAATAACTTGGGTGACCAGCTTCAGAATCTTTTCTTTGTAAGGGCTCTTACCCAGGGAAATGCAGGGCAAAACAGTAAATTGCCAATGACTCTTTTGTACAAAAGCCAGTCAGCAGCAGTGGCAGGTGCACAAAAGCTGGTAATGGCTTATTACGGAATGTGAAGAACATGGTATTGCTTGAGAAATGTGTTGTTGTACAACAATAAGGGCAGGCAGAAAAGATTTAATAGGATTATTTTGTTTTCTTCAGTAGAAGGCCTGAAAAACCTGGAAGTATTTTGTCTGAAAATGTTGTATATATTCATGAATGTGTTTTGGAGGATGTAATCACAAAATATTGTCAGGCAGCTTGGCACAAATCTGGAAGATGAGTGTAAAAATTTTACCATGCTTAAATCAGAGAGTCCTCCCAGTCTCCCTTTTCTCCAACCAGCTACATAGAAATGGGAATACGACCACTTCAATACTAAAGGTAGAAAGATACATTACCAGTAGTATTGCTCCCCTGTGTACTCTCAGTTACAGAAATGTCATGTCTGAATTGTGATATCCTGATGGGTTTTCTTTAACTTTCTGTTCCCTGTGAAACTATACTACTAATGTGTATGATGCAGGATCCCTGTATGACAACAGGAACACTGCTTCAGTAACACTCAGGGAAAACCCCTCCAACCACTTTGCCCATCTTTCTTTCTCTTATTCTCTTGATATTGCATTCATTCCTAGTTCTCACTGCCTAAGGTTACATGCTTGCCCTTCAGACAACATTTTTTTCTTTCACTATATTCTCTAATACTCCCCATTCCGCCTACTAAGAGCTCTCTCTCTCAGTGGCTGGTCAGTACCCAAACAAAATAGTGTTTACTCTACTCTCAGAACTGATGTGGACAATACTTCAGTGAAACAGAAATAATCATCTGGGCACAGGAATTACAGCTGATCAACATCTGATTCCAGGACTGAGGCTAGTCATAAAGTTTTCCCTCTTGCCTTTTTTTTTTTTTTTTTTTTTTTTGGTAAGCTATTTAACATAGTCCTTCAGCCTTAACATGGATCCTGGTATTTATCTGCCAGTCTTGGCAGTTCTGACATTGTTTCAGTAGTGTTTAAGGCTGGTTGAAAGGATTTTACGGCAGCATTCTGTGGTGCTCACAGGTAGTATATGCACAGTCTAGCAGGTATACACAGTGAGGACTGAATGTTGATATGGATATTTCAAAATCCTCATGGGTGTTTACAGAAGCAGCCACCCAAAGAAGAGTTTAGTTTCTTAATTCTTAGCATTTTATTATTTTCTTCAGAATGTTTACGTAATTTGTTAAGGCTCAAGAAGGGGGGAGGAGAAAAATATTTTGCATTGTCCCTTAATTATGTCTTTTATTTTTCTATTTGCAGAGCTCTATGCACATGAACGAAAATGGAGGAAGTTTTATAGCACTGTCCTGCTTAGGATTTTCATTTAATAAGTTTTCAGGATCCATAACTAAGGCGCTAAATTCTACTGAACTACTAACTCAAGTTACCAAGACTATAATGTTGTCTTGAATGTAATTTGGAGAAGAGTAGTGAATTTTAGGGAGGTTTATGCAACTGTTTTCAACACAGTTTTAAATTAAATAATTAAGTAATAATGGAAAACTGAATCAAATGAGACAATCTTAGAACTTTAAAAAAAATTTCTTATTTAATCAATTTGTAATATTTTCTTTATTTTTCACTTAATTTCCAATACTTCAAGTAAAATTTGATGCTTAGACAAATTTATAGTGCATTTATGCATAACACAAAATTATGCACTGTAAGTTTTTAATTGAAACTGGACTGATATACATATTTTTTCTACAAATATTTGTAATAGAATCTCCACTCAATAAAGTCAGTAAAACACAGTCCAAATAGAATTACAGTTTGAATCAAAATTTATTATGAATCAGTTTTTTTGTTTATCACTTATAATCTTGTTTGTTGGTTTACAGAGTGTGTAGAATCTGCACGACTCATTGGCTTTAATAAGATTAATAAACCCATTTTTAAGCACAGAATGGTTGAAACCTAAATGAAATAGCAAAGGTAACTGTGATTCATAAGTCTATATATTCTTTAATCTGTTTAATATTTCGCATAAAACTTTGATTTTAGATTTTTGTTTTTCCTTGCTGGTTGTATTTTGAAACAAAGAGATGCACAATACTGGAATTTCAAATCCCTCATGACAAACTCTCCTATCCTGCTCATTTTATAACAAGCAAATTCTCAATTTTTTTGTTAAATTGTTCTTTACCAGGGCTTTTGAGATGAGTACTTCAGTAATTGTACTAGTATAAAGAAAGAAGATAGTGTTATCAACCCTCCGTTTTATTGTTCAGGTCCTCCAACTTTAAATATGAAGGTAAAAAATGGTAAATTGTTATTACTGGATGAAAACTTTCATTAGGAATTGAGAATCATGTCTGGAAGAATTTACCTCACAATATTCCCTCAATTACCAGAGACCTTCCTAAGGGGAATATTCAAGTTTCAAATGTATACACACACACACCGTTTTCTCTGTTACACTGTGACATTCAGGTTAAGCTTCTGTGGTGCAGAAATAGTTTAGAAGTCAGTGTGCTTCAAAGCTAACATTCTACTGTCATTATTTGATTTGGAAGGACAGAATAAAGTCAGAAAGGATTAAGGCATGAAGGACATTAATATAAAACAGAGGGTGGAGTAGAAAGGCAAAATCTAATATACACACTATGAAATCCTGATGGCCACAAGAAGTCATTCAGATCAGGAATGGATGGTGTCAACAGTGTCTTTACCAAGCTTTCATTCTGGTCTGCAAGCTGGTAAACAGCAATC
Organism: Corapipo altera; assembly: GCF_003945725.1. Classification (NCBI taxonomy): domain Eukaryota; kingdom Metazoa; phylum Chordata; class Aves; order Passeriformes; family Pipridae; genus Corapipo; species Corapipo altera. The sequence continues at coordinate 2,545,680 of NW_020884924.1, forward strand.
AACATCAAAAAATGTGTAGATAAGTAAAAGAACAATAATACTATTTAAAATCTGTCCTCCTTTCTGCATTTTGTACAAAAGACAATAGATATTTGTCCCTGAATTTGCCTGTGGAGTATAGCATTTCATAAAAATGTTGGTGAGAAGGGATCTTGGAGGACATCTTCTCTGAACTTCCTCTCAAAGTTGGCCTATATCCAGCACTAGGATGGATAGTCATGACCTAGTCAGGTCAGGCAAGACTTTATTTAGCCAAACACTGAAAACCTTCAAGGATGATGATCCTGAAGCTTCTGTGCATAGCTTGTTACAGCTCTAAACTACTTTCCCAGTAGATAAAGTAGATCTTTTCTCCTAATGTCCAAGACAAACCTCCTAATCCAGAAGAGATACTGCCTTTTGTAACACTGTGTACTGCTGACAGTTGGCTTTTTATGTCATTTTTCTAGCCCTGCTTCAATTAGTTTATCATTAAATTGCCTTCTTTGCCAGAAAAAAAAGGAAAAAAAAAAAGCTACAAAGAAACCCATCTCTTTCAGGTCAGGTGCATGAAGATCAGTTGGGCAAAGGTACTCCATACACAGAGAGTATATATGTTACTTTTCTAATTGGCTATTTTTGGCTATATCAGATTCTGATAAATTGTGGCAACTGTGAATTCTGTGTCCTTTTTTGCTGTCCAAACTTAGGCTGACATATGATCACTGTAACACTTCCTTTCCGAGTCACTTTGTGCAGAAGACGTAACATGAACAAAGTACCCCTGCAAACAGGATATGCACAGCTTAAATATTACATCAAAATTCCTGCAGGCTTGCAACCACAAACAGATTTTTCTTTTCTGACATCCATCAATTTCTCAGGCTCTTACTTCTACCCACTTTCTCTAAGAGGTCAGTGAGCAAACAATAAAATTCAATACAACTCAAAGCATCAGTAACGTATGAACCAGAACAGTCTCATATAACAGTGAAGATAATCTCATTTGCCTTAGGTCATACTCCAGTCTTCCTTTCAGGCTCTGCTCTCCGCATGTATAAGTGCTCTATGAAATAGAGGGGTTAATGGGGACTATGCTGTGGCAGGGGATCTTTACTGAGTGCAAAAAATGCAACTGGCTTTTAAAACTATAAAAGAAAGTATACTGTCTATTCCAGGGAGTCACTTTTTCCTTGATAGCACAGCACAGTTCTTCATGAATTCTACTTATCTTTCTCTCTGCACAGAGAAAGGAAGCAGAGTAAATGAGCCAGAGAAACTCAGTCAGTTTGGGGAATTTTAAAAATTCTTTTTGAGATAAAAATTTCAGTGCCCACAGTTTCATGTTTGCTAAGAAGCTTTACTAACAACTGAGTGCTGAAGCATGACCCACATGTCCCTTTTAGGTCATCAGAGCCAGAATGATCTCAACCCTTTTAGCTTTCAGGTTATGCCTCGGTCAAGGCATAACCTGAATACTTTGAAGTCATTTCAGCTGAGAAGGTTAAAGGTTGACATTTGCAGTTATGAGCTGTGTGTGCCAGCTTTACACTCCTACCAGTATCATAAAGTCAATTGTCAAGTTTTCACCATAAGAAATTTAACACATTTCTAAAACTTTGGAAATAATTATTCTTAATATATTCTTACTCTTCCATTCCTGCCCTCCCCTCCTTTTTTTGATGCTTTTAAACTGATTATAAAGATTTTCTATAATCAAGTAATTAACGATGTTATATTTTAATTTTACCTGTTTTAGAGCGATTTATCTATTTTCAGATAGAAGATGTATATTATTTTCAGCACTTTTTCAGGTATCCATAGAAATCCAATTCTAATGAGACCTTACAGTAAACAATATGCAATAGTTAGAAAACCACCTAATAAAACAAATTTTAAAAAAATCTTTCTTCCAATACCCTTTATCAATTATGTGTTCACATAAAGATCATTCAGTAGTGGTAAATGACAAGTGAAATTTTATCTCAGTCTTTCACTGGTGTCTGTTAAACAGACTGGCACAGAATCTGTAATATTCTATGTTATATTGTAGTTAATTCACTGGTAACTCTTTTAGAAAGCTTTTTATCTTTTTTAATGCAGACAAGATAAATTAATTAGTCTTTATTGAAGGAATAAAAATCATTAAAAGAATGACAAACTATGATACTTTTTTATACTTTGTCCTTCCTTTCTAAGTCATAAAAAAGTTATTTAATTAATTTTTCAAGTTAGGAAAGTGTGTTTTAGGGCTGATACATGGGTAATTCTGTAATTTCAGATTTGTACAACATTTTCATACCTACATATATTTATTTCAAGAAATTTATAACTGCCTTAAATCAATCATTAACAAAGCTCTATTCATGTATACTGGAATGCATAATAAGAACTGATTACAAAACATAGTAGAAGTATAGTAGATTATGTTTGGCAAGAAATAAAAAATACTTAAACATAATAAAAACTACTTAGCAGGTTTTTATATAACACTTGTCATTCAAGACAAAGCCAGGGTTAAAAAAGCCTTCTAGCTACCTCTCATCTGTGTTTTAAATTCACTAAAAAAAACCAAAAAAAAAACCCAAAAAAACCCACAAAAAACCCCCCACAAAACATAAAGAAAGAAAGATCTTGAGCACTGTCTGTAGTCCTCTGCCTGCTCATTGAAGTACATTCGTGTATTTGTGTACATTTGCCTCCATGTGTGCATATAAACTAGTGTATAAACACCTTACCTTGAGTGATTTCTCCAGAAAGAGAAATAATTTTTGGAATACTGGGTTGGGTATTTACTGGAAAACCTGTCAAGTCATTTATTATTGCTATAGATTTTGCAATTGTTTTACAAATGTTGACAGTTAAAAGAAGAAAGCCAGGAAGCCAAACTTCTCTCTGCTGCTGAAGATTGTGACAAGAGATAAGAATACTTACCTCTAGGTCATGAAATCTGAACGTACATCACACTAGTGGTGACTTATACCATGCTGTTGCTACTTTGCATTAGCCAGCCTAAAAGTAGTTTCTTTCAATTCAGAAACCATGCAGGTGAGTATGTGTTTAAAGCCTAAATGGATATGAGTCCAGCTATATTTTTGTTTCAAAAGCTTGTCCTTCCAAGTTAGGTTTTGAGGTACATTGACATTGTGCACGACTTTACATTAATTGCTACTTGCGTTTGCAATTTATTTTTTTTCCAGTTAAAAACAAACAAACAAACAAACAAAAAGCAAACAAAAAGAAGTTAAATTATTGGGGGTTTCCTCTCTCTGTCTTTTTCTTCACTTTTTTTTCTCCTCTCCTTAGTGTAGCAGCAAACTCCTCAAATACATGATGAGCTCTGTTCAAACTGAAAGAATAGTTTCTCTATACAAAAAAAAATTGTATTCTTACTTATAATATTATCTCGGCTTTTTCAGTGGACTTGTATGTAAAGAAATTTTCTTGGATGTCTGACTGTGTTTTCACTCTTATATCTCAGCTAAGGACCATTAACAGAGCAGTATAAGGGGGTTTGCACTTTAAATAACCATGTTCATGTTTTGCTACCTTTACAGAAGCCAAGAAGCAATTGAGTAGAACAATACTGTCTGGATTTCCAGAACAGTTTAAAAACTATGGGCTTTACATTGCTTAGATAATTTCACTCAATCCTTGTGTAATATTTTTTGCATTTTGTCAAATATTTCAGTGACTTAGAACCAGAATATAACTGGATTATACCCCTGCTTCATAATAGCTGCATTAAAAAAAAATTGAATTAGATATTACTGATATACAAGCTTTATCTGACATATTCAAATGATAATTTAATCAGCCACACGTGATTCCAAAAAAAAAAAAAAAGCATAACTGTATTAAGAACTCAGAAAACTTCATCTTAAGGATGCAAAAATCCCCAAACCAAACAAATAAATAGCTGGAAAAAAATACCCTTTTCTGTACACCAATGTCAGATGATGCTTTCTGCAGCATAACACGAACACTGATTAATCTGGTGTACCGATGTTATTGACTAACAGTCATTTGTGAAGACTGGTGGCCCCAAGTGACTTTCTGTAGTGGAGAAAAATTAATTCTTAGCAGACAGTATCAGGTCACATATAGTAAATGTGGCAGTGATAAGGCACTGTAAGAAAGAACAAAAGGATCATCTTTGTCATCAGTGTTGACAGCCCATTCATGCGCATTTTTAGCTGATATGAACTTAAAATCATGACGTAGGTGACTGAAGATTTTAACTCAGTGATATTTTTGTATTCTGGAACAGTTACAATGCCTGTTTTAGTGTGTTGGTTTGGGGGTTTGCTGCATCTTCAGTTTATATTCATAAACTCAGACTAGCACTGGCCTTTAGCTTATTCAGGGATGAGGATGAGTGTTGATAGCTTCAGGAAACTGGCTATTTAAAGCTAGAGTTGGAAGAATTGTTTTGATCTTAGATGTGTAACTTGTGTAGAGCTTAATTTTGAAATAAGCTGAGAAAGCAAGCAAAGAAGTTCTCAAACCTCTTGGAGCCCTGCACAAAAGTCAGCAACGATTTATATGAAAGTCTGCTGTTACAGTTACAATTACTTAATGTTATATTGAAGACAGCTACCTCAGTATGGAGAACTACTTACAGAAATATTGTAAGAGTGCAATGGATGCCACCTGTATCAATCACAGGATTAGTAATTTAGAATTAGTGAAAACATACCTTTCTTAAGACAATCCTAAAATATAGAATTCTTGTGCCTTATAACTCGGTCTGGTTTTTTCTTTGCTTAGTTGATTTTTTTCCTAAAATTTTAGATATGCAGCATGGTACAATTATGTCTTTTGTCACTGACAGATGATTTTTACTGTCATCTTTTAAGGTGTGGCTTTGGAAACTTTGGAATTTTTAATTACCTTTTTTCCTAACCCCACAGTAAAAGAGCAGAACTCAGGAGCCCAACACCAGCCAGTAGTCTTGCATTAGTTAATGCCAGCTGGGGGTCCAAACTCAGCAACTTTAGATTGTTACACAGCTTGAATATACTGAGTTTAATGTTACTTGTAAATGTAGAAAGCCCCTTTTTATTTTTTTACTGTTTAAAACTAGGTCAGGTCTGTAAAACAGAGTAGGAAACAGTGTAAAATTGTACTAGTCTAAGCTTGTTTTGGGGGAAGAAATATTTCAAGGAAATTCAAGTTCAAGGAAACTAAATCTTCAATAGCAGGCAGTTTTAACTCAGCAGTCACCTCTGAAAAAATTCTTAGGGGTATGATGTTTACTTATGTGCTCCACAGGGAGAATCCCTTTAATCAGATAATTTATACTTCCATTCTCAGCTCTATGGCTTCCAGATCACTAGTGGTGCAACGTGACACTGTTCAGAAGACATTCTTGATTTCCAAGTATGTTTTACAGAAAATGGTCTCTGAGGTGATGGAGAAATGCAAATTTCTTTCTAAAATGCTCTGAAACATAAATATTTCTTCCCTTAGAAATATTATGTTTTCTTCCCAGAGATGATGTCTGATGTCCAGCACACAAGAATTCAAACATTGCAGTGGTAAATATCAAAACAGTAGCCTCTTGGCAAAACAGTAGAAGTAGAATTCCACTCTATAGTTTAGTAAATTCCCATGCATCACCATGAAAAAATACAGACCCAAAAAGTATTTATTGAAGGCAAAAAGTGTGGCATTTCTGAGGAAGTAGCTTTGATACAACATTTTGCTTCTCATAAATTCTTACAAACTAAATTGCATTTAGTTATTTAAATATATCAACCTTTCTGATAGGAACAAGCAAAGTACTTTGCAAAGACCAGCAGCAAAACTATGACAGCATTGCTTATATAAACAAAGGAACTGATCCAAAAAACGCTCAAATCAATGGATGTCTTTCAATTAATTTCATTGGTTTTTTTGGTAGGGCCTGTACTGTTAGAGGAATAAATATTTTTTGCTTCCATGGCAGTGTTGTTAATGTACAGAAATTAGTTTTACTCCGTGGTAAAATTTACTTTACCTCAGATTAATAAATTTTTTTCTACTTTTTTTAATACTTTTTGGTTTAGGAGAAGTTTCTGTATATAAAACTACTAAATTTTTCTTTTTGGATTTTCATATAGATGAAATCAAATAATAATTTGAAAGAACTTCCTAATGGGAAATAAGAATTATTTGTTTCATTTTGAGTCTTGGATTTGAGCCACATTCATGTTTTTATTATTATACTTATAAAGGGTATTGGGCCCCCTCAAAAGGTGTTCTTAGTGCTCAAGTTTTGCATTGCAGATTTACACTTTTATTATTTCTCTAACCATGAGTGCTACAAAGAAGAAATTAGGACAATATTCAGGACATGATATCCAGCCACAAGTTTGGACATGTACTGTCATACTAACAATTTTGGTATACCTGCTATTCCTCTGTGAGATCGATAGAAACTGAAACTTATATGTACATCATATATCATTTATTACAGAAAATGTGATAAATAAAATCTCGAAGCCAGGTCTTTCTTCCTTTTCTTGTCTTTCTTCCTGTAAGTGATCTTCACTCTTTCTCTATGTTGATGATGCTTCAGACGTACTTCGATTTTAACTCAACAATTTTTTTCTGGTTCCTGAACTCTTGTTGTGTTGACTTTATTTTACACACAGAGTATTTGAGTTAGGGATTAAGTTTTGCTGTGTGTACATATTTAGTAAAGTAGAGTAGCTCTAATAGCAAGATTCTTTCATGCCCTTGTTGTATAAAGAAAAATTCAAGTATAAGAAATAAGAAGGTGCTAGTTACCCAGGTTTCAGTTTACAACAGAGACTGAATGACTTTCTGGTAAGGTTCACAGTTCCAGAGTTTCTCTTAGTTCTCCCTTCTTTTGTCCATAGCATGACATATATTTAATACCACAAATAATATGACGCAAACATATACCAGCAATATGGCAAAATAATAAGAATAAATTTTTCTGAACAGATAAACATAGTTGGCATTTTTATCCATATCTATCATATATGTAATGTAGAAAAGTATATATGGAACATAGAAGATATACACATTGTTACCTAAAGGAGACCAGGAGGAATTTCTAACCCAGCTGAGGATAACACAACAGAGAAATTTCTGCCAAAAACCTGATTGTCTAAAGAAATTGGTTACCGCTACAGTGTGGCATGGATTGCTTAGATAAAGGTCACATAGTTTCCTAACTTGAAAGTGTTTCTCTAAATGCTTTACAGTCTTTGTTGTTTTAATTCAAACTGAAAAAGACTTCATGATTTCATGACTGAAGACAGTCTGAAGAATAACCCAAAAGAGTGATAATAATTTTAAGAAACAGTACTGCTGTCAGTAATATTTGAACGAACATGATTAGGTCATTGATAGGTAGTGTAATTCAAAAACAGCTGCCAGTAAGGAAGAAAGGTAAACATGAATCTGTTTTATGGATTATATATTAATATTTTATAAGAAAAAAATGCTACATTAGTAATAGCACATAAGAACTGTTCTGTAGTTTTCAAGATTAGAATTGAGTAAACCTAACTGAGCAGAGCTAGGGTGAGGAAAAATTAAGAAACCTTTGCATAGATTGTAAGGCATTCTGAAGATTTGTGAAATGCTTTTGACATTCTAAATTGTGGTCATAACAGAAATCGAGATCTTACTCAGTCTTAGGAACAATGAACATCCCATAGGTAAAGTATTTTTGCTATTTACTTAGAAAAGGCACTGTGTGGAGAAAAGATAATGGAAATTTTCCTCATACTTGTCTAATTCTCCATGGAATTCCACTTAGGATATGCCATGGTTTAACCCCAGCTTGTCCAGTAAACATCACACAACTGCTTGCTCACTCCCCCATGGTGGTATGGGGAAGAGAATTGTAAGAGTAAAATGAGAAAACTTATGGGTTGAGACAAAGAAAAGAATTAGAAGAGTGAAATTAAATTTATGTTTAATACTATTTTGACTATTTTTGAACACAGAAAAAAATCTATTATAAATCAATAATTTTGAAAAGCAGTAGTTCTGGTTCTCTAGCTCTATTTACTTTTGTATATTTTCTGTCTTCCGTTGCAGTCTCCCTCACTTGCTGCCAGCAGATTTCTCTCTGTAATGCATTTTTACTGTTAAACACATATAACTATTTTCATTCTTTCTTAAGAGTGATTTATAATCTTTGTCAGAGGTGTCAGTGTGTAAGAAAAGGCATAAACTTCTTTGATGTTCTGAGAACTACCTGAAGCATTCCTTACTGAACTCAGAATCTGAAGTGTGAAATGCCACCTCCTTTTACCTATGATTCATATTCTTCTTGTATTTTACTCTTGTGTGGAAATACTGGTTTATTATATAGAAGTGCAGAGAAACATATGCATATGATTCTAATAACATAGGACCATGAATAGATCTTTTTCACTGTAGCACCTCTTCATCATAAAAGGCCCCCTTGAGCATCATTATAATAGGAACATAAACCATTTTAGAAGCCAGATGAACTATTTCATTACATGTTGTCCTGAAACAAGTGCTGAAATTCTTCATGTGAAATAATACTCCAACAGAAAATAGAAACTCTCAGACATTCTGGATGATGACCACTAATAAATAAGTCTTAGTAGGTATGTCTTCAAAAAGAAGACATTATCCTTCAACCTTTAGACAAAAGCTTTCCAACACTATGGTTTTGATTATGTCTCTAAAAACCATTAAATGAAATATAAAAAGACTTGTCATCTACCAGTATGCACAGAATTAAGAATACCAAACACAGGACAAACTGAGTTTGACATTAGAAAAAACTGAGTGTGACAGCTGCAGCAGTTACATCTTGTGGAAGGATGTGTGCACTTGTGAAGACTTTACATCAGGTCCTGGTTGGAAGCTGGCATTTTCAAAGGTCATGAAGCTCCTTAGCACCATTCAATTACTGCACAGAGGGTACCACTGACAGTTTTAGCACTGTGGTTAAATTAGCTGAGTATTAGCTGAGACAATCAAACTTTTGACAGGAGTGGTTGGATAATATCTGTATATCAAAAAAATACTTCAAATATAACAACCATCTTACACCCTCTCTTTATTTTTGAATGACAAGGAAAATAGAAAAGAACCATTTAGCTGCCCTATAGCTTGCGAATGTATCAACATTCTCAGCCTGACAATGGTACAAATACAGATAAGGTAAAAATCTTTTTTTTAGCCACTTTTGATTTTGTCCTTTATTTTAGTTTCTGAATGAGCAATCTGAATCAATCTGAAAAGTAACATACTTTTTAAACTATATTGGCATGGACATACTGCTCAAAACAAGAAAAGACCAACATTGTTCTATTGTTTACAAGTACATCTACTTTATTGTGGCTTGCCCTGCAAACTGTGTAGATGAATTTGGAATCATAGAATCATTTAGGCTGGAAAAGTCCTTTAAGATGGAGTCCAACTGTTACTGCCAAACGCTGCCAAGCCCACCACTAAACCATGTCCTTAACATCTACACTCTTTTTAAATACTCCACTTCCCTGGAGAGCCCATTCCAAGGCTTGACATCCCTTTTGGTGAAAAAATTTTACCTCATATCCAATCTAAACCTCTCATGGTACAACCTGAGGCTATTTTCTCTTGTTCTATTGCTTTTTACTTGGGAAAAAGAGACTGATCTCCATCTCTCTACAATCTCTTCTTAAGTAGTTGTAGAAAGTGGTAAGTTCCCCCTGGAGCCTTCTTCTCTCCAGGCTAAACAACCTCAGCTCCCTCAGCTGCTCCTCATAAGATTTGTGCTCCAGGCCCTCCACCAGCTTCATTACCCTTCTCGGGACACAGTTCCTCAATGTCCTTCTTGCAGGGAGAGGTTTAAAACTGAACACAGGATTCAAGGTGGGACCTCATTGGTGCCTAGTACAGGGGGACAATCACTTCCCTAGTCCTGCTGGACATACTAGGCCTGATAAAAGTCAGGATGCTGTTGGCCTTTCTGGACACATGGGCACACAGTTCTCTGTTGGCCAGACCTGAAATCAGGTCCTTTTACTCTGGGCAGATTTCCAGTTACTCTTACCCCAGCCTATAACACTGCATGGGGTTGTTGTGAGTGAAGTGCAGGACTTGGCACTTCACCTTATTAAACTTCATACAATTGGCCTCTGGCCATCAATCCAACTTTTCTGGATCCATGTGTAGACCCTTCCTGCCCTCCAGCAGATCTACACTGCTACCCAACTTGGTGTCACCTGCAAACTTACTGAGGATACCCTCGATCCCCTCGTCCAAGTCAGCAATAAACAGAACTGACCCCAACACTGGGCTGGGGGGAACATGACTGGTGACTGGCAACAAACTCAATATAGCATCATTCATCACCATTCTCTGGGACTGTCCATCCAGCTTGTCTTTTTTATCCAGTAAAGAATACAGCCATTCAAGCCATAAGAAGGCAGTTTCTCCAGGAGAATGCTTTGGGAAATGGTGCCAAAGACTCTACTAAAGTGCAGGTAGACAACATCCACATCCTTTCCCTCATCCACTAAGGAGGTCACTTTGCAACAGAAGGAGATCAGGTCAAGCAGTGAAGCAGTACCTCCATTTCCTAAACCCATACTCATTGGACCTGATCCCCTGGTTGTCCAGCACTTGTCACATACTAGCACTCAAATTGGTCTACTCCTATACCTTCCCTGGGATTAAGAGCAGGCTGACAGGCCTGTAGTTCCTCAAATCCTCCTTCTGACCCATCTAGTAGATGTGCATCACATTTTCTAACTTCCAGTTCACTGGAACTTCCACCTTTAGCCAGGACTGCTGGTAAATGGTTGAAAGTGTCTCAGTGAGCCTTCTGCCAGCTCCCTCAGTATTCTGGCCCCATAGCCTTGTGTGTGTCTAAGAGGTGTAGCAAGTCACTGACCATTTCCCCTTGGATTAGGGGCTTCATTCTGCTCCCCATCCCTGTCTTCCAGCTCACGGGGCTGGGAAACCCGAGAACAAATAGTCTTACTAAAGACTGAGTCAAAGAAGGTATTAGGTACCTCAGCCTTTTCCTCATCCTTTGTCGCTATAATTCCCTCCCCATCCAATAAAGGATGGAGATTCTCCTCAGCTCTCCTTTGATTGTTGATGTATTTACAGAAACTTTCTTTATTTGTCTTTTATGGCAATAACCAGAGTAGGTTCTAGCTGGGCTTTGGCCCTTCTAATTATCTCCACGTATAACCTCACAACATCCCGGTAGTTTGGCTGAGAGGGTTACCCCTTCTTCGAAAGCTGATAAACTTGTTTTTTTCCCCCTGAGTTTCAACCAAAGCTCTGTTCATCCAGGCAAGTCATCTTCCCCACCAGCTTGTCTTTTAGCCCATAGGGACAACCTGATCCTGCACCTTTGAAGTTTCCTTCTTCAAAAATGTCCAACCTTCCTGGATTCTTTTGCCCTTCAGGACTGTCTTACAAGGGACTCTGTCCCAGGCTCCTAAAAAGGCCAAACTCTGCCCTCCAGAAATCCATGGCGGCAGTTCTACTGACCCCCATCCTTACTTTTTTTGTGAGAATTAAAAACTCCACCATTTCCTGATCTCTGTGCCCAAGACAGACCTTGTCACATTTTTGGGGTCACAAGCCCTAATTCTGATGTGAATTTTCAGGTACTTCCATAGTTTCTAACACATCAACAAACCCTGCATCTTTGCTGCCAAATGGTTCTCCACCCCCTGTCTCAACTGAGATGGCAGACCAAAGGACCTTGACAGCACAACATCCCTCAAATGGTATGCTGCCCCCAGGCTGATCTCTAGTGAGCCTGGTTTTACCCATTTCCCCCTTCAAATCTAGTTTAAAGCTTCCAATTAACCCTGCTACCTCCTGTGCAAAGATCCTTTTTCCTCTTTAAGAAAGTTTCAGCACCCTTCCTGCATACCCTTCCATGGGAACTCCTATGGACTCTGCCACCCCACACCCTGACAGACACACCACGCCCTATCTGTCTGCCCTGATCCCCAGCACTCCCAAGAGGCTTCTTTTATATGCAAGGACTGTGGAGCGTGTTGCCCATCATTGCTCCTGGCCTTGCCTAGATTTTGTCAGCCACATGAACTGCTGACTCCTGGCGGGTCTCTCCACTGAGGTTCCTCTGGTTCAGGAAACTCCTTTGTGCATGGTGTTAGATCACCCCACTGCTGATCGTGCTGGCACTGGAGATGCTCACGTCTCCCTTTGATTTTTACTATTGTGTACATGTGTGTACATTCTTGCACCATGCATTGAAATGATACAGGGAGGCCTAGATGCATCTTTTAAAGTAGACGGTAAACGTAACTCCATAGTGCAATTACCACTTCTGGGTATTTACACAACAACATTTCCTTCCTTTAATTAGATATGTACACACATTTCTAAGATATGTGCATGCACACTTACAAGTCCCTATACAATACAAATTATAGTCAACACCTTGAAAGTGAGGAGAGCAATTTGACAGCTCTTCTGCACAGTCTACAAGTATGATGTTAATCACCTCTCTTGGCGTATTTTCTCCTTATTCCTGATGTTTTCTCTTTTCGGTAAAGATTTGTTTTGTATGTGTTTCTAATGTTCTTAAAACTCTCTCATTAATTTCAATATAAGAGTACAGAACACAAACCCAAATATATGTACAGATTGGGGGTAGGATAGAACATGTTCATAAAGTTTATGGTAATGAAACTAACTGTTACAAATATTTAGGTAGATGTTTTGAAGTATATTATATTCATGAATACAAAAAAAGCTAAACAGACATAACATACCATAGGACTGGACCCTCTGAAGTTAAAGCAAATTGAAATTATATTCCAACAAACATCTTTACCATTATAAATTCCTTTCTTTTCACATGTTCTCTTCTCTTTCATACTTTAAATAAGATTGGTGACCCAAAAGTTCCTTTCATAGTACTAGTTTCTGTTCAGTTATGAATTCAGTGTCCTTTTTTTTCCCCTACAGTCGTTCCATGTTTTACCCTTCCTATCCATATTTTAGATACCTGGAAAACATGAAAAGATGAATATGAGTCTAATCTCGCTGTTAACATCTTAGGTTTTTTTGCATATAGAAATATGTCAGTATTATTCATGAACAATGATCTGGACCTGCAGAAGAATCTACACTTTCATGAAGACTTGAGATAAAATATAGTGGTCTAGCATCTGTGGGAATTCTACTTTCCAAAAACAAAATGGTCTAGTTCTTGAAATTTGTGATATTCTGATACACCTTTCTGAAATGCATCCTGTTCTGGAAGACAGAAGATATTATTGTGACAGGCTACACAATAGTATCAATGTATGAACAAGAAATGCAGGAGACAGAAGGAAATAAACTGTCCAGAAACAACAATACTAATACAGTGTGCCCAAATAAGCTACCTATTACTATACTCAAATAGACAAATTTACCAGTCTTCTCCACCTGTCTTTTTGACAGATAGAACAGCAAGATCAGAAGAATTGGGGTTTTAAACAGTAATGTTGCTGATAAGATCAACTGGCAGTCAATCACAATACATTTTGGTTCTTTAGCACAAGTACTCAAAGGATAAAACAAATTCTTGTTCCATATCTCCTAACAGTGATCTCAAACCCCAATGTAGTTAACTCTGCACAATTTTCTTATATCAAATTTAAACAGTCTGATAAATATTTCATCTTTTATAAGAAATCTAGAGGTTCTGAGTTTGTACAGATATGTCCATTCTCAATTGAATTAACCACGATATATTTTGAGCACCAGGACAAATCATAAATCTTAATTGTTGGAAACCAAGCAAATTTAGCTTGAGAATTTTGGATGTCTTGGGCACAGCTTTGGAACTTCTGTTCTTAATAAATGATGGATGAACTACATGCTATGTGAAAATTAAGAAAGTACAGTCAGTTTAACTGCATGTTCTGCTCATGCTCCCGACTGTTATGAAAATATGCTCAGTAGTTTTTTTCCTAGAAGTCTGAGGATCTGCTCTGCTAGATATTTGGAAAAATTCCCAGAAAAAAGACAGTCCCATAAGACTGTCCTAAGGGATATGGAGTTTAGAGATATACAAAAAATCTCATTATATGGGAAAACTAACAATGTGAACTTGCCGAGGGCTCTTGAAGGACTTTTCAAGGGATGGAAGATTAAAGCTGGTTGCTTAAAACCCACGTTATTGGGACTACGTAAAGAATTAAGGATTTTGTATTGGACAAAATCTTAGTTGGAAAGAAACTAGATACTTTCTTAGTTACCAAAGTATGAACTAATAAAATCTAGTTTACAGGAGAAAAAACACATCTAGGGACAAAAAGAAAAAATAAAATATCCCATTTTATCAGTTTTCAGAGATATTTTACTGAATGTTGAAATATACCATGTCACCATTTTATTGGGTCTGTGTTGCAGGGTTTTGGTAGTGGTGGGGCTACAGGGATGGCTTCTGTGGCCAGTTGATAGAAGCTTCCACCACATCTGATACAGCCAGGGTCAGCTGGCTCCAAGACAGACCCACTGCTGGTCCAAAGCCAAGCCCATCAGCAATAGTGGTAGCACCCCTGGGATAACATAAATAAGAAGAGGAGTAATTGTAGATGGAGAAAAGAGTGTGAGGACTCTTCTCCCTAATGAGGAAGGATTGTCAGAGATAAGGTGATGAACTGGCCACAATCCCCATTACCCAGCCCCCTGCATCACTGAGGAGAAGAGGTAGTGAATTTGGGACTAAAGTTATCTAAAGAAGAAAGGAGGGATAGCGGAAGGAGTTTTGAGCTTTGGTTTTATCTCTTGTTGTTTACCTTGGTTTGATTTGTAATAAATTAAACAGATTTCCCCAAGTCAAGTATGTTTTGCCTGCGATGGTAATCGGTGAGTGGTCTCTCCCTGTCCTTCTCTTGACCCATGAACCTTTTGTTACATTTTCTCTGCCTTATCCAGCTGAAGACAGGGAGTTATAGAGCGGCTTTGGTGGGTAATTGCCATCCAGCCCGGGTCAACTCCCCTGTCCTAGTTTCAGCTGGGATAGAGTTAATGTTTTTCCTAGTAGCTGGTACAGTGTTGTTTTGCATTTAGTATGAGATTAATGTCGATGACATACTGATGTTTTGGTTGTTCATGAGTAGTGTTCACCTTAAATCAAGGGCTTTTGAGTTTCCCATCATCTGCTGGTGCACAAGAGGCTTAGGAAAACACGGGTGAGACAGCTGACCTGAACAGGTCAAACCGATATTCCATACAATAGAATGTAACACCCAGTATATAACCTGGGGGAATTTGACTAGAAGAGGCCAGTCACTGCTTGGAGGTGGGCTGGGTATCAGTCAGCAGGTAGTGAGTGTAAGGTAAACATACACAGATATTCTTCCCAAGAATGCCAAGGCAGTGGAAGGATTAAAAATAAAGGTTTATTTCAGATGCAAGGACCACTTTTTTGTGGTGCAGCACACGTCGGACCTTCAGAGGCAAAAGGCTGCTTCCTCCAGGCTTCTCTCTCTCCTTCCCCATCCTCTCTGGACCAAGGAGGCCTTGTGCATGTCTACAAACATGCTATCTCTCTGCATACCACAGAGAGAGAGAGCTTGCTCACAGCTTCTTCCCTGCAGCTTTCTCTGAAATGCAGAAGGAAGGAAAAAAACATCTAACCAATCTGAAAAGGCATTTTGAAGATTTCCTAAATGAAATAAGTTATAGCTTTCCATTACAAATTCTTGCACAATTGCACCTATACCTACATGAACAATTTTAATAGTACATCTTTCATTTTTCTTAGGTTTTTATTTATTTTTTTAATTGCTATTAGTAGTGTTGTAGTAGTATACTTATATTTTATTATCATTACTATTATAATATTTTACTTTGTTTCAATTATTAAGCTGTTCTTATCTCAACTCATGGGTTGGAAATTTTTTTCCTAATTCTTCTCACCACCTGACCAGCAGGTGAGGCGTAAGTGAGTGGCTTCATGGTACTTGGTTGCCAGCTGGGGTTAGACCAGGACACCACCACACAATCAAAGTCATAAAAAAGGCATTTGTTTTCTGTACATCTACTCTCAACTCATCAGAGAATCAGCTGGCCACAAAGGTATTGTTAATTAAGAAAGCAACTACAACCTTGAAATCTCTGAAGAGGTCGGTTAGTCTAAACAAAACGAAACTTGAAAAGGTACATAATATTTATGTTCCCATCTGTTACGAACAAGTATGAACCAGGTCTCAGTTGAAATAAACTGACAGATGTTTTCATTTTTGATGATTTTTTCCCCATCATCTGAAATTGCTATTTGAAAACTTATTCAGTGTCAAAATAGTAGGTGTGTAAGATGTTTTTCTTATCATGAAACAACCACATAAAATAGTCTTGATAAAATAAACAGGCCTTGCTAAGAGTGTGTCTAGTAGTAAAGAGACATTTAATAAAAAATTTTAAGAACTAAGCATGAAATCAGTGATTCTGAGAAAATCTTATCTTGCATTCTGAAGTTCTGAAAATGGAATCCCTCCAGCCTTGATCCCAGGATGCAGAGAATTATTGCAAAGTATTCCACGTGTGGTGATTGGGGAACAAAAATGTCTTAGAGTGCCTCACAGTAGTGTACCTCCATTGGGATAATGTCTTGGGATTGTGTTTTATATTTAGACCTTCTAGATAAAAATAACTATATATTATTTAACTTATTACCACTGTTAACAGTACTTTTCCTCCCTGCCTTTTCTGAAAAAAAAACCACACAAAATGTGATTTGTAACAAATTATATTCCCTACCATATTACATTTTTCCTCAGTGTTTTTGTAATACATGCAGTTAGTAAAGGGGGAAAAAAATCCAGAAATGACTGACATCAAACATAACTCAGTGTTCAATCAGTGACATACCATGCATATTGTGTTAACATAGATTGTAATTACTTTCTCACCAAATGGTATACCAGATCTTTTCACTGAATAATGTATGCAAGTGATGTGCCATCATTCTATCACTACGAATTTAATAGGCATCTCTTTCGGAGAGAAGAAGGAAAGTGAAGGTATTTAACTCGTTTCTTTGAATTTGCACATTCAGTATTGAGCAGCTATGTTTACTAGGGAACACAAAAGTTTTTATTTAAAAATTGTACAGAATTAACATCCAAAATGATGATGAACAGGAAGGAAAAACAAGAGCTTCAAACCCTAAGAACTTCTGACAGTACTGGGACATTAAATTCCATTCACTAGGAACACAGAAGAAAGAACAACCCAGATGGGATGAGCTTGTTGGTTCTCTACCCATTCTTTTCTGTAAAAATGAAAGCATAATTAACATTTTGTCTCAAATCAGTGTTGTGAATTCTTTTTGTCTGGAATCCCTCCTCAGAGGACTATGCTATTTTCATTGTATGTTGTTTTGTTTGTTTGTTTGTTTGTTTTGTGAAACAATCATCCGGAACCTGTGAAGATAAAATAATATTCTAATGCTTACTTATGTGGTCCTAAAGTTAACATAGCATTGATGTGTACTGCTGCCCATTAAAACACATTCTGTCCACAGCATGTAGATTGAACTGTATGAGAAATCTGATACCGTGGCATACCAGGGCAGCAAGGGAGTGCCAAAGAACAGAAGATACAGACAAAATGCTGAGAATAACACATTAAGCCATATTTGACATGTTATAAGCTAACAGAGAACAAAATCAAGTGAGCTTGGAGACAAAGCAGCAGCAAGCTGTAAAACATTCACTTTGACAGTTTCTGAACAGCTTCAAAACCACTCTCGGTTCTGATACCTTTAACTGGTATTATGGGATGGGTATCAGTTTTCTGGACATTTGTGGGATCAGGGAAAGACTCTGGGCAGGAAGGGAGTGCTTCAACTGGAATGGGTACATAAATAAATTAACTTCACACTGAAAATAGGTTTCATTTAACATGAAACAAGGCTTGGGTTTGTGTTTTTTTCAGGTACTTTTGGTAGAAGGAAAGGCATTGAAAATGAGGAGTCTAGACTTCATTTGTACTAGACCAATTTCTGTCTTTTAATCTAGTATTTTGATAACTCAGCTTGTAGAAGACATCTTTTAAATCTATTCTCTGTCTTAATCCCACAAACGCTTAAATTAGAATGGTTTAGGATATTTTGGAAAAGAGATTTCATTTTGTCAAAATTGATGGAACACTCAATTATCACTCCAACTCAGGACATGCAGTTTAGATGTCCAGTCAGGTAAAAGGGTTATTCATTATATTGTAGAGTTTGATCTCTCATGAAAACACTACAATATTCCATTAAAAGTGCCACTGAATCTAAAAAAGGTAATGGTAGTGTCCCATACACCAAACCTCAATTCAGAAATATGACGTTACTTTCGGAAGGTGCAATTTGAATTCTTATCTCAAAAGTCTTCAATAATTCAATATAATATTTAAAGCTGCCTATTTTGGAATGTAGAATTTTTCCTAAAAAGAATGTTCATTTTTCTCATCTAGACTGTAATCTCTGTCTCCATCTCGAATTGAAAGAGGGGGTATAATCTCATGGCTTGAACTACAAGAGATTTTTGAGATTCTTGGCTTTAAAAAATACACCTTTACATGAGTTTTTAAGAAACCTAAATGTTTTGTTTGAGTCTCTCTTTTTCAACATATAAGGAAAACTCTTTGAAAATATCTATTGTTTTCTTCTTTTCAAAGACAAGATCAGGATATGTTGTGAGAAACAAAATGTGATTAAGAAGGTTTTGTGAATATGGAATTAGGAGAGCCTAGTTTTTCTTCCTATAAGGGACTACAAGATACTTCTAAATAGTATTTCCAGATTTAATTGTTTTGTGATATTATTCATTTTCATAGAAAAATAAAAATTTTCAAGTAGGAAACCAGGCATTTTCCAGTATTGCAAATTTAGCTTTAGCATACAAGGGGTTTGAATCTTCGTAGTTTCAGGTAATGTAATGCCTGAAGAGTTTCCATGATTTCTTCACTTTTGTGACATTAATTGCCATGAAAAGTGAAGATATTGGCAAACAGCTCCCTTTCACAAGTTTCTTCTCTAAGCCCACAGCATTTTTGATGGTTTGACCCATAATTATTTCTTCAGTATAAGGATTACTAAATAAACACATATATATATATATATAACTTTTAGAAGAGAGAATTCTACACTGAAAGAAACAACAAGAAATTAAAAATAAAATCTCATTAATAGTGCACCATCATGAGAGCCACAGATAAACAGACATTTGTTGCATTGGAAAAACACTCAATGAATGAAAACACAAACATAAATTAAGAAAAAAGTCATATGCACTTAGAACCCAATATCTTGAAGGACTATATTTCAGGAAGTAAAAAGATACTTTAGTTGCAAAAGCAAACAAACAAAATACAAACCAACCAACTAACCAAACAAACAAAGCCATCTCCCCCCCCCCCCAAAAAAAACCAAAAAAAAACCAAAAAAAAACCAAAAAAAAACCCCAAAAAAACAAAACAACCAGTCCCATTACTAGACATACATTTATATGAAAAAGACTGAAACCAAATCAGGAATAAAATGGAAGATCAAAATCAAGCAAAAGTTTGACACTGACTTTGACCAGTGAAATTTTTAATTTATCCTATCAAAATGGGTCTGCGTTGCCTGGGGTTACTTTTTATTTTCTCTGTTATTTTTAACATACACCATTTTAAAGCTGATTAACTTTACCTGTCACTAGTCTGCAATTTTATTTTTTTTTTCTTTTTTTTAAAATGAACTCTATTGTTCTGTTTATGTTCTTTAAGGAAAAACTTGACAAAAATTCAAGTAGTGTATTTAAATACCTGTAAGCCATATGTGAGTAAAAATGAAAAAAGAAATAATCTTTTACTCTAAAATTTTGTCTGTTATTTATGTAAGTGAAGTGAAAGGATGAAATTAGTAACTAGATCAATTAAGGTCCTCAAGTGTATGTTCATTTTCTGAGATGAACTTAGTACCCACTGAGTAAAGCTAAAAAACCCAACACGAAAATTTCCTAGAGAAATATGAGAAGTACAGTGGACACCTAATAGTAATAATCTAAAAAATAATAGAATAAACTTGTGGTTCAGTTTAGAAGCTAGTCTACAACACTTAAAACATATGTCTTGAGTGATTCAGAGTAAACACATACAAATTAAATTGAGTTTGGAAATACCTCTTTCCTTTTAGTTCTCTAATTTCTCTTAATGGTCAGATTTTCAGTCTTTATTCCCCTCTTTATGGTTTTACTTGTTTGGGTTACTTTTTATTGGTGGTTTGGGTTTTTTGGTGTTTCATTTTGTTTTTGTTTGGTTTGTTAGTTGGTCTTTTCAGTTTTGCTTTTGTATAAGGAAGATTTTAATATTTCTTACCTCCTGGTAATTGATAAAGTAATATTTATATGCAAATGAATATTATGTGTAAAATCTTAAGAAGAACTGTGAAGCCTGAGTAATCTTCTCTTTGTAATTTGTATCAATAAATTGGATTCTTTAATACTGGGGGATCTTGGGGATTTTGTCTTCTATGGTATTGATTATATAAACCTTCCTGAAATTTATTCCTCCATAGATTTGTATGCTTTAGTCTATTTTTTTCCCCATTCAAGTTTGTCATTTATACTTGACTTTAACACTAACTTGAAGTGCAAGTAGAGTCCTTAATAGCAAATCAATTAGCTGAGAAGTAAATAAGCTCAGGTTGTCACCTCTGGAAATCTTTTAAGATTTGAAGAATTTCCAATATTTGTTTTTCATAAAAAGGTAATCTCAATTCAAAAACAAGACTACAGATACATTGATCCTCTCTAAGATAGTTTCATGGCTGATGACAAATGACTGTACTACTTTCAGTAGTCCTAATGAAAGAAAGGAGCCTAGAATTATGTTTCCTTCAGGAAAAAAGTCAGCATTCTTGCTGTGTCTAGTTTTTGTTCTGGCTGGTTTTTTTTATATGTATTTAGTGCTGGTAAAAAGTTCTTTATTGCTAATTCTAAACAATAAAGTCCTTGAAAGCACTTACTCTAATAATGGCAATAATGCCATAAATACTATTACAAGGTTAGCTGTGTATCAACCAGTTTATGTGTTCAATTGATCTACTTCTAGCATAACTTAAATAAGAAGTAAACAGTCAACTGTTAAGTTGAGGATATTATTCTTCCCATTTGCTGGTGAAGAACTATTGAACAGAAAAAGTGAAACTGCTTCCTTCTTTTCACAGAAGAAATCAGTAGAAAAACCAGGAATTGAACCGGTGTCTATATTTGGAATCCAGATGACCTGGATTTGATCCAGGTGACGAAGTCTTCCTGGTATCCTGAAACTATATTTAGGCAGCATATTGGTCCTAAACTGCCAGTGCTGGGTTAACATATGGAGCTGTAGTTTGCTGCATTGAGGCCAAGTACAATTCCTGCCACCAAAGACAAGAATCATCTTCATAGAACTAGTAATAAAAAATAACAATGGATGCTAATCAAAGTTCAATCATGATTGCTGAAACGAATACTCACTAATGAAAAAAAAAAACAAAAAAAAAAACCCACAAAGACTATGTAATCGGAACATGATGATTTATGAGAGAACAAATCACATAGTGAGACTCATAACTGCACATCAATGAAGCTCTGGATTTTGTGTTTGAGGTGCAGGTGTTTTCTCGAAGACAAAGTAAAGAAGCTAAATGTGTTCCCCCTGAATTACCTATGGAATGGACTAAACCTAGTAGATCTTTTGACAAAATCCTAGACATTGATTTCTTTTTTCAGCATCATACATTTGAATCTGTCCTTTTATAGAGAACTTTTATTTTCATTGTGCAATCTTAAAACCAGTAAATATATCATACAAATTAAACTTGTCTTGCTTTTTTCTGTATTACAAAGCAAGCAAGTCACTCCCTCAGCGCTACTTTTTCTTCTGCTGCTTTTGTTCTCCCTGATCTCAACTTTTACACCAGAGACTGTCATAATTGTCTGTTGTATCATGCTGAATTGGTTGTCACATTTTGACAAATAAGAAATCCAGCAACCCTAAACTCATGGAAATTATTATTATGTCATAATTCATCAAATTGTTTGACAAACATTATCCAGCCAGGCCTTATGATAAGCAACGCTTATTGAGTCCTAATTATTTCAAAGGTATAAAAAGCTGTTTACCATAGCAACATTGGAACTATTGCACAGGTGTCATATGATGAAACATCTGTGTTGGAGTTTAGGACTTTTTAGATTCAGGAGCAAATAAAATGCTTCCCAATTATGGGTAAAAGAAGATTCATCTTCCTCCTAATTTGGCACAAATGGAAAGGTTAGCCTTTTGATTGCTTCAAAGAACAAATTGGACTATTACAGTAAGAATAAAAGAACAGGTCCTCAGAGTGTTGTTGTAAAGAGCAGTGCAGTCTCTAATTTTGTATTAAGCAAAAGTAATCAGAAGACCTTTATACAGAAATAAATATAACTGTGAGCAATCTGTTTCCACTCGATGTGCTTAGACCTTAAACATCAATTCACCGAAACTGGTTTTATGTGATAAGTGTTTTAGAGCAAGCATACAGCAGGTGCTTACCATTGAAGTTTGAAGTTGACTTTTATGCTTCCTCCCAAAGGAGCAGAAGATTGTGATTCTATTGTCTGTAGGTTCATGGGAGGTAAGAAAGAGAGCAGACACAAGAAATTTGCTTCATTTCCAGGTGTCTTGCACAAGGGCTAATCTTGCACATGCTAATCTTTTCAAGTACTGCTCATGAAAGTTCCATTTGAGGTGTTACCTTGGAGGAGGCAGAAGCTGTGGCCTTTGCTACTTGTGTGTAGACCCAGCTGGGTAAAGGACTCTTCTCCAGGACCTCAGGTGCCAGCATAGCTCCTCAATAATTTTTATTTTTTCTTCAGCTCACTGTCAAACTTTTTGTTTGTTCTACGCTTTAGTTTATTCCTTTCTAGAACAAGGTGCCCCAATATCATAGTGGAGGTATTCTTCTGTGCCTTGTTATGCTGTATGTTACACAGAATCAGTAATGTCAGACAGAAGGACATATCAAATTATCAGCCCTTTTCCAGAGTAGGTATCGCTGACATAATTTTCAAAATTTAGAAGCATTCTGAAACTTTAGGGCTTATAACTTTAGCATATAAACGTATTCACATGAAGTAGATTGGAAAATAACAAAGTTTCAGTCAAGGCTTTTTGCTTTCAGAAGAAATATCTATTTTCTACTAATTTGTTTTTGATAGAAAGTGTTTACTTTCTTCTAAAGCTCTTGAAGTGTTTGCAAAGGAATTTTTTGAGGGGCAAAAATTTAAGTTTTTTACTCTTCAGATACAGTAATTGCCACACTGACTTAAAGGAGAGTTAAAGAAAGCAATATCTTTGAGCATGTGTCTTAATATGAAGGGATTATTAGTGATTGTTTTACCAGCTGCAAGGCTACAAATTATGGGTGAAAGTCTAAATTCTGTTTGGTATTCCATGAAGAGACAGGTTATCATTCAGAATGTTATGGTCAGGATACAGAAATCATCCATAGTTTGCATAGGAAGATAAATGAGGTGTTGTACTAGAACCACTTACAGGTTTTCCAGTCCTGTTCTCATCCTTGGAAAGTGTTGCAACAGCCATATCATGTATCTCCTGACCTCATGCAGATGGAAGATCCGTTGTTGATTTTATGCAGTACTGCAATGCAGAAAATAAAATAAAATCTCATATTATGAGCTCTGATGAGCAACAAGCAACCTCCCCTAACTGATGCCCTTTTCTAATTCTTTTTGTTCCTCCGTACTACCAGAAAGAAATTTTTAACATATTTTAACATATTTTTTCCAGTGTAGGCTTTTAGGTCCCTATGTGTACAAAGCATGTCATGTGGCATTTGTGGGGGGTTGGTGACTGATACCCAGACACAGAATTGGCTGTCTTTGGTCTGCACTTAATGTATTTAAGAACTACAGGCTTCCCAGTCTTCCCCATATGTTCCCTTTATATATGGAAAATTAAGGAAAAGAAGGCAGATGTATGAGAGAAACTAGATGTATGGTAAAGTAGAAGTTTGTTCCATGGTTTACCTAAAATATTTATGGACTCACTTGTAAGAGTTGTGGAGCCATGTAGACAAAACACCTCTTCAGAAAGCTAATGATTGTATATGTGAAGTTTCATTTCTCATTTGGCATTGTGACCTTTGCTCTAAGATTCAATCTACTAGCTTGCCTACTTGGAAAGGCAGATGGCTAGTTTGCTAGAGATCCAGGAGGGTGCTTACCAGTGCGTACGAAGACTTGAATACTCTTTTAATCCGAGCCAGTGTTATGGCAAAGCTGTGTAGAGTTTCTGTGCCCTGATTTCCCAGTTGTAAAGCAGAAATAATACCAAAGCTTTACTTTAGAGGTTTGACATGAAGACAATCATGTTACAATCTGTGAAGTATTTAGTTATTATAGTAATGACAGTTCAGAAACATTAAGAAAATTTAGACAAATGGATCTCCCCCCTTTCAGTGGCATTTCATTTTATGATTTTTGTTTTTTTTTTAATTTGAAAATAATTGAGATGAAAGTATATGATTATTCTTGTCTGAAAAAGTTAGCAATATTCACATACAAGTGTGTGAGCATGTATATAGGCTGATAAAAAAATCAGGATCACTGAGGTGAACGCCAAGTTATATGAACCTAAAATAAAGCAACACCATATGACCACTGAGACAAGCACAGAGATATTCTAATGACATGACATTACTTGTCAGTAAAGTCATTAACCTCATAAAAATACAATTCCTTTTATATTAGAATTCTTTAAGGAGCTGCCTATACAAATAACAGTCCCAACTTACTACATTAGAACTTATCCCATTCAGCATATTTTTTTATATCAAAGTTATTCTTGATTGAAAAGATATATAATATTCTTCAGTTTATGTCTTCTGAATATAGCAAGACAGGTATAGTGTAACATACCTTACAAGATATTTATCTTCTGTCTTACTCAATAGAGAATTAATGGTGTAACACAAAGCACATAATTACCTTGCTTTACATAAAGTCTATATTCATAAGTTGTCATGAGGTTGTGCAAAATTATGCTTTGATGATTGTAAGAAAAAATAAAATACCTTACTTTCGGAAGAACAAGAAGAAAGAAATACAAGAGGAGCTCAAGGGCACTAGTGTGGGCAAGGGTGGAAGGTGAAGAAAGAACTGGTAACAATCTAAGCATCACAGACTTGATGGAATAGGATTCTTGCATTCCTACATGGAGCTTCGTTATTCAATGCATCTTAGTACTCCTGCACTGAAGTGTTCTTAACCTCCTAAATACACCTTTGAGGATCACAGTGGCCCTAGAGACAGGAGAAGTAATACAGTTTACTGAGTAGCATCAATTACTCTGTCTAGAGAGCCAAATACCTCTAGGTTGTAGTTCCAAACTAGGTGGGAGTTGTATGTTAGTGGCAGATGTCACAAGCATCCTGGGGAGTACTGATGAGAAATTCTCATAAGCAGTTGGTTGCTCTTGGGGTTCAGTGAAAACCTTCTCGGTTGTCTTGTTGCTGACAGCTTTTCACTTGTAAAAAAGTGTTAAGAATCCCTTTTGAAAAAACTTTTTGGATTTCTTTTTTTACTGTAGTGGAATACAGGTGACAAGACGAAAGAGAAGAATGTCTGTCATGAAAATGTTTAGTTCTTCTCCTCTTGTTCTGATATTCATCTCTAAGATGGTTATTGTCTCCTCTCTTGCTGTTGTCAAAGATTGTAATGCTTGGACTACTCTGTCTGACAACTGTACTAAAAACCAGACAGAATTCTCAGTTCTGCTCTTTAGTTACTTCTATCAAGTTGATACTGCTTCTATGACAACATTTTATAAATGTTGTTTTTCAGTGCTGTTGTCCCAAGTCCAGTTTTGTTATTCCTTCTGTAGAAAATCTTGATGCATCACACTTACAAATAAATCCTGTGAAAACAATAATCAGTCTGAACTTTTGGGTGAATCAATATACTTCACTAGCTGAACATAGCTTGTGACTGAGTGAATTTCTTTTTATTTATTTATTTTGATATCTTGACAGAATAATATTGAAATATTTTGGTCTAAACATCTGCTCTCATAAAGATGATGTCAAGAAGGCTGTTACAGTTCATGCTTATTATGATAATCCTAAATAGATGTTATAAAAGTAAAAAGGTGTTTATATAATCTGAAAAGCTTATTTTTGTAAATAAACTAGTACACTAGATTTTACATATTAGTTTTACTAGGGTTGTTAAGACACTACTGTATTTTTCTTGTAATTTGTAATTATTGAAGGTCTTTTTCCCCTGAGGGCAACAGTCAATTGTATATGGCTGATGAAAAATACAAAGTGATAGTCTATAACAAATTGTGTTATGATCTTTTTCATTTTACAAGTAAATAGATTTTTATATGGAACTATAATTTTTGCCTTACATACAAAACAACCTCATTGTAAATGTTTAATTTTAATTCAGTCAAAAAAGCTTGAATACCAGCTCAATGACTATGTAAATTTCTTAGAGTCAGAAGTTGGAAGCACTAATTACTGGCCTTTGTGCTTACAACTGACTTCAGAATTGTTCAATTCATTATGCTGCTTTCACAATAACTCCCCATTAGCAAAGAAGCTTGTCATTCAAAATGGCATCATGCATTTTGTCTTGATTAAGAGTGAGTCAAGAAAGCTGACCCAGCAATGAATATCTGACACTTTCCATGTTTAGAGGTCCTAGTAGTCTCTGTTGATTAAATGCTTCTGTAAAATCATCTGTACTGTTAGACAGTGATTCTGTAAGATTTCAGGTGTCTTAATTCTCCTTGATTTCTACATTATCCCAATTTCACATTGCTGACTCCCCATAAAAAGGAGGTGATGGATCAAAGTACTATGCAGTTCACCCTATGCCCAGTCTTACAGAATGCATCTTTCATGATGTTAAAAAATCAGTGCCTTTTGCTAATTAAGAATATGGTACCTTTTTTTTGTAATATCAGAGTTCCATTACCAGAGAGTGGTCACAGTATTGGAGATTTTCCCCTATCATAAACAAGATCTGTACCTGTGAAATGATAAGAGTTTCCACCACCAACCCCATCCCCAACTTCTAAATGGTTGATAAATTATATTACATTTTTCAGGCTCTTTGCTTCTACTGGTCCCTAACTTCTTCAATGAAAATGCCACAAACACCTTTGACATTACTTACTTCTACATATTTGTGAGAAAAAAAACCTGACAAATAAAAAAAAACCCTATAAAAAGAACAAAAAATCAAAATGCGTAAGGCAATATCTAGATTAGTAATCTTTAATGACTGCTTCTGTTGCACTAAGTTTGAAGAATAGTCTCATAGCAAGTGACTTGAAAGTAATCATGACATGATGAAATTTCAAAGTACATTTAAAGAAAATGTACTTTTTTAATATTGAGTTTTGAGAGTTACTTTTACTTATTTTGAAATTTTATAATAGATTCTAAACATGATTTCAAACTTTTCTCTGCAAACATAAGGACTGGACACTTATCATTGTTTTAAATGAGCCTCTCATGTTGACATATTCTTTCAGTGAGTTGTTTTTAGGAAGAACACCAAATATTTTGAGTCTTACAGTATAATTATCAGAATTGTTGATATTGTTATTGGGTCAAAATGTGGCACTCAGCTGCTCTCAAGCATGCAGCAAGTATATAACATGCATTAAATCAGTCATGATGATACACACAACGCACTTTTGTGTTAAAGAATAAAAGGTATTGTCTGCAATTGAAAATAACATTATTTGAAAATAATTGTTATCTCATAGAAGAGTTTCCTCCCTACTTCCTTTCTACTGTCCCCATTTAAGACCTGTAATAGATGTAAAGCAACATCATATATATCCTTCTTACTTGCAATTTAAAAGGCAGTACAAGATTTTAGAAGTTAAAAAAAAAATGGTAGTGATGGTGTTCTGAGACAGAATAGAAGGTACAATAATAAATTGTGTTGTGGGAATCAGTCATTATATTATGATAGTAAGAGACATCGCTCTTTCTTCTTTCAACTAACTTTAACACATTTCAAATGCCTTTCTATTTGAGTTAAATTTTTGACTCTGTACCAAACATTTGCCTTTTAATTCTAACATTATTGACTTTCTAGTTAAATATGACCACAAACAGAAATATCACCATCTGTGGTAATGTCATTCATAATAAAGATATTGTCAGAAAGGATGTGGAAAGATTCACTCACTCTCTTGTAATAATTCTTGTAAGTATCATAAGGACTAAGTTGTGCACCATAATATATTTCAGTATTTTTGGTGTGGGAATCAAAGATTTTCTCTCTCTCCCTCTCACTCTCTTTTTTTTTTTTTTTCATTTTCACCCTCCGTTCTTCTGATCCCCTCCTCAAAAAGAACCGCAATCAAAACCGCAAAGCTCCCTCCCCCAAAAAAACAAATACCCAAACCTCCAGCTCCAAAACATCCTTAAAACTGTGTTTAGTGTGGATTTTTTAAATTTTTTTTCCTTGTTTTATATGAAGAAAAAAAAGATAAAAAAGATATCAAGTTACGGATACATTTTTCAGAATCAAGTTTCTGGGGTTTTAGTTAGTCATATTCCCTTGTCCTTCATATAAATTAGAGGAATAAATAATTCTTGCAAGACACTTTTCACTTAGCACAGAGAATTGAACCATTTCATTTATTTATGGTCCTGTTCACCCACTACAGTCAGACATATATGCAGCCATTCTGTAACTGAAACCACAGTTTATGCACCATTGACAATTGATCTGAGTTTGTGGCCAGCGATTTGTATAATTTCAGGTCACGCTTGATGGTCCTCCAGTTTCCCCTCTGACCTTGCTCCTGTGATTGGGTGGCCTGTGGGTCTCAGGGGGTATGTTGTGTCAGTCTGCAACACATCTGTTATTCCTCTTTTTGTGCACTGAATTCGTATTTAGACCTTGTGAAACAAACTGACAGTTTGTCAAGGAGCAGCTGCAAAAGTATTCAGTTCAAAAGATACTGTTAAAAACAACTGCAATTCCATTTCAGTCTTATTAAAGCTGCTCTCTCTTTAACTCTAGTTCAAGCTAAGTTATATGAAGAGTTACCAGCTGTGCAGCATTGATTTGAAGTGTAATAATGTGCTTGAAGATTCACTTCTAAAACTAAGATGAAAGCTGAGTATTTTTCCCAATGTCAGTGGCAGCAATTATTGTGGTTGTCCACCGGCTAAGGGTGAGAGGCTCAATTCTCTTTTTTCTTTCAAATCCCTACCAAAACTTTTATGTCAGCTGTGCAGAATTATGGTGTCCTTTCTTCCTTCCCTTCAGAAATGCAGTGTAATTCCTGTATGCTCTTGTGTGTGTGCAGATTATGACATACCTCAGGAGGGTAGAATATGTTTGGGTTTTTGCCTTGCCCTAATCCTCATTGTTTCAAGTATCATCATCCCAGAAGTAATGTTTAAGTAAATTTCAGTTGTTCGTTGTAAAAAATATACTGTTATTGGACATAAGTGACTGTTTGCTTACAAATAGACTATTTCTATGTCTCTAGGCTGGAAAGTCCCATTGTAGTGCCAAGACACAACTCCAGCTATCAGTATTACTCTCACAAGAAGATTGGAATTCCACTTACCCTCACAGTAAATGATGTTGGACCTTTATTTGAAGGATGTCAGACTGTATTTTTAGCTTGATATTGATCACATGAAGGTGATAGGAGTACATGGTCGTGCATTCCGGAAGCTTACCTAGATGGCAGGTACCAGGATGTACTTTTAAATGTGGGGTGTGCCCTTTGTGCATACAAACTGAGTCACATTGGGTCTGAGGGTAAATAGTTTGTAACTTAATATAAATCTTGACCTCAAGATCGCTTACACACTACCATGTAGATTCAGTCAGTAGGTATTGCAAGTCAGGTTTTGAGATAGTCAGAATTTTGATCAGTAGCATATGTGATGGTTTTTCTGGAAATGCTTCTATCAACAGAGGAAATTCTAATGTTTTATTTTAAGTAATTAATTCTATTTATGTTCTGTTATGATCCCATTCCAACAGAGTTGAATCAATAGATTTTGATAGTTCTGAATTAAATACTTCGGAATTTCTATGTCATAAGAAATTCTTGAGCAACAATGCTTAGTCATGATTCAAGAAAAGTAAAAACACACCAAATACCCTGTAATTCTAGTCTTTCCCAGAGATGAAAATTTAATTTTCAGAGCAGCTCTAATAAGCAGTGGCATTAGTTTTTTTTTATGCAACAGACACATTCCTGTTTGAAGAGGAGTACTTTTCCATACTTGAAAAAGGAGTTTGAGGATAGATTGCGTATTTGCTTGCTGAGTGTTGTTAATATAGCTTCTCTTTCACAAGCGAACTTGAAATCTCTATGTTTGACCACTGTGTTTGGCCTCGGTAAGACATCTCTTCTGTTTTACTGAGGCAACCGATCAAGGGCAGCTCTCTGTTTTGCCAGGGCAATACCCATTTGGATATCTTTACAGGAAAGGACACCGAAGAGAAACTCAAGATTCCCAAAAAACTGCCTTGTACATAGTATGGCTTAGTAAATATGTCAGAGATGGTCTACTGACTGCAAAAGGGCATGCACTGATTGTACAAGGGAGCATGATCTTGAGTGGAATATGAAAGGTAATTTCATGGTTACCTTTTCCTTTCGGTTTTGCCTGTTTGGGGCTGTTGTCTTTTGCGATCAAGAGGGAGTGGGACAGGATTTTTCAAATGCTGTTTGTTCTGCTGTGGAGAGGTTAATTATTCCAGTTATTACTGAAGGGGAGCTGAGGAGACTGAGAGCTGAAGGTAAAACAGCTCCCCTCCTTTCTGAGAGGATAATACCATGTTGGAACATGTATCTGTTCTCCTTCATCAATTCTTTCCCACTCATGTTCTTATTCTAACTGTTGTATTGATGTAACATGTCTTGTTACATTTTTATTTATGTATTTACTTGTTTTTAAAAAAGCTTTAGT
Organism: Corapipo altera; assembly: GCF_003945725.1. Lineage (NCBI taxonomy): Eukaryota > Metazoa > Chordata > Aves > Passeriformes > Pipridae > Corapipo > Corapipo altera. Next base: position 2,576,629 of record NW_020884924.1, read on the forward strand.
ACATATATGGTAAGTCTTTTAGTCAAAGTAACCTGTAACAGCACAGACCTGGGATTGAATCATTTAGTTTTCTTTGTGGTCTGCAAGACAGACATGTATAGATTCAGTTCTGTTTTTTGGTTTGTTTTTTTTTTCCTTCCTTCTCCAGTCTACACTGAGTATAAACTCCAAAGCATTTTACTTGTTAATATTCTACGTAGGCCACATTGATTGCTTCAGCTGCACTGTACAGTTTAAGGTCTCTGCACGATAAAAATTTTTGTTTTCTTCTCCAAAGGGTTTTCAATTTGATTCCATCTGTGCTAAGATTTTCTGCTTATGGTTCATCTGTCAGTAATTTTGAACCTTTCCTAAATGGTAATCAAATTTTAGATGTGATTGGAAGATTTTCTCTTACCTCATCAATTAACTCTGCTTGTGAGGAAAAGGCAAGCAGCTATTAATTTTGTCAATTAGGTGTTGCCAAACACTCAGCTTCTTTGACATGCTGATCAAAAAAGTCCATGCTTCCCACAAACCAGGGTATGCTTATCTCTGGCAGCAATGTTCTTCCTTGTCTTTGGGGGTGAAAAATTAATGCTAAAGCAATAGGAAGGAAAATTAAGTAGATATATATGCATATACAAGCTTCATCAGTTGAATGAATTTTTTTGTTATTGCTGTCAAACATTTCCACTCTTTATATTTTTTTTTTTTTGCTATAGATTCAAGATCCTTTCCTTCCTTTAGAGTTCTATTTTTTAATAGTTTTTACTTCCAAAAGCCCTCCATTCCCAGCCCCAATCTGTGCCAACTTTGCATGAGTTTCCATGAAGCTCCACTTCCATTCAGTGTCTGGCAATTTTTTTGTCACGTTGTGAAAATCAAAATTGTATTTATTGTACAGTCTGACCAATGATCTTGTGTAAATTGACCATGTCCCTAACTATTCCTAAAACGCACCCTACTTTTTTGTTTGTTTTTTTGGGGTGGGGGGGATTTGAGTTTGGGGTTTGTTTTTTTTTAAGCAAAAAACTCATTACAAGCTTTATTGGAAATATTTAGGGTTTTTTGCTGGAAATCTTGAATCCAGTAAGTTTTGAACATGCTTGAATTTTTTTCACCAATTGAATCAGCTGAAGCCTTACTAACAATTTCTTCCAGGCTTGCAAAGTATTTGCGTGGACTTTGAGAACAGATCAAAAGAGTATTCTGCATGATTCTCACAGTATGCAAATATTGCCTTTAAGGACTATACACGTAAAAAGGGTAATTTCCTTACCATAAGAGATTATTTCCCATGTTTCACTGTCTTCTACAGATCATTGACTGATATTCTTCATATTTATCCTGCAGTAAGTTCAGAATTAATTTTCATTTGTTTCTCTTTATTCTTTTCTCTTTTATGTCTTGCTATTTTTCCCTGTACAGTGAACTATTTTTTGTCTCCCTTGTTGTATTCCACCTCTGGCGGCAAGGAGATATAAAAAATCACAAATATATTCAATTATCATTGGAAATGACCACAAGGAAATAAAAAATAATGCAGGAGTTGGGTTAGAGAAATAAGTCAAATTAAAGCAGTATAAAACCCATTTAAAAATAATAAACATTTACTTTCATTTTTGTCACCCCTGTTTACCTTCATTAGACCTAAAAAGGAAATCTGGATTAATAATAGGTAAAATATGGAGTTCTATCAAGGAAGAAAAGGCCTGTCATGTCACTGATTCCTTTTAATTTCCCATGCTGTGTAGGTCCTTGTGGTATGTTGTCTAATTGCTTCATGAGGGTTCTTTAAGTGAATGTTACTAACCTAAACGGGACAGGTAATTCTTTGAGGGCTCAGTCAAATTTATTTTTGTTTCATTTTATGTATTTTCCTTTTTTTTTCAGTTTTAAATGTAATTTTTTGTTTGTTTTTTAAATATATGCCAGTCATTGTAATAGCGTTTAGTAGAGAAAGCATCGAAATGAAAAGAAGTAAGTAATGTTGTAAATAGTTAGTTCCTATTTTTTTTTACTCATCCACACAAATTAATTTGTAACTTCAGTATTTTTGATCATGTTCAACCCAAAGGATTTATTAAGAATTTTTGAAAGAAATCAGCACAAAGGAAACCAATTCTTCTCTGGGCCAGTGAAGAAATGGTACTGGTCTTTGAATGAAATCCTGGGGCTCTGCTTAAACCTCATTGATTTTTAGTAGGAATTGCTGGACCTATTGGAAGGAAAATAGATACCTTTGAAAGTTCAGCAACAAAGAAGCAGTTTCTATTTCTGTGTTACTCTAGTGACAAATGCTAGCTGGCTTCTCTGCACAAAAGAGCTCTTTTAATAGGCAGAGTTCATACTTGCAATTCTGATGCTACCAAACTTGAAAAGGAAAATCCTACCACCTCCACTTTCCTTATTACTGGTGTCAGTATGGCTTGTAGGTAATGAAGCACTGGATACATTGCAGATCTCTGTGTACAGAGGTGAAAAAACCAGGACACAGCTTACAAAGACAGACAGTAATCCCTAACAACAAAGTAAAAGCAATCATTGTGGTATGAAACATTTCAGACAAATCTCATGGAAATGAAAAATTACTGTTGACTTGCATTCCCTTATGATAACAGCATCAAGACTCTTCTGATTTGTTAGTTCAACATGGAGGAGTTTCTCAAACAAATGAGTGTAAAGGTCCAAAACTACACGATCCCAATTTTGGGGATGAAAATTGGAATATTTATTGAACATACGAAATGCAATTTGAGGGTCTCAGGGGCAGGATGTGTCAATGAGGAGGGATGTCAATGATGCTAACCAGGGGAGGGATTATGTTAACTAGGGGATTACACAATTGATTTACATTTCCCATAACAAGGATTACATATGGGGGGAAGATGGTTAATATTTCCTGTATCCAGGATTACATGGGAGGGAAGAAAACAAAGGGGTTTCAACATGGTCTGATGACATTATCACAAAGTCTTTCCATATCCTGCGGAAGGAAACAGGGTAATCAACATGGTTGAATATCAGTGGGTCTTGTCTGGTCCTCAGATGATGGAATTTCTCTCAGTCCCTTTTGCCCAAGGTTTGCTGTTTAAACCCATCAAACTCCTTTGTGATGATAGCTGAGTTTCGGCCCTTAAAATGAGGAATATGGGGATTTCTTTAAGTAGTAGAAAGTGAAACAAATATCACAGCAGTTGCTAGATTGAGGTAAACTCATGATTTACTTCATCCGTTACACATTAAATCAGCATGGGCAGTGTACTAATAACAGTGTTGTCCAAATTAGGCAGTGGGAGGAAGCAAAGATGTCCACACTGGTTGCTGACTCTCAGGACTGTAATCCAGCAGCACTGTATTTGCAGGCAGCTTCCCAAAGCTGCTGATGATGTAGGACTAGGAAGAAGCTGCTGGTAAAGAGTCAGTTGGTACTGGAGAGAGAAGACAGAGTACTGAGCATGGTGAGGAGACAGAGTAAAGTCATGAGTGGGCTCAGAGCAGATGATTAGGAGAATAAAAGAACACCCTTGACTTTGGTAGCAAATGTGATGACAGTTTACAAACTTAATACTAGCACAGTCTTACAAACCACTTGGTTTTTTTTCATTTGCAGTGGGGTTACTTACTTTTTTTTAATAGCTAAAACAGACTGCTGTGTAGATCTAATGTCACATGCTGCATAATAGAAAAAAGGAATGTTGACCTCTAGTTAATCTGGTGCTGATCTTAACACGTAATATGATGCTATTGAATTTTTTTCATTTTTCATGGCTAGGTTTCATGAATGAAGATTTGGGAAGGACTCTACCCACATTTGCTACAAGTACGCTGGTGGCTAAAGAGGCCAATGTGAGATAGACAAGTCTGGTTGCAAAAGGCACAGTAGAAAGATTCCTTGGATGGTATTGACAAGACACGATTCTTTCTATGCTGTCTTTTCTCCTCAAGAGTGATCCTGCGTGTGTTCTCAAAAGCATCAGCAGCGTTCTGGATAGTGTGTCTCCAGACCTCCCAATTGGAGGCCAGAGTAGACCAGTGATGATGATCAACGTGACCGAGGCCAAGATGTTGTTTCAGGGAGTCCTTGTATCTCCTCTTCGGGGCTCCTCTCTTGCGGGAGTCGGTGGCAAGTTCACCATAGAGCACGATCTTAGGGAAGTGGTAGTCCTTCATCCTTCCCAATGCAGCTGTGTTCTCAGCAACATGGCCTCAATACTTGTGACTGCTGCCTGTTCTAGAACAGATGTATTGGTCACATAATCTGACTAGTGAATGTTTAGGATTGTACAGAGGCAGCGTTGATGGAAGTGTTCTAGGAGTTGCAGGTGATGGTGGTAGATGAACCATGATTTGGATCCATATAAAAGAGCAGACACCACAGTGGCTCTGTAAACACTGATCTTTGTACTTTTCTTCAGGTGTTTATTTCACCAGACTCTTTTATGGAGTCTTCTGAAAGTTCTATATGCCTTTGCTAACCTGTTGTCTATCTCTCCATCAATCTTACCATCCGAGGAGATGAGGCTCCCTAGGTAATTAAACTGCTGGACTGATTTGAGCTCTGATTCGCCAGTGGTAATATTGAGATGACAGAAGACTTCCTGAGGTGCAGGCTGACAGAAAATTTCTGTCTTCTTTGAGCTGACTTCCAGACCAAAAAGCTCAGCAGCCTCTGCAAAGCAGGATGTCAAACGCTGCAGAGCTACTTCTGTGTGGGTGACGAGGGCGCCGTTGTAGGCATAAATAATCTGTAGATGACCTGAAGTGCTGTTTGGAGAAAGAAGTATTCCCTGATAATTGTGGCTTCAAACAATGGAGTGCTATCTCACCCCTGGTTACTCCTCTACCAATTATTTATGTTCACCCTTGAAAGCTGCTCCATTTACAACTAGAAAGGAATATCCAAGCACTTTGTCCTGTGCTGGTTGTGAATATTAAATTGCATTTATGTCAGCAGATTTTTTATTTGTTTATTTTAAATACCTAACTTTCTGCCTGAGCTTAAGTGCATAATATTCTCTGTTTGAATCCCTTTACCTCTATGATATGTCATTTTATGCATAGAAGAGACACTTCTCAGGAACAAATTTCATTTATGTTGAGTCTTTTTAAACATTTTATGTGATTCTACAAAATAACTAAATGACCCTAATACGATATTTTTAAGAGAAATAAGAAATCAGCATATCATACTTCTGTAATAGTTTTTATTTTCTTCATTATGTAATTTTTTTCTAACTTTCTAATTTGTTTTCTGTTAAGTATCATAGTAAAATCTTCTTACTGAACAACAAAATATAAAAACCTAATATGTGATTCATGAAAGACTTCAGTGGTTCAGTCCTCTACTACTGTCCAAGATCAGTGAATTACACCCTATTGCATTCATGTGAATATTAATATCTAAATCAATTTTCTGAAAGGATGTTGCAGAAGACAACAATATTTCTGCCAAAAAAAAAAAAAAAAAAGAAAAAAAAGCTCCTCTCTTGTGCTCACTGCAACTTTGATTTCCATCTGTCCACTTAGTCACAGAGCAGAGGAGTAACATCACCGTATGAATGTCAGGCTGCAAACAATTCCTTTTATCAGATCATATCTGATATTTAATTTTTTTTTTTAATTTTATGACAATTTTTTTATTTGGCAAATCTGCACAAATTCTGAAAAAAATTCCAACCTAATTGATTTAATGAATCCCATATAATTCACATTTATATGTGAATATATTGTTTTGTGTAACTAAAAGCACTTAAAAATATAATTCAAACTCAAATGAATAGCTAAATAGCAGGACTAGCAAAATTATTCTTTCTAACATTTTGTCTAAACCTTTAGTACTTCCAGGAATTTTCTCAATTACACCTAATCATAAACACTTTTGTAAAAGTGGTGTGGGTTTTTTTGTTTGCTTTTTTTGTTGTTGCTTCGATTTTGTTTTTTTGTTTTAAGAAAAGGAGAAAATATTTTTGTAAAACTATTTAACTGCTGTAATAAAAATAGAAACAACACACCCATTTCCAGAGGCTTCCTAAAATCAGGGTGGTTATCTGATAAAGAGGCACACTTCCTAGCTGAAAATATCCAAGTTGTTCCTTACTAACTAAATTTGTATGACTACACGCAGGGAGTCACAAAATTTTAGGAAGGTAACATCAAGAACAAGGGCACTCAGCCTGGTTTTTGCAGCATTCTTGAAGATAGACACGAGAGGATGGGCTGTGTGGATATTAAATTTTAAAAGCTTCTTATACTTCAGGAAGCCTTTAAAACTATAAAAAATTTAAAAGGATTTATAAAAACTACATATGCACAATCTTCAAAAGAGCTTGAAATATGTTTGGAAAGATCAAAGAGGAATATCTTACATTATCATATGATGGGGGAAGGAGAAGAGAAGGAAGAGAGAGAACAAGTGTCTGGAGTTTGGTGTTGCAGGTGAAGAACAGAACTGAGGATAAAGGTTTGCTTTTCACAGTCTTATCTGGCACAGAGTTTGCCATCTTACTTTTTATATCTATCTTAGTGCTACTTAGAAAATTGTAGAAGGAGGTGGGGTGTGAAATGTCTGAACAACCCATGATATTCTGTGGAAAAGAAATGTGCCAGTTTTAGTGCTTGAATGGCTGTAATTATCATATTGTGGGCGAGAGTGCTGAAAGCTTAACATTTCAGCGAAGTATGGTAGGTTTATTCAATGCAAGATGTTGATATGTACCTATAACTTGTACATGATACAGTGTGTCACTAAAAGCAACAACAGAACAACCGTTGCCTTTAGGCTGAAACTATATGTGCAATTTAGGTGTTTTCTAAAGGTCGCTTTATAAATGTTGCATGGAGTATGCTACAAAAGGCTTACACTGTGGCACTTGACAGTTCAGAGTTCCTTTGGTTTTATTATGTTGAGTGTACTTCCAAACTTGCGATTTCAGTACACTTTCTCCTAAGCAATTACAATGTCTTTCAGGATATTCATTAAGCTTCTTTTGGTTTTTTTCACCCTAATTTAAGAGACCATGTCAGGTTAAATTTAGTTCAAGTTTCAAGTTTATGACTTTTTTTTTTTTAAATACAAAAAACCCACAAACAAACAAACAACAAACAAACAAATGCTACACAACCCCCACTTCCAATCAATGTGAAACAAAGCTATAACCTTACAGTTAGAGTTGAAGTCCTTGTGTGTTTGGAACTGAAATACTACATTGTCATTTAAGGGTAAGAAAAAAAATATTTTTAAAAAGAAATAAATAATTCACATTCATTGTTCAAGCAGGTGGATGTAAGTAACCCTCTTCAAAAAATCACAGTGAACTTCTCACTGTAACTTATTTCTGTATACTCTTTTGCTTTCTGTTTGTTGCTCTTTGTGGATTTTTCCATAACCATTGGTGATTTGTGCTCAGATAGGTCACAATTATTTTCTCTCCAGATTATCTTCTCTAGAGAGAGAATGAATTCTGTTGGTTCAGAATTGAATTTGGCACAGTCAGGGCCAATTACTGCTACTCTGTTCTGCTAAAATAACTATTGGTTCAGAAACTATTACAAGTCCTGTTTCTTTGTATTTTCTGTGTTGCCACTTTAAACTCTTCTATACTTGCTTACTGTTTTTTGTCTTTTCAGGTCTGGAGTCTTCCTGCAAAACATACAGAGGCCATAAGTGGGATGCCTCTTTTCTCACTGCACCTGAAGTCTCATAGTAGCTCTTACCATACACTGCACTATGAGGATGGTATATCCTCTAATTTGCTTATGTTAGCTGCTTTTGGGACAGGTTTCTCTGGTGCCTTGCAATGAGGAACCAGGAAAGTCCAAAATGCTTTTTGAGCTGTTTGAAAATAACTGTCTAAGCTAGACATGAAACTATAAGAAAACAAATAAGGAATGGAATCTATTTCCTTCCACTGTCTGTTTCAAACTCAAGAATATCAAAATTATTTTACCTTTAAGAGCCATGTTTTGAGATTTTAACATTATCAGAGCATAGAAATGAGTAACTATGCTTCCTCAAGGTGTTTAGACGCTTTATACACTTAACATGCCCATGAGGCTTTTCATGATCTACTGAGTTTTTCCAAGGGAGGTACATTGGTTTATGATGCCATTTATTTCCTCTCTCATTTTCTCTCTATTTGTGCTTAATGTTATCTTATATAAAAATGCAGTGTTTTCCCCCAAGAATGATCCAAACATATTTTACAAATGCAACACTTTGAATTTGTTGAACCTCAATGTCATTTAATTAAGTAGCCTTGGAAAACAGGTATGTACAAGTAGAGTTCTGTATTTCTGCCTGCCCTGTGAGGCAAACAGACATGCTGCACATCACAGTTATAAGCTCTTTCTTGAATTCTTTTTGCTACTAAGACTCCCACTGAAACCATCAAGGAAGTTACTTTTACAAGGAATGTAGACTCCTACTCAAAGTGAATATTTCTTGTTATAGACCAAGTCAGGGGTTGCTGAGGGAATACGTAGCTTTGCCTTTAAAAGTTACAATAAAGTTTTGAGTCTCTAAGCAATAGCATTACTGGAGAAGAGTGAGGGTGTGCAGTGAACACTAGGGTAGTATTTCTCTGCATAGGCAGCAAGCCAATTCCCTTCTCATCAAATTCCTCTTAACCAGACTACAGGATGAAGATTTCTGGCCCAAAAAAAAACCAAACAAAAAACCCAGTGTTTTTTGTAAACTAATAGGTAGAACAAAAGGGAAGCAAAATAGCATACTGCCTCTGTGAAGGTGTAGATTTAGCTCCTTAGCTCAATCACTCTTAAAAAGCTGGATGTGCTTACTTGTGCTTGGTTTAGGCATATGCTTTTCCTTGCTGAATGTCCTAATTACCAAAAAAACCCTCTTATTAGTGTCTCTTGAGCTCCTTCTCTACCAAGTTACCATTTGCCTATTTACTGTGTCCACATAGGATTGTGTTCTAATTATTCATATATTTTGAAACTTGTGAAGTTAAAGTGCCTTACTAAGGACAAAAAAGAAAAAGAAAACAAACACAAAAGCACAATTGAAATATTTTGGTATTTGAAAGAAATTTTGGCTTTACCAGATCAGAATTGTTAGTTGCCATAGTAACAACATTATGCAAGAGGGAATTAAACATCATTACAATCATTGCTAAGTATTGAATAGCTGCTCAAAGCTTCTCCTCTTGACATATGGCAAATCAAAAGGTTCATAACTCTGTTGTAGCAAGAAGACAACCTGAATGGCTTTTTTTCTATTTCTCTAGCACTTCTCTCTGAGGTACAACAGTTTAGCAACCTTCCAACAGTAACAGCCAGAATAACAAAATATTGTTCTGTGAAAGGCAGTCTAGTGTTTAGGAAAGGTAAAAAGCCCTTGTTTTTTTCTCATGAAACAATTATCAAGCCAAATTCCTGTAAATAATATCCTTTAACTGTGTATGGAGAGTGAAAGATAATGTACAATGTCTTAATTCTATTAGCACAATAAATTGTATGACGTTTAGCAGAGTTATATAACACTACCTAGTGTTGATATGACACAAATTGATTTATATTGGGCTTGGATGGCAAGATTTTGGTAGCAGTGGGGGCTACAGGGTAGTTTCTGCAAGATGTTAGAAGCTTTCCCCCATGTCCAATAGAGTCAAAGCCAGCCAAGATGGACCCACTGCTGGCCAAGGCCAAGCCCATCAGTGATGACGTTAGCACCTCTGGGATGACATATTTAAGAATGGGAAAAAGTCACTGTTCAGGAGCAATTGCAGACAGAGAAGGGAGGAGTGAAAATATGTGAGAGAAACAACTCCACAGACATCGAGGTCATGGAATAAGGAGAGGGAGGAGGTGCTCCAGGTGCTGGAACAGAGTCTCTTCTACACAGACCCTGGTGCAGATCATGGTGAGGCAGATTTTCTCATCAGCCCATGGAGGTCCATGGGGGGGATACGCCCCTACAGCCTTTCAAGGACACCACATTGAGGCAAGTAGATGCCCAAAGGAGACTATGACCCCATGGGAAGTCCACACTGGAGAAGGATCCTGGCAGGACTTTTGGAAAGAGAGGAGGAGCCCCCACTGCAGTAGGCTTGCTGGCAAGACTTGTGACCCTGTGGGGTCCCACCCTGAAACAGTCTGTTCCTGAAGGACTGCACCTGGTGGAAGGGACCCACGCTGGAGCAGTTTGTGAAGAATTGTAACCTGTGGAAAGGACTCACACTGAAGAGGTTTGTAGAGGATTGTCTCCTGTAGGAGGGGCCCCACCCTGGAGCAGGGGACAAGTGGGAAGAGGAAATAGGACAGACTAGCTCTGAGCCTGATGAATGCAGTGTGAAGCCTTTCACAGCACTGGGATGCAGAGCTCCAGGAAATATATTTTTGGGAAGTCTCAGCTTCCTCCAGCTCTGCTGGTAAGGTAGCCATTTGTTAACCGCCCTTTTACAGAACTCAATAGTGATCTCAATTCTCTCTTAAAAGATAGCTAATGGTACCTTTTATATATCCGTGTGCTTGTAAATACACACACATATATACCTATACATGTAAAAAAAAGTATAAAATATATATAAAATAATTTTAATATGTAATAGGTGAATTTTCCAATGTCAGGTCATGTTCCCACTTTTGAGAATTGCCTGTAGTGAACCATAGTTGCTTCTACCTCCTGCTAACCAAAAAATCTTTGGAGGGGTGAGGAGGGGACATGAAACAAACTGGAGACAATAAGTTGAATGGAAATGTTTCATTCATATTTTTGAAACTCTGTCAGTACTGGTGAAAAAAAAAACAAAAAAACCACCCAAAAAATCAAAAAAAACCAAACAACTAAGTTTCCTGAGATGGAAAGAATCATTTGAAGGGAATAAGGCTGAAAAAAACTATTTTTTTAGAGTACCTATTTGAAAAAAAGCGAGCTCAGATTCCTTTCTTTTCTCAGGACCATTTCTATATTTTTTCAAACAGTGTTTCAAGTAAGTCACATAAAATTAGGGAATGCAAGTTATGATCATAGACTTTAATATTTTTGTAGTTCGAATGTCTCATAAATTGGGAGGAAATGCCTAATATATGTTTAAGGCTTTTATTTGTTTTGGTTTTGAGTTTGGGTTTTTTTTTTTACAAGGCTCTTGATTTTATACCCCTGACTGACTATAGCAGAATATCTACTAACTTCCTGTCACGTCATATCAATTCACAGCAACATCCTAGGGTAATGCATCTTCTTTTTTGTATTTTTTAGTGCTTATGCAAACAGTTTGGAAAGATGATTCTTGCGCCTGAGGTAGACTGCAATTAGTATGCTATGGATAGAGAAGTGTATAATATACACAGTATATCATTTGTCAACTGTAGCCTAAAGAATTGTTTTCTACTCTGGAAGAATTCTAGAATAAAATATCTGATGGATATGCCAGATCCATCTCATACAGTAAATAGTGAGAAAATTTAAAACTCTATGTTCAGTGCTTTATCTACAGTGTGCAGTAGATAGTTTATGTGGCAAACATTAAGTAATAACAGAATAGGAAAATATGAAGTAGTTCTTCCTTTATGAAGCCAGGTATGCTGAATATGAAATGGGAGGGTAGAGAGGGTCCTTTGGGGAGTTACTATGTAAATAGTAATTAAATATTGTATTGTAATGAATATATACTAGGGGATAAGTTATCAATTCTACAGACATTCTTCTTTGTAGTACCTTCTAGCTCTCCGTGCGTCTTGCTTTCTTTCAGACCAATAAACAATTTCTATAATCATAGAATGGTTTTGGTTGAAAGTGACCTTAGAGTTCCTCTAGTTCCAACATCCTTTCCATGAGCAGGGATATCTTCCTCTTGATCAGGTTGCTCAAATCCCCATGTAACCTGACTTTGAACACTTCCAGGGATGGGACATTCACAGTTTCTCTGGGCAACATGTCCCATTGCCTCACCACCCTCACAGTAAATATATACGATATTGAGCAATCCAAAATAGTTTTCTTTTTTACATTAATAGATTTGCCTAAATTTTATTAAGGAAGGTATAATAAACTGTTTCCAATTAAACATTATGGATCTCTGTTGTCTTTGTATTAGCAACAGTTGCCTCTGAAGTAAATAGTACTGTTATTTTTTTATTATTATCTTTAGTATATGTAGTATAAGGCTAGTACAGATGTTTGTATATTCATGGGGTTTTTTTTAGAGCAGCTTGAGAATAACTTTTAAATATCTTTTAATAAAAGCCAAAAAAAAAAAAAATCTACATTTACTAGCTTTATACATAATGGGAAAGAGCACACTGCTGAGAAATATGTTACCTATGACTACTATTTAGCAAAATCACATTAATTTGGTTAAACATGAACAACAAATTTCTACCAGATTAATAGTTTTACACAAAATATGAGAGGACTTAATTTAAAAGGAATAATCAAAACTGTGTATTGATTATGATAAAAATGCTCCCAGATATTGATAGGTTTCTAAAAACAACTAGATGTCAAGTTCTGTGAAACATGAACCTACTGACTTTTTTCAGTATAATGGTGGAATACAAAACTGGTTTTCTATTTGCATTTTTAACTTTAATTTTAGAACAGAACATCTTAATTCATTAAAAGCACCTAAAAATAAAGTGTAACAATTATGTCCTTATCCAGTTATACAGCCATCAGCAATACTGGTCATAGTTTGATCAAAATATCAGTAAAGTTGCTACCATTTAACTAACTAGCCCAGAAAATTGGATCCTGTTTTACTGTGTTTATTTATGTTAGTCCATTTTAATGTGCTACTTAACAGAGGAAGCAACAACATAGTAAGTCTTTTATCCATGGTTTCAGAAGTGTAGCAGGTTTTCTTTCATCTTTTTCCTTTTTTTTTTCATCTAGCGAATAATAAAATTAATGATAATCAAAAAAACTTAGTGTTGGGATTGATCTCAGTAAATACAGACTGTGCCCCTCAACTGCAAAAAGTTATTGAAGTTTTCACAGTATCTGAGAACATTCCCATGGTGTTTTGCCAACAAACCAGAATTTCCTTTATGCTACTCTCTTGCTTAGTGCATGAAAGAACATGCTTAAGGCTGAAACCAGAGGCATTTTTTGACATATCAGTTCTAAATTTTCCCAGACTTTTAAAAGTAAATATTAAACTGTATATAGAAATTCTGTAACTTCACTGCAATTATGAGCTCAGGTGGGAATTATTCTCCTTATGTTTTGTATTGTGTTTCACAAATGAGTAATTAACATTTAATGTATTTAATGTCTATGGCTTTTGTGACCTTTAGCTTTTCATATTGACATAAAATGATTGGTTTCAGAGAGTAATGTGAGAGTTTTTTATCAGGATCATCGACAGGCAAATCTTGTGAACTACAAAATCTAGTTTACAAGTCGTTGAAAAAGACAAATGAAATAACCTGTCTTCCCACGACTTATATCTGCCCCACCTTTCCTCCATAACTACATCTCCCAGAAAGATACAAAGAACTTGCATCATTTTTCTCTCCACTCCATTTCTCTTTCTTACCTCTTTTACTCTTACTTTTTGTTTTTTTTCCCTTGATTTGTCTGTTAACTTATAATAGCTTACATATACTCTTGATTCTGGACAAGACAAGAAAGGTCAAGAAGAAAGAGAAGCAACATGGAAGTAAACTCTCATCCTCTCTCGCTCTTGCTCATAGTGATTGGGGTGATTTGTGTCTGTAATAGCACTATGAATTTCTCTAACATTGAACTTGTTTCATTTTGGGGATTTTTTGGTTTTTGTTTTGTTTTGTTTTTATAGGGGTAAGAAGTCTATTGTTGTTTATCATAGCTCTTAGAAGTACTTTCTTACCCTGAGGCAATTTATTTGTCCAAATTCAATACAGGTTCTGCAGTGGCTTCCATAGAAACCACTCTCCCTGGAGTAGTTAATGTCCTCTTGTTCTCTGCTAATGAAGAGCCCTCAATCTGATTTAAGTATTTAACATTGTTGATAATCCCATCTTCCTGAATTCTCTCCACAGAAATCCTAGTTATCCCACCAATCTAACCTGTTTTTGTCCTTCAAATTTGATCTTTGTGTTGAAAAACCTTCTGCTTATAAAATAACAGGATTAGATTCACGATCTTCCGTACAGCCTTCCTCTGTTTCCTTGCCTACATTTAGTAGATTCCCAACTTTGTTTTACAATAATAAATTCTGAGTGGTTTTAAGGAGAGGAATAACAGGTTATGAATTAAATTATTGGCATTAGAATTATTACTAAGACATGGGCTCCCCAAAAAAAAGTCATACTTGTGAAATAATACACAAATAATGTAAAATAGCTATATAAAAGGTAGTTACTTAATTTTTTTTTTAGGAAATGAAAGAAAAAACATCATTTTAACATAACTATATTTGTACGATGGTTGCAAACCAAGACACTGCTTTTTATTTTTATCTAGGTGCATTGATTTGCTATGATGGGATATAATTAGTGGTCATATGGCTTTTTAGAATAGAATTCCTGGTAGTAAGATTTATGATAACATAGGGTCAGTAATTTTAGTCGTTGACTGAATAAATCCTAGTACTAGTACAAAATCACCAGGGAGGCTGAAAAAATTCTTGGTGAACCACAAAGGACTAATAGAAGGTGCATCCTTGCATCTATAAAATTTTTCTGGTGTACATGGAGATGTTATCTTCAGTATCCTCAGATAATTAATTTTTAATTATTTAATTTTAATATTTAATTATTTAACTTTAATAAGAAAGTTTGTCAAAACCTATAGTGAATAAATATTTGAAGGGCATTGTCCACATAATGCATATACAGAAGGACAAAATCTAGTATCTATCTTCACTTAAGAATGCAGACTTTCTATTTCTTTTCATTTTGTTTTCGTTTTTGTATTTCAGAAGAGTCAACAAGTTATGTAGCAGAAATAATTATTGTTGAGTTTTAACAAAATCCTAACTAAGGTTTAGTAAAGATTCAATGCATGCCTACATTTGACATATATATATTTGCATCTCAATATCCTTTGATATTGTTTTGAATATTAACTTAAAATACATTAAAATATATAAATAAAAAGTATAACAATATAAATAAAATATATCAATTTAGTGAGTGTAGTGGTTTGAACCTTGTTTTCCCCCCAGAGGTTAAGAAAAGTGGTAACCCCCAAGGGGTGGAAACCCCTGGAAGTTTTGAAGTTCTGTCCAATGGGCACTCCTGTAGAAATGTAAACATATCACAAGCACCGGAAGAGAAGAGATGTAGTTTGGTAGTTAGAAGAAGTAGTCATGTTGTAGGAGCCACGAGGAAAGGGGCCCGGAGCCCCTCGGGGCCTCTGGGTCCCCCCCACCCAGCCCCAGCTGGGGGCTACAGAGACTTGGAACAGTGTCAAGCTGGACTATGTGTCTGTAGCTGTGAGCTGGGAGATGTTTTCCATCTTGAGTAAGCAGAGACAGAGTAGAAGTGGCAGCAGCGTCCAGAGGCTATGGCTAAGGGCCAGGACAGATAAGAACTGAACCGGAGCAGCAGCAGAAGCTAGCAGCAGAGCTACGGAGTTCTGGGGGTAAGAACTTGAACTGATACCAGACCCCCCAAACTCCTTTGAGACCTCCTGGAAAGGAGGAAGATGATGGACTCTTACTTGAAAGAGCCTTGGAGTGCTACAGAGCACTTGCAGAGAGGAGCTGAGAAGCTCAAGGCGTCCTGAAGCTGGACCGGGACGGAGAGGAATGTGGAGGAGGGCTTTGCCCGCCCGCTGCCTTGAGGCAGAGCACAGAGCTCTGCAAAGGGGAATTTGAATCCCCTGAGGAAGGGACTTTCACGAAGATGCCCCTGCATTTCGTGATATACCTGTGGTGACGCGAGTCTGGTCCCTGCTCACAGTCCACAGGTGAGGCCTTCGCTTGGACCGAAGGAGAGCCGAGGGGCTTGGAGACCCCCTTGTGTGTATTGAACAGAGATCCAGCTACAACAATCCAGTTACTGTTGCATGCATGAGATGAGGAGACCTGCTGCCTTAGAAGAAGCTGCTGCCCTGAGAGACTGGAAGGGATCTGTCCTTCTTTCCCTCCTGGACTTTTAGTTGGAGGGGAGAAGAGATCTGATCCATTGTAAATACTATATGTCATGGTAGAGATAGTTGTGATTTTGTGTATAATGTATTAGGATATTTATTTGTACAGTCATTGTAATATATTCCCTTTCCCCCACTTTGAGTCTGGCTGTGTTTTGTCTGGAAAAAAAAAAACCCATCTCACATTAGGTTGAGATGTGGGAGGGGGGAATGGAGCTAGGGAATTGGATTTTGGGGCTATCTCAAACCATGACAATGAGCATAACTGATTAATTAGATAGAATTCTCATTACAAGATTAAGCATTTTAATACAGAGGTAGGAAATAGAAGGGTTGATCAACAATGAAAATTTCCAGTTTCATTGGAAACTTGAAGACATGATGCTTGAAATGAAGGAAAAAAGATGCTCATTTCAGATTGCCAATTCTAACGTAAACAAAACATGGTTTTTGACATATTCTAACTTCTGACCACAATGTAACCACACTGTAAATGGGTTATGTGTATTTTCTGCCTAAGTTGCATGGTGTTGTCTAGCAGTGTCTTTGGCTAGTATCCTCATTTTCAGACAAACTGCTCCAGGTGGGCAGAACAGCCCTGCCAAGGACAACTACATCCTTCTCCATGAAACTGGGGAACTGGCGGAGTAGAAAGTCATATTCTGTCAAACGTCTCTGAGGAACACAGCAGTCACACTGGGTTCTGCAGTGTATTTCTGAAGTTGTCTGCTTATCTAAATATTCATTCAACTGGAAAACTGTATTGGGATACAATACCACAGATTTGAATATGGATTCTGGTAAGAAGCATATGTCAAAAAAATTTCAGAAATAATGAAGAAGGGTAGAGAAAGTAACAGTGTTGACTTGAGACTAGGTTAAAAACCAGAAACTTATTGTATTAACCTAAATATAATCAATTTAGCTCAAAGCTGGTGTCTGAGGCCTTGTTTGTGTTTTTTTGGTGTTGTGGTTTAACCCCACCTGTCAATCTAGCCCCACACAACCCCTTACTCACTACATCACCTCTTCTCTGGATGGAGGAGACAATCCAAATGGTAAAAGCTAGAAAACTCTTGGGCTGAGGCGAAGACAGTTTAATAGAGAAAGCAAAAACCATGTACAAAGGCAAAGTAAACAAGAAATTCATTCACTGCTTCCCATTGACAGGCAGATGTTCCACCATCTCCAAGAGAGCAGGGCTCCAACACTTGTAATTGTTATTTGGGAAGACAAAGGCCATCACTCCGAAAGTGTCCCTCTTCCTTCTTTTTCACCCAGCTTTATATGCTGAGTAAGATGTTATATAGTAGTTCAGCTGATGAATTTGACAAAGGCAAGTTTGTAAGCATGCAGGGCACTGTGCAGCATTTTTTTTTCTTTAAACACAAGTGTCTGTAGAAACCATATTTTTATTCAGTAATGTTCTATGGCAGATAATTGCTTTAGTGTTTTCCTCAGGACCATTTAACTAGTATTAAAAATCCTGTACCAGTAAGGCTTAAGTTGAGAAATATATATTGCTACTCAACTAATTTTTTTAGTTGTCCAAAGAACTTTATGGAGAGCCACATTAACAAAGCATAGTATTATGGAAACCTTATCTACTTCATTATAATTTAAAACTTGTAACAAGGTAGGAGCTGTCAATAAAGACCTAAAAATACTGATCTTTAGTGAAATTTTCCTCTTCTTTGCTACAAGAAACTCTTGAAGCAAAGTATTTTATAAGAATTTTTTAATCTTTTCAACAGAAAAGGTTTCCAACTTGTTATACCAATACAGTAGAGTCATCAATAGTATGTTTATGTTCCAGAAGGAATTATGATATTCCTTTAAGTAAGATAAAAATAATTATAAGTACATTTGAAAATTTCATATGAAAATAATCTAGGAATAATTACAAATGTATATGTAATAAGTAAAATTTCATTGTAATAATTTAGATTAATTTTATATATTTGACATGTTGGTTTCATAAAATCTGTTTCTAGATAGAATAAAATTTAATGAAAATTGATCTGTTCTTTGTGTCAAATAGTAATTTTCTTCTTTGAAGGCGGAAAGTATTAAGCCTCCTGCCCTGAAATAGGCTTCAAGGTCAAGGATTTGTCCTCAAATATTCAGATTTCAATATAAGCAAACTGCCACAAAATTGTGAACATTTTTCCTCCAACTTTCTGTGTGGGAAGCTCCATGATGGAGAACTAATCCATGGTGTGCTTTATTTTCACCCTTCTCACCATCCTCCCCAGTGGCACAGACTGTGATTTAGGGCACTGAGGCCTGGCTCTATTTCTCTGAGTGCAGAAACCCATCCTTTCTTGTTGCGAGGGTTAGCAGTTTTATCTGTGAGTGATATTTTTGGTAGCCTTCTAGATGGTAGAGGAAGTGGGACAGAAACAGTAGAAGCCAGTCAGAGAACTCTGTGCCTGATAGATTTTTACTAGAGAAAACAATGAAGTATTCTTCTTCTTTTTTTTTTTTTTTTACATTCTTTTGCTCTGTATATATCTGATTATGATAATGGTAGTACAGCAAATAGCTTCAGAACTGTATTATACAAAAAAATGGGAAAGAATAAAGAAAAGGTCCACATGGGAATGATAATATTTATATATGAATGTAGCGTACAAAATGTGTTTATGCTACTGAGATTTAGATTTCCATATCTGACATATTGGTGATTTGTTTTTCTTTGATTACATCCCGAGAAGCAGCATAAGAAATGTATGCTGTTAAGAGCTGATACACTGAATGTCATGTTTAATGTTTTTCAAACATAATCAAAATATGTAATATTTTCTTGTGGTTTCTTCAGTATAATGCTGAAATTAAGGCCAATGAAACACCATATTTTTTTAATATTCCTTAGGAGTGCAAGAGAACATATAAATGACACATACTGGGCTGATTCAAACATTTTACTGTATTAACATAAACATTCCTTTTTGAAAACACACACATAAAAATCACAGCAGGATTGTAAGTTTGGCATTTCCATGCCACAGAGGGTTTATGTTTATATACTAGTGCTAGGAAATGAGATTCTTCTTCCAAAAAAAGTAAAATGTTGGCCTGTAAAGATAATTTGATAGGGGTATTTTACAGGTCTAGAAAGCTTCATCAGTGGAGAAACTGAAAGACCAGGTCCTGCATCTCAGTACTATGCATTAAGAAAAGGAGTCTGTGTACCATTATTTAATAATGCAGATGATACTGATGTAAAAGAGTAATATTTTCTTAGTAATTGCTCCATCATTCTGTTTCCATCCCTTACGTCTTAGCACAATGATTCTCTACTGCGTTATTGTTTGTTCTTCTCTTAGCTAATTTAAACTGTAAGAAGTAAATGAGCATCTACATTTTTCCCGAGGAGATAATTTTCTACTTTAACAAATATCAGTGCTTTGATATTGAATTTCCTTATAATCCCTCTATACATCCTTTTTTGGAATTCTAAATTGAATACCCTATGGTTCTGAAGAGAAGAGTCTTGTAGACCACATCTGGTATTTAGACTTCTTTTCCCCCTGGTCTTCTCCAATTTATCACAGAATCATAGAATCATAGAATAGATTGGGTTGGAAAAGACCTCAAAGATCATCAAGTCCAACCCCTGATCCAACTCCAATTACTATATCATGGCACTAAGGGCCACATCCAATCTCTTTTTGAAAACCTCCAGGGATGGTGAATCCACCACCTCTCTGGGTAGGCCATTCCAATGCCTGATAACCCTCTCTGTAAAGAATTTCTTCCTAACATCTAACCTAAACCTCCCCTGGTAGAGCTTGAGCCCATGTCCCCTTGTCCTGTTGTTGGTTGCCTGGGAGAAGAGACCAACCCCCACCTGGCTAGAACTTCCCTTCAGGTAGTTGAAGAGAGTGATGAGATCGCCCCTAAGTCTTCTCTTCTCCAGACTAAACAGCCCCAGCTCCCTCAGCCTCTCCTCATAGGACTTGTACTCAAGTCCCTTCACCAGCCTCGTTGCTCTTCTCTGGACCCGCTCCAGCACCTCAATATCCTTCCTGAACTGAGGGGCCCAGAACTGAACACAATACTCAAGGTGTGGCCTCACCAATGCAGAGTACAGGGGAAGGATCACTTCCCTGCTCCTGCTGGCCACACTGTTCTTGTTGCAGACCAGGATGCCATTGGCCTTCTTGGCCACCTGGGCACACTACTGGCTCATGTTCAGCCTCCTGTCAATCAGTACCCCCAGGTCCCTTTCTGCCTGGCTACTCTCCAACCACTCTGTCCCCAGCCTGTAAAGCTGCGGGGAGTTGTTGTGGTCAAAGTGCAGGACCCGGCACTTGGCCTTGTTGAACTTCATTCCATTGGAGTCAGCCCATCTCTCCAGTCTATCCAGATCCCTCTGCAGAGACCTCCTGCCTTCCGGCAGGTCGACACTGCCTCCCAGCTTGGTGTCATCTGCAAATTTGCTGATGATGGACTCAATCCCCTCATCTAAATCATCGATAAAGATGTTAAAAAGGACTGGGCCCAGCATTGACCCCTGGGGGACACCACTGGTGACCGGCCGCCAACTGGATGCAGCCCCGTTCACCAGCACTCTCTGGCCCAGCCCTCGAACCAGTTCCTGACCCAGCACAGAGTACCCCTGTCCAAGCCATGGGCTGCCAGTTTTTCCAGGAGTATGAATGGTGCAATTCTACTGTGGAAAACCGCTTTGTTTAAAGGACACTTTTTTGCTTTCATTTATTTAAATTACTTTAAATGTTCTATAGTTCATGAACTGGCCATAAGTTATTTCTTAACCTATGTACCATCAGAGGAAACTTTACCTTTTGACAATGTTCTCTTTCCTTTCCTTTCACTTTTCACTCCATAATTTCTAACTGCAGAACTATGGGTGATGTGTGAGCAGAAAATGGACATAGCTTGTCTTCTTACTTCCACGTTGCATTTAAGGTATGACTAAGAATGAAAACAATATTTCTACTAGGAGAATGAACAAATATGATCTTCAATACACTGGCAGTTAATAAATTTGGAATCCCCATTTTTGTTGAACTGTTTATTAGGCTAGCACTGTATTGCCTACTATCTATGACAAAATATATGTAAGCTCATATCTCAGGAGGAGAAATTGTACTTGAAATTAATTTGAGGACACTACGCAAAGTTCTTAAAATAAGAACAAGCTAGTTTAAAAAAATGAAAGTCCAGTTTGAGAATTAGTCATCTTTTGAATACAAATAATATAATATTTGTAGGATTGGTGGCTGAAAGAGGTTTGAAAGCTATCACTGTTGATCCAATGATTAACAAAACCAATTCGCAAATTTAACCTTTTCTAGTTTTCTTCTCTTCACTACTAAAGCCAATAACATAATGCAGACACATAACCTGACTTTTGGTTAGCTAATTTCTATTCTTGGTCACTAGCCACATTTCTGGCAGTCCGCTGCCTATCCCTTGGTCAGTGTGTTTGTATTCTGTGACTCTTGTCTTTAAAATGTGACTAAAATATTTGATTTTTCTTTTTGCTCCCAATTTTGGTTGTCTTTCATCTTCTCACACATCTATCCTTTTTCATGCTGTCATTCTGATATATGTATCTTTCTTCTATGATATATTTTGATGTTTCCCAAAGTGTAATTTCAAATCTATGACCCATAATATTTTGTAAAGAACTCATATGCAAATAGTCTTTTTTTATCCCACTCTTTCTCTAAACATGATTATTCTATGAAAACACAAAAAAATATTTTCTTTTAATTTTAAGCAAATAAGTGCCACAAGAAGGCTTTATAGTCTCTAATGAGGATACTTATTTTTTTAACAAAACTGAAACAACATTAACTAATTGCAAATGAAATTATATCCTAAACTTTGGTAAGCACCAATGTCATTTACTCTCCAGTTGGGTTGGTTTTTTTCAGTTTTTTTTTAATTAGCTACTCAAACCTATTTATGCATGAAAAGGTAGCCAAAAAACTTTAAAAAGTTAACTGAAAAAATTTAAAACTTGATTTCATAATTTTTTTGAGAAAATCAGGTAACAGGTTCAAAGCAAGTGCAAGCTTAGTCAATAATTGAATAGAAACTATTTAAAGCATAAAAGAAGATCTTTACAAACTTTGTGGATGATAGATATATAAGTAGCTATTAAAATGGTCCGGAACAGGGTAAGATGAATATTGAACCAAAGTCTCCTCTTTTGTTTCTAGAGGCTACTTCCTAGCATTTACTGATACAACACAGAGGAAAAATAATAATGTTCCAATATCTTAAGCAATTTGAAAGAACTGAACTACTGGACAAATCTCTTTGTGTATCAGGAGAAAGAACAAAAGAACACTAGTTTTCTCAGTCTGCGGTTGTGGATTCTTGCATGAGGAAAAGATTAGTAGCAAATCAACAGCAGCAACAATATTCTGAAGAGCAGAAACACATCCACATTTGCTTTTGTAGTTTTACAGGGAGGAAAATAATACTACAGAATCGGAAGGCAGCACTACACTGATGTATATGGATGCACTAGATATTATAAAACAGCAAATAATTTCCTATGTATACTTAGAGACTGCAGGTAAAAATCCTGGTGTTAATTGTAAAAGATGTAGAGAGGACAATGAAGAAAAAGAAACTTGGGGAAAAATGGATTTGTTCTTGAAAACAGTGAGCATGACAGTGTTGTTCAGGCCTACTGATAGGCACTACACATGTTCAGTGATTTAAGTATTATGTAGCTTTTATACTCCTAGATTTATATCTTTACGTAGTGTATAGTCTCCATTACAACAACTTTGTAAACATGACATCATTCAATTACATCATACTCTATAAGGAAAGGATATGATGCAATGAGACAGATGGCTATCCAAATCCAAATAATTTGCTATTTGGGGAACAGAAACTTAAATCTGTAGCTCCTAAGTATAATGTGATAATCGCTTTACAATGTTCTTCTCAAAACTGGAAGCCACTGAAACAATGAACTTTTATCTTCATTGGTCTGTTCATCCATGTCTGCAGTGGCCTTGACCAGGATATTTATAATAATACTATGATTAAATGGAACTGAAGGAATTCGCAAAATCATTCAGGTCTGATTCCATGACAATGTTGAAACTTGAGGGAGTTGCATGTAAAAGTACTCTACATCTGGGCATTACTGGGAAGTAAGACTTGGATGAGACTTTTATCAAATCAGAAATGTAACTTACTTTGGAACTATGAATGTTTGGAGTCAAATGTTATGTTCTTACTCTTGATTTTTGCCATCCAAAGCTACACCTTGACAGTTCAGAGTTCCACCTTTGGCAGGACAACCATGATATGGAAGGAATTTTCTTAAAATCTAACATTTGGCTGCTGTGACCCACTGACTTTTCTGAAGTTGCATGCAATAATTTAAAAATTTTCATATATTACAAGGCCACGGGATGAATTTCTATTTAACTACATAATAAAATCTATTTAGAATATATTCATATTAGAGAAAAGAGTACTGCACTACTTTGTTGCAACTGCTTTATCCAATGATTTTGAACTAGTTGCTTAGAGATTATGCTCGTCTACCTTTATGGGTATGTTGACAGTCATATCCTACAAAATTCAGGCAGTGTGTTACCCTACTGACTGAAAAGTGAGATTACAAGAATGTTTTCTCATTAACGGATTTACTGTATTTATGTGCATATGGCAAAAGTGAATTGAAAAAGTTGTATTAACTAGTAAATGTCCCTAAATTTATCTATAGGGTACATCAACACATCTACGTTGCAATGTTGCCATACAAATGAACCCCAAATTTGAAAATTATAAAGGCGAACTTTTGTTAGTAAACAATTTAAAAATTAATTTGACATTTGGATTTTGAAAGCTTATATTGCAGAGCAACACTGAAAATTTTTCTAGTCTTTGTCAGTCCTGATGAGAAGGGATTCATAAGCCTAAAAGCTTGTCTAGCTTTATTAAAGTATCTAATATACTTGGATAAAAGACACTACCACTTTCCTCAGAATTTCATTCTATTGCAAGTGTATAAATCTTTTTTATAGGAAAGCCTCTATTTGCTAGGTAGAAATATATCACCATTTTTTTTCTCTACTTTATCTAAGATAGTATAGATTCACAGTTTTTGCAAGATTATTTAAAATTCTGTATGCTGTCTTTCTGCAAATTATATGAACAATATACAATACTGTCTAACCTTTTAAAATTTATTTAAACCTGCTTTTTAGGTTTTTAGAATCAAGCTTTTAATATACCTGCAACAATCAGGCTTAAAATACTGAAAGAGATCTCCTTTATGTCACTGAATTCATGTGTGAATTGCATCAGATTACATCACTTTTATAAGCATGTGTATGTAGAAAAATGTAGTGCAAAACTCATTTTCATTACATTTTTAAGGGTTTTTCATAAAATCAAGAGAAAGACCATTAACATGAGGATTTTTTTACCTCTGAAATATTATAGTGTTCATAATACTTTGCAATGACTTTGGTGTTGGTAAGTACATCAACACATCACTGACTCGGGAAGAAAAATGCAGTGGGTGAAATCTGGTCCTTGCTGGTAGTGCTATGCAAAAACTGGCTGTAAAACAGTTCAGGGTTGGCTGAACATCAGTGACAACAAATATTCTGGCACTATTGCACAGGATGGCTGAAGGCACTCAGCCATGGCACAGAAAAAAACACACTACCATTGCTTTGGAAAAGATCAAACTTCCCCCTTGGTCAGTAAGCTGCAGATGGCAGCATATGTGTTAGCAGGTGGGGAAACTGTTTACTCTCTTTGGCTCTCGCTCTGGATCCTGTTGGATGTTGCTGTGCTGCTTGGTGTCCATTCTGTATTCTAATTTGAGTGTTAGTTGAAACAAAGCCCTTGATTTACACAGGGGATGACGTTGAAAAGCCTCTTCATGTCTTGTTTTCTCTCTGCATCTCTGCTGAGGGCTGCTCATGTTTGTTCCTAGAGATTTGTCATTAAATTACAAATCTGGAATTGCTGGGGAAAAATTTGTTTTTTTCTTCAGCAATCAAAAGATAATGTCTCATCAAGAAATCAAATGGAAAGGCATGGAAGGAGTCCTTAGAAATAAAAAACAATCAGTTCTGAGGGAGTGGAGATCAGCTGCTGTTGGGTACTACAAGTTGATATTCTTCCACTGTCCACCTCTTCTGCACCATCATTATCTGCTTTAAATGAATGATTAACTTTTAAGTTAAAGCTGCTTCTTTGTCAAATCTCAGCACAGTCCTGCAGTTTTTAGGGCTTACTGCACATTTTGTCTATCCTTTTCCCTTTGTACCCGGAATCAATCGCTTCTTTCATTCACTTCCTGCAGGAGGCAAGCCCAAGAAAGCAACTCAGTATGTCCTCTTGAAACTACCTTGAACCTGTCTCCAAAACACATACCTGTCCAAAACACAACCTTAGTTTGGAAAGGATCTTTGATGGATGGTGTCACATGGAAGGTTTTCCTCTGACACTTGAGGGACAGCAAAAGCTAATTAAACGCAAAATTTCTGATAATTTTAAACAGTGAAGACACATAAATTAATGTCTCCTAAATGGTTAGCTGTCCTCAAGGCAGTGTGACCTGTGGAGAGAAGAGCAGTTTTCTGCTTCTGTCTTCGCTGTTGTCCTGCTGGGTGTCCTTGGGGAAACTGGTGCACAAATAAGTGCTTTTCCTACCTGTAAAATGGTGATAATGACACTGACCTTCTTTGTAAAAAAGCTTTAAAAACTAGGGATAAAAAGCATTATATAAGGAATGAGTATTATTATCGTTGCCCCTAGCAACTAGCAACCTGCTTCCTGACAGCCACAAGAGCAATTCTCAAGTGACAAAAATCCCAGCCCTAATTTCTTTCTCACCGTTTTTACTTGTGAAACTATAGCTTTCACTTATTCTTCCATTAGTATGTGCCAGTTATATACTTATGTGATGTAGTGCCTGGGAGGGTCCTTCTACCTCTGGTTGCTGTAGCAAAAGAAATGCTGCAAGGATTGGTTTTGGGGTCCTGTGTTGCTCCAAAGATATCCTAAATGTCTAAATGTCTACCAATAACTCAAAAGGTAAATTGAAGGACAGAACTACAAGCAGTGAACAATGTTATTATCATTTAATACCTACCAAAAGTCAAAACCTGTGTTTGTGCAGGCTTACTTTTTACAACCTGTCACTCCCCTGTGAGAAGTGATGGGAGAAATGCTTGGCACACTGACTCTAAAAGCAAATGCTTTTAAAATTACAGAGTTCATTCCAAGTTTGATAAAGGTATATTAATAGGTGTTATGACAGGAGTTATGTCAAATTCCATAATAAAATGAACAAATCAGGGATATGCTTATACTTTAAGTTACAGGACTTTTATGAAAACATATTTCCTGCTAAAACAGAGCACAAGAAAAAGACATTGAAATGGTGACAAGACATTGTCACTTCTTCAGCATTTACTGGTGATCGAAATTTGCTAAAAAGTATTCTAATGAATTTTGCTGGAGTGGGCGAAGGGTGCTGCAGAGTGTTTTGCTTTGAATGGGGGTGGTGGAGCAGCAGGGAGTAAAGGGAAAGAAATATGCGTTCCTGGATTTCCTCTACTGCATGGAGCCCGGTGACAGCCAGTGGGCTGATTCCAAGCAAAGGCACTCACTTCCCCTGCAGAAATAACGTCAACGTGATTTCTTTGGAACACAAGAACATTGACATTCACAACACTCTTTTGCTGCATTTCATTTCCATAAGATTTTAATGAACATGAAAAATCCCAAATTTGGAAGTGATTTTTAAACAGAGTTCAGGTCAAATCTCTTCTTGTTTGATTTGTGAACTGAAATTGAACTGAAGTGTAAAATATACCTTCTAACAGGATGCTAGAATATAAGTCTGTGAAATCAGATTGTTTTATATCTTTTGGTTTGCACCTAGTTGAATGTGTCTTGTGTTCTTCCATGGACTTTTTCCTTTTAGATGGGCATCTCTGTTGGAATAAGTGTGGTACCTAAAGGTTAACCTTATAGATAATAAAGTAGAGATTTTTTTAATATATGTATATATATTCACTCACCCCTACGTATAAAATGAAAAAACAGATGCATACAAATAATATCCATGTCACATTCCTGAAAATACTTCTAATATTCATCTGCTTTCTTTTGTTTGTTTGGTTGGTTGTTTTTTTTTCTTTTGTGTTTGCTTTTGTTTCTGGAACTGCTCAAGTTTTTCTAAAAGTTCAACTGTAAAACATAAAGTGCAACAATACTTCAATATACAATGACCTGAACACTTATGCATGCTGTCTGCTTAGCATAAGTGAGGAATGGAGTATAAATATAACTTTAAAATACAACTTTCAATGTAAATTAAGCCATTAGCAGTTGAAATGCCTTTGGTAGAACAAAAGGTGTTAATATCGTCATCAATGCATAAGAAAAGCACTAAGGGAAAGTTTCATATATTTTTTTTTTTCTTTTATCTATATGACTATGCTGTTCTGAAAACAGCCATTTAATGTAAGGACTAAAAATTTTGGGAATGTTTATGTACGATGGTGGTTGTACTTAGAATGCTTAATCTGGCATAAAGAGGAGTCTGTCTGAGTATTTAATTGAAAGATGGAACTTTCTATAGGAGATTTTCTCCAGAATTATTTTTTACTGATAAGGTGATTTACCAGAATAAACTTGTAACTCTATGTGGATGGTACAAAAATTCAGTTTAATGAAAAGAAATAGCAAATACATAAACATTACAAAGAAGACCTCCATCAAGGTGAAATGGATTTCTGTTAGGCTTTGTTTTTGGTGGTTTTGTTTGTTTGTTTTTAGTTTTTTGTTGAGGTTTTTTTTTTTTTTTTGAACATTCAGTTGGAATTTTTCTGTGTACATTTTTACTCCTTTTTCTCAGCTTATTTTTTTCTTAGGACTGGAAAGAGTCTGTTCAAAATTGATTTAAGTCAATTCAGAATGATCACTAAATATAACATTATTTCCTCAGAAGTTAATAGGTCTTAGCAGTCACAAGTAGTTTTTCTGCAAAAGATCCTGAGTTAGTCTTGTAAATTCTGAGTGTTTCCAACTACTTCTTCTCCTTTTCAGTGAACCACAACAGATCTAAGTGGCAGAAAAGTAGATCCTTGGTAAGATTAACACACAAAAAAAAATAGTTTTCTCCTTTCTCTTGAACCTGTTCTAAGGTCCTATGGCCTTGAACTCCCCAGAGAGACATGTCTGAGGTTTTAGGCAATCCCATGGATCCAGAATTTTGCTAAGCACTGTTGACTTCACAGAGGATAAAGATGTATATAAACATGAAATACCCAGCACTTCTGTGCCTCTCTTCTCTCACAGGGGGAGGAACATCTGCAGAAACATCACTGGAAGGAGTTCTGACTTCTTGTCTCTCTCTCTCTACTTCCTGATGCTTAACTGGTATGGCATATCCTACTGTGTTATTTAGCACTTCTGTCCGTTATTGGACCAATATTTTTTGCCTATTCGGCTGAATCCTGGTCTTTTTTGTTGGACTTTTTGTAAGTTGTACCCATTATGTCACTCATCTTAAAATGCCAAAGCTAATAACTTCATCAGTACCATCAGACTGGACAAGCCAAAGACATTTTCTGTGTCAGTTAGCTCCTTCCATAACATGAGAGTAGTAGTAGCCATGCTGGATCTCACCCAGATCCTCCAAATATAGACAAAAATAAAGACACTAAATTCTAAGAGGTTTCTCATAACCTTCTTTTCCTTCTCTGTATCTTTGGGAATCCAAATACAATGTAGCAGCAAGGTCTGGGTGTGATACTGCCTTTAGGACTCAGAGAAATCATATAGGCATTGTTTCACTGATGGTTAAAAGATGACTTACTAGTAACTGGACTTCAAATTGAGTTGTTCAGATACATGTTTAGTATCCAACCTCCTTTCCTTCTCTATCAAAATTTCTGTTTGTTCATTGAATTATGGACTATGTTTGTATTTGTTTCACAAAAATATTTTTAATTTATCAAAAAATTTATGTACATAACTCCATCAGTTTGAACTTACTAATTGAAAATAGAAGTTAGTCAAAGGGTGATCTGAAGTTTTTCTGCCACCTTTATAATCTGAAAATGTAGATTTCCGGATCTGTCAATGCTATGCAATTTCCTGTTAGTTCCTCTACCTGGTCCTTTGCCTGTTCACAGTAGTTTCCACTGTGAATATAAATTCCCCATCTGTGATGTACTGTTTACTGTGTTGTTTCAAACACAAGAGCAAAAGAAGATCCATTAAAAAAAGAAAAAGGAAATATTAATAGAAAAAAAATAGTTTATGTAGTCCATTTGAATGAAGAAGCTCAAAGAACTACCAGTTAGACATGTCAGGTGATAAAGTGTCAACTACTTTTATTCATTGTAAGAATGTTTGAAATCTTTACCAATTTTGAGAAATTACTTGTTTTACTATGTCAACTATGCAAAATTCTGTGAGCTCAAAATCCATGTAGGTCGTCTTTTAAACATATGTTACTTTAAGGAATGCAGGGTTCTTAAAGTCACAACTCATTTTCCTAAGCATGGGAAAGTCTCATTCTCTTGCTGAAGACAAAGGCTAAAGATCCCTCTCTTTATTTTAGTGACGAGGACTCATGGGATGAGAAAACTTACAGTAAGAGAAGACAAGAAGGTACTTTTATTTGTTGATTTTCTGGACTTTCTGATCTTCCCAAAGTACAACATGACATAATGATATCAAGGACATATCTCTACCAGAGCCTTTTGTGAGGTGACTTCTACAATACTCCTTTTTTCTTTCTGCCATTGAAGAAAAGCAAACTAAAATCCTAAAATACAGAAATAAGATTATTTCTTTATGGAAAATACAATTTCTTAATTAATTTTATATGTCTTGAAAGAATAAGAGTTTCTCACACCCTGTTTCTTTCATCGTGCTTTCACTAGAAGCCTCTTTGAAATTCCACTGGAACTATGATGTGTCCTGCACCAAGTCTTGACATCTTAAACACTTAGTCAACTCTATGGATATATACCTTGTCTGTATCTGTCCTTACTTGAGGACAGATGTATTTTCATTTTCCTCTCTCTTGCCATTTTACTTCATTGATATTCAGACTTCTCATCGCTGAAACACTCCTCTTAGTCCAATCTACTTTGTAAGATGATGTCTGGTGTACAATTTCTATAAGTCAAAGAAGTTTATATTCTCTATTCTATTTCTATTTTGGGGTTTTTTTTGGGTTTCACCACACTCCCTCTTGGTTCCCTCACCCTCAGTCATTTCTCTTCAGGGACATAGTTGTTTTATTCTTTGGTTTTTTGTTTGCCTTTTTTTTTTTCTTTTTTTCTATCTCATCTTAAGGCAGTGCCTTAAAATTATGGGAATTGAATTCAAAGACTAATGGATTTCCGTGTACTTTACTTTGTCAGCAACAATGTTGAGAACACACACTCCATAAATCTTTTGCTTTCACCTCTAAAAGACAAAACCCACATACATGCATTTCTATGCCATCAAATTATACACTGATATCTTGCCACTGCATCACATCCATGTACATAGCTGACACATACCTGCACATTATTTTGACCTTTTTGTGTCACTGGAGTATTTTGTTTGCAACATTATGTTGCAGACCTGACATGCAGCTCACAGCAAGATGTTCAGGTGCTTGTTCGGAACCACAGTTACAAACACACACATTCTGCTCCCCACAAAAAGGAGTTCAGTGTGAGAAAACTTGAAGTGAGATGTCTTGGGGCTGACAGAAGAGTCTAGTAGAAGGATAAAATAAATAATAATAAAAAAATATTTTTGATAAATAATCTAAGGGTCAAAATAGTAGAGAGGAAAATATTAGGCAGGAGTGTGCTCCTACGTCTGGCTGAAAAGCCTTTACTGGAGCCTCTTTATAATCTTTTTGATAAGAGATGAGTGCCTTAGTAGTCCATATTATATTGTCAATGTGTTTCTTAAGTTTCTTTCTGAAAGGACCTGAAAAATAGCTAGATAACATAGAGAAAACCTTAAAACATTATTATTCTGAACATCTGTATGAAATTGGTTTTCCCTGAAGTTGATACTAAAAGTGGAAATTCTATGGATAGTGTACATCATACATTGTTGACATATTTCATTTTTTCCATACATTTGAGGGTCTTTATTTTTCTTTTTTATTAAACAAATGTGGACAAACCCTTCAACCCCCAGTTAGATAACGTGATGCATTTAAATTCCTCTTATCCTCTTATTGTGAAAAAGAATGTGCATTACATAAAAGCTGATCCAGCAAATATATTTTAAAAACAAATATATACTTGACGACTACTATTAAGGTTTTAGGAAATATGCAAATATATGGACTTCTTTGAAGGGATAGAAGATTAACATCTTTAATAAAATATTAGTTGGACTTTGGTTTTATTGCTTGGTTCACTTTTATTTAAAAGAAACTATTAGTAACATTAGATTTGTCTAATTTTCTCAAAACCCTCCAATTTTCTCTTATTATTCCAATGAGATTAGAATACAAAAGCCTTCCTTTCATTGTTGATGTTTGCTTAATTATTCATTTTTAAAAAGATATAATATAAAATTGTTTTCATATATACCAGACTAAACTTTTATACTTCTTTAAATCCTCAGACATATACTTGTTAAGTCTGCTAACTGGTCACCTGTTCATATAAGAAGTGGGAGTGAGTTTCACCACGAAACTCTATTATTGTGTCATATAGTAATACACATTGGAAATCAGAGTGCGTTTATTTATAATTACTTTCCTAAAATAGTTTTTCTTTTTCTACACTGCATTCCTATTACAGAGCACTCTGTCTATATCATTCTTGCACAGTACATTTTAACCACTAATCCAATATAAGAAGATGCATTAAAAAATGAAGTATTGCACAATATGCAGTTTCCTTTGCTTAGACAGGTTGGACAGTTCTTCACGATTAACAAAGTACGTGAGTAAGTAGTGTTTTTATAAATACTAATTTATTTAATAAAAATACAAAAATATAAATATACATATATAAAAATATTGGGATGAATCAACACACAGAAATTCTTTAACTCAAGAAATATGGCAGTAATATTAATCGATTTGAAGTATATTTTTGAGATTATGTTACAATGCAGGTGCACACTGTCCAAGATAGTAGGAAAAGTAATGCAAAGCAATTTAAAAAAATGGAGTTTCCATGTCATTATTAAAGGCACAAAAAGCCTTTTTTTTTTTCATTCTAAATAAAACTCTTTCATCTGAGGCTTCTAGGCAGAGAGGGTGAATTATAGATTTTTAAAAATCTAAATCATTCATATTCTTTCACGTTGACTTATTGATTAAGCAAACCCTTACTAAGACAACACTTATTTTTTGTAATTTTTTTATTCCCAAGTAAGAGAGAGTAGGCCATTTTATCTAGTAACATAGACATGAATTCCACTAACACTGACCAGGTCACAGATTATTTTCTCAGTCTCGATCACTATCCTCTCCACCATACATATCTGCCAGTTTTTTAAACCGAGGTCCCCAGTCACTGAGGTACTCATAGTCTTGATTGCCTTCAGTGGTAAGTGACTCCAGGGAACTGAGTGAATTTGCTATGGAATCATTTCCTTCATAGGCATATGTTGCTAGTGAATCATAAGGAGGGGCAGCTGGGTCTAAATCATTTTCCTTTAACCTTCTATGAATAAAATCTTGGACATCGATGTTTTCCCAAAGAGGTGCAGTCCGCCTTATCTGAAATATTGTTTCTGGGATGACGTCTCTTCTCATCTTACTTTCCTCCCTCGCTTCTGGATTTCTCAGTGTACCAATGTCAAAAGCCTGGGTATCTTCTTCTCCACCTCCTTCATCGTTGTAGGTCACAATGTTGTCCCGAACATCATCCTTGGAGATGATCAAGGGTTCTTTCTTCCTCTGTCTCTTGAGAGCTGTAAACAAGACAACTAATACTAAAAGGAAACAAAAGATAAATGAAGAAATATGTAGTTAGCAACAAAATAAATGAGCAAATATTTTATATCATCTGTTGAACCAGAAAAGTTTTTAGGCTGGAATGGAATTTTTAGTAGGAAAATATTGATAAAAGCTGTCTCCAAGTTGAAGGTAATAAGAAAAAGTATTAACGATTTTATAACAATGAAAAAAATATGCTTTTTTAAAACCTATGGGAGCAACAACCAAAATACTATATACTTTAAATAGATATACAATTAAGCTGAAGTTAAAAAGCAGACAATGCCTTACAATATATGATCCGACTAAAGTTTGACTGTATTTTTAGTTTTGTGATGTACCACAGTTCTGGTAGTCACTAAGGGTGATTTCCTCAAGTATAGTTGAATCTCCTGGCAAAAGTAATTCACACACTTGAAAACTTGTGATTTAGGTATTCCTAAGTGTCTAATTCACTTTTAAATATGAGATCTACAGGTCCTTCTGAAAATAAGAACCTGAAGACCTTCAGTTATCAATATTATTGACAAAACCGTTTTTGGCTTCAATGACTGCAAGAATTGAAATCCAGTCTTTGCTACTGTTTCTTTTGAAAAACCTGATCCTCCTAGTTTAAGTGCTAGTTGAATGACTCTTTCTTCTGAAGAGGTGAGGATTGACACAAAAATGAACTTCTGCAAAAGCAGGTGAAAAAAAATGAAGTTAAGATTTTTAAATACATTGTAATGCTATTGATTTTAGGAGTAATTCAATGCTTAAATGCATTTTAAAATCTGATCCTAGTTGTAGTAGCTGGAGTAAATAGGAGAGGCCAGAAAGACTATCTGTCAATGAGGTACAACAGTGGTTGCTAAACCATACATTGCAACAGTGTTGAATGCTTTTGTTGATTCTTAGGAGCTAAATCACTCACTCTGAGTGATTTGAGTACTGATGAATAAAAGGTAAGATTGGACATGTTGCAGGTAGGGAGAAGGGAACAGAAATCTTCCACATGCCATAGTATAATGTGAATATAAAGGCTGTTCTGTTCTGTTTTATTTTGTTAGCTTTTTTTTCTTTCTATCTATACAAGAGCCACTTTTTTTTCAAGCTTTCATAATGCTAGACAAGAAATAGCACACTTAAGTAAGTTTAAGAACTCCAAGGGCAGATCACTAAAAGGTTACTATGAAGAAGTGTCTTTCACAGTCTAGTACTTAATAGGTTTCTCCTATGTTGGGCATGTTGACATCAGTCTACTATTCTAAAACACTGCACTTCATTAAAAAATTAATTAAGGTGCTGAGTGTCACACTAGCTGTAGACTAACAGTTCTGTTTAGTTACTCTACAGCCATATACTTCTTTCATTTCAGATATGTCTGTAATGCTAAGTAGAACAGGGCCTCTAACCCTGGGGCTAGAGACAGGATATGGTCATATTTGCTCTGCATGACAATGGTCCCTGATCCTGTTCTGTCTCATGTGCTGTTGATGTGATCCTAAGGCACATTTAGATTTTCTATTTTAGTTTGTTCTTTCTGTACTAAAAGGATTACAGCTGATCAGAGTAATATTTTCACTGTGAGTGAGTAAGGGCATGCCTTTCATGTTCCATCTTTTCATGTTCTATGTTGGGGCATGATGGATGATTTTGAAGATGCAGAGCCTGTTGACT